>NC_044558.1:42897388-43200050 GCF_007565055.1 Rhinopithecus roxellana
ATTGCAGAATTCTATCTCTTGCTTTACAATTCTGTCTTAAAGGCTGGAGTTAGAAAATGCTCATAAATAGCCTACATTGTAACTAGTACCTTAAAAGAAGGGGCATTCTGGAAAATTATAAACTCTGTTGAAAGAATTAGAAACTCAGATGTTGAAGGCTGACATTCACTGAAATTTCCATGTAAAAATGTTATCTCAGTAAAAAGTGAAGCTGTTTCAAACCAAAGTGTTGAGTTGTAATAATAGTTGCAGAGTGCTGTGCTTAATTGCGTACAAAGATCCTCTGCCAGAATATATACCTGATTGCACACAGCATTTTCCTAGGCACTATTTCCTTTTTCCTGATATCTTATTACAATCTTAAGGGAA
The DNA here is from genome assembly GCF_007565055.1 of Rhinopithecus roxellana. Taxonomy (NCBI): domain Eukaryota; kingdom Metazoa; phylum Chordata; class Mammalia; order Primates; family Cercopithecidae; genus Rhinopithecus; species Rhinopithecus roxellana. The sequence continues at coordinate 42,897,758 of NC_044558.1, forward strand.
AAGGGGGATTTAAGAAAACTAACACTTAGTGATTAGATTAGCTAATGTATCCTAGTTCTTGAAATTTGTTAAAATATGTTGTCTCCTTTAATCGCTCCAGAGATGTGTCATGTGACTACTATTATTCCTCTTTTATATATTATAGAGTTGGAGCTTAGTGAGTTTAAATAACTTGCATAAGTCCACACAGTTCACCACCAAAGTCCATGCCTCTGAATTTCTGCTACCTAGTGTACTAGTGTTTTCAATGCGGAGACACTGACGTCAAGGTGGTAGACTAAATGAACACTTGCTACCCTCATGGAACTTACATTCTTTTGGAGAAGACAGACAATAAATGAGTGAACAAATAAATAAAATGGCTTAAACAGTGATGTGTGCCCTGAAGAAAATGAAACAGTAATATTTAAAGGAACACTGCAGTGGGGGAAATATTAAACAGTAAAATCAAGAAGTAATAGCAAAAATGTTGACCTTCAATCTGAGAACTAAATAGGAGTGAGGCATTCAAAGAACAGAGCTAAAAAATTTTAGCTGAGGAACTAACCAGGCTACAGGCCATGACACAGAAAACAATTTCATTTGTTTTAAAACACAAAGATAAGTGCAAAAATTCTATTTTAAAAAACTCAGTAAGTTGAATTCAGCAGGACATTTAAAATAAATCAACATTAATTCTTGCAAAGATGCTCCAACATTATCCAATCTATGAAGGCAATTCAATGAATTAAATGAAGAAAACCAGGTAATTATACCAAGAAAGCTGAAAAAAAAAAAAAAGAATTCAAACAAATATAAAACCCATTTATAGGAGACAGGAAAATAAAAGCCTTTTAAGAATTAGAAATATAAGAAAAATTCCTTGGTTTAATGTAGAGTGACTATAGCAAACATCTTTAGAAACCATCATACTTATGGAGGAAATATTAGACTCAGTTTTATTTAAAACAGCAATATTAACTCTCATGATATTATTCAACATCATCCCAGTGGCCCTCACCAACAAAATAGGGCAACAGAAATTAGGTTTAATTAATGGAAAGAAAAAGGGAGAACTGGCAGATGATATGATCATCTACCTTGAAAATCTAAGACAGCTAACTTATATGCTATTACAGCTTTAAAAAGTTCATCAAATAGCCAGCATCCACAATCCATATACAAAAAAAATAGCTTTTCCATGCACCAGTGATAATCATTAGAATATATATTTTTAATACACCTGTTGGCTATTTGCATGTCTTCTTTTGAAAGATGTGTATTCAGGTCCTTTGCCCATTTTTAAATTGGGTTATTTGTTTTCTAATGAGTTGAGTTCTTTATATATTTTGGATATTAACCCCTTATTGGATTTACAGTTTGCAAATATAATATATTTGCCCATGCTGTAGGTTGTCTCTTCACTCTCTTGATTGAGAAAATGTGGTATATACACACATAGTAGAATACTATTCAGCCTTAAAAAAGAGGAAAATCCTGTCATTAGTGACAACATGGGTGAAACTAGGGGACATTATATTAAATGAAATAAGACAGGCACAGAAAGACAAATACCACATGATCTCATATGTGGGGTGTAAAAAAGTAAAACTCATAGAAAACAGAGAGTCAAATGGTGGTTTCCAAAGACTGGGGGCTGGGGGTTTGGGGAGATGTTGGACAAAGGACAAAACATTTCAGTTAGGCAGGAGGAATAAGTTTAAGAGATCTCTCAAAAAAAGAAATCTGTTGTTCGTGATGATGACTACAATTAATAACAATATGTATAATTGAAAATTACTAAGAAAGTAGATTCTAAGTGTTCTCACCACACCACACACACACACACACACACACACACAAATAATAAGTATGTAAAGTCATGCATATATTAGTTTGATTTAGCCATTCCACAATGTATACATATAACCAAACATCAAATTGTACGCTATAAACATATACAATTTTTACTTGTCAATTTAAAATTTGAAAGTAAAATAAATTTTTTAAAAAACGCATTTTTTTAAAAAAAAAGAATTCCAATTCACAATGGCTACAGCAACCAAAAAGTAACCAAGTACACATTTAATGATAAATATTACAGGACCTTTATAAAGGAAACTATAAAACTATACTGAAGAAAGTTTTAAAAAAGTTTGAATAGATGGAGAAATAATTACAAATGTAGTGACTCAGTATTAGAAAGGTGAAAGTTTTTCCCAAATTTATCTTCAGATACAATGCATTTTCAATAAAAATTTCTCATAGAAGAGTATATGTACAAAACAGCCAAGACAATTTTCAAATTATGATATTACAAAATATTGTAATAAAAACAATGTGATTTTAGCTTAAAAATAGATATAAAGACTGCAGAACAGACTAGAGGATCCAGGTAGATGCACATATGGATATCAACTTGCATGATTTTAGTACATAAGAACAATAGTTTCAACCAGTGAGGAAGAGATGAACAGCTCCGGAATGGTGAGATAATGGATTATCCACTCACACACACACACACAAATTCTTGATGGATTAAGGACCTGAGTGTGTGCATGAACATGTTTTTACATGAGTTATGCACATTTATCCTAAGAAGTATTTGTGCATGTGCATAGAGATCTTGTACAAAGAGATCCATTTAATGATCATTTTAATCATAAAATATCAAACAATGTTCATTATGGCTAGAATTGTGAAACAAATTATGGCTTATGTAAACATGGAATACTATGCAATAAAAGGATGAAGAGTATTCATATGTAATCACATAAAAAAACTCATTGTTGAGTAAAATGCAAGTTATAAAACTGGTCCTATTTATATAAATCAATTTAAAGAAATATTCCACACAAAACCCTACTGATTATGTATGTCTGTGTGTATATATATATATACACATAATTCTGTTTATATTTACATAGATATATACACACACATCTATACAAAACTGATTGTGTGTATATATATTCCATAGCTATTCATATATATATATGAATTTATATTTTTTACACATATATTTATATATATGAATGTATATATATAAACAAGGGCAAATGTTATATATATATATAATATATATATATAAATGTTTTACATATATGTATGTATACTGACTACAGTATTTTCCTCTGAGCAGACTAATCAGGATTTTCAGGCTACATGGCAGAAAATTACTTTATGCTTCAAGTATCACACAAATATGCTATAATGCTATTATGTTTCCTAGGCAGAGTAATGAGAAGAGTGGATCTTACCTAGCTCAGAAGACTCTCTGGAAATTAAAGATCAAGATATTGAGGCCTAACGAATGAAATGAGTTGTGGAACATTTTTATTACTTTGTTAAATATTTTGGACAGATAAATATAATGGGTAAGAAGGAAAAAGGAAAGCCTAATTATTTTATTCCTGTAAAAACCACAGATTGCTCTGCACAATCATTTACAATCCACTATCCTATTTTTATTAGGACATCTAAATGTTGTATGTATGTTATTCTAAAGCTAGTTTGAACACCAGCTTCTATGATCATAGGAGTGTACAGAGTGGTTATACAACAAATTCTCTTTTGTTCTTAACAGTGTCAACTAATGCTTTACCCAATGCCTGTGGTCAGGACATAATTGTTGATTGATTGGAACAATGTCTTTAGGTTAACTTATAAAGTAGAAGTCTCAATGGTTATTTCCCCAGTTATATGATTATGAAAAAGCAGGAGCTTAACCCCACCCTACTCTTCCATGAGATGCAGTTAAGTAATTCTACATCCTATAGAGTTCCCTTACTTGTTGAATATGGCTTGCATCATACCATGATAATAAACACAGTTAAGAACTTCTGAGGTCCTATTGCGTATTTCACACCTCAGTCGCTCAGTGGAGGTGTTTCTCAGATCTTCCAGTTTAGGTTCATGGAAGCATCAAATGGATGAGGGACAAGAAAACGGTAGCTCCAATACTTCAGAAAAAGAGACTCCTAGAATTTGAAAACCACTGAAATTATACTCTGAAATATAAATGTCTTGAAGACTTAACTACTAAATTGAGACGTGAACAAATAGGAAATATACCTAATCCTCCTCAAAAGACAGCCAGTTTTACAAACCTGCTTAGGATCCTGTAACAAGATGGCTATAAACATTCAAGAAGTGCTTCTCAGTGATAAATGAAAAATAATCCTACAGCTTGCATTCTGTGAATCAACTAGTTTGTTTTCTTGCAATAATACAAATGGAGACATTTGTTTACAAACAGATCTTTCTCCATTCTTACCTTCAAGCTACCTGATAGCTAGGTTTATTTCCTCAGCAATTAATCAGGTCATTAACGCAACCCTCCCCAACTTTCATATTAAAGAGATAGGACAACCTAATTTTTTCCACTTGTATTTTCTGCCTTACTCCTTGGCTAGTCTGTTTTTCAGCACATATGTGTGAGGTTTTATGGCTCTTTTGTTATATAGGAGCCTATAGGACACATTGGGGTACAGCTTATAGCGCTGCTAATCTAGGCTTCTAGGAAGTTTTCTTGCTCTTTTTTAAATCCTCCTCCACAAAGCCTTTGTTTTCTAACATAATACATACAAGAAACCACTTGTGTAATTTCCACTTGAACTTTTAATAAGCATATAAAATAAAACGGTCAGAAGAGAGCATTTGATTCACACTCCACCCCAAGCCTGTTCCTCTAGCATCCCACATCTTAGCAGAGGGCCCCACCAGTCAAGGATTAAGGCCAGTATCCTAGGAGTCATCCTTGAACCCCCTCTCTTAAACCCCACATTGAGTTTCCAGAAAATCTTGTCATGAAAATACACCCATGATCTCACCCCTTCTCATCAACTCCACCGCCAGTCCGAGCCTCTGCTGTCTGTTACCTGGGCCACTGCCTGGCCTGTTACTGGTCTCCCTCTTCCTGCTTTTTGCCTCTTGGAATCTGTTTTCCAAACAACTGCTACAGAGATTCTTTAAAATATAAATCTGGCCAGGCGCAGTGACTCATGCCTGTAACTCCAGCACTTTGGGAGGCCAAGGTGGGTGAATCACTTGAAATCAGGGATTTAAGACCAGCCTGGCCCAAATGGTAGGACCTCGTCTCTACTAAAAATACAAAAAAAAAGTTAGCTGGGTGTGGTGGTATGTGCCTATAATTCCAGCAACTCAGGAGGGTGAGGCAGGGGAATCATTTGAACCTGGGAGGCAGAAGTTGCGGTAAGCCGAGATCACACCACTGCACTCCAGCCTGAGTGACAGAGCAGTACTGTCTCAAGAAAAAAAATACATATATACACACACACATATATAAGACATATTTATATAAATTTATATATGTATATTTTATATAAATTTTATTTATATCTTATGTACATTATATATATATACTGATTGCTTCCTTTCCCTCCTCAAATCCCTCCAGTGGTTTTCCATCATACCTAGAACAAAATCCATAAGCCTCATTTCGGAAACCTAGACTTTATGATCTTGCTCCTGTCTCCTCTCTATCTTGATTTCTTCCTCTCTGATTTTTACTTATCTGTTCAGCTTTGGTGACACTGCCCTCCCGGATTTTCCTCAAACAGGAGTATAGCAGGCATGCTTCTGCCCCAGGGCCTTTACACTTGCCATTCCCTGCCTGAAATACTCTTCCCCCAGACATTCACGTGGCTCGCATCCACATATTATTCAATGCCACCTTCTCCAAGAGAATGTTCTGGGACATCCTATCTAAAATGGGACAGCCTGACATGATTGTTTTACCTACTATATCACTGCTTCTTAGTCCTTAGGTTACATACTGTCTATGATCTCTCTTCCTCCCTAGACCAAAAGCTCTTTGAAAGCAGGGACCTCATCTGTCTTATTTGCCATATTTCCGGTGCCTAGGATAGGGCCTGACACTTGGAAGCACTTAATAATATTACTTAAATGAATTATAAAGTTTAAACAGGTATGTTTATGGTATATAAATTATATTTCAATAAATTCCACTGCTTAGTATCTACCCAAAGGAACAGAAATTATTATATCAAAAATATACCTGCACTTGTATGCTTATTACAGCATGATTCACAATGGCAAGGATATGGAATCAACCTAAGGGCCCATCAGTGGTTGACTGGATGGAGAAAATGTGGTACACATATACTATGGAATACTACTCAGCCATAAAAAAGAATGAAATCGTGTCTTTTGCAGCAACGTGGATGGAACTGGAGGCCATTATCTTTTTTTCTTTTTTTTTTTTTTTTATTATACTTTAAGTTCTAGGGTACATGTGCATAACATGCAGGTTTGTTACCTATGTATACTTGTGCCATGTTGGTGTGCTGCACCCATCAACTCGTCAGCACCCATCAATTCATCATTTATATCAGGTATAAGTCCCATTGCAAGCCCTCCCCCCTCCCCCCTCCCCATGATAGGCCCTGATGTGTGATGTTTCCCTTCCCGAGTCCAAGTGATGTCATTGTTCAGTTCCCACCTATGAGTGAGAACATGCGGTGTTTGGTTTTCTGTTCTTGTGATAGTTTGCTAAGAATGATGGTTTCCAGCTGCATCCATGTCCCTACAAAGGATGCAAACTCATCCTTTTTTATGGCTGCATAATATTCCATGGTGTATATGTGCCACATTTTCTTAATCCAGTCTGTCACAGATGGACATTTGGGTTGATTCCAAGTCTTTGCTATTGTGAATAGTGCTGCAATAAACATACGTGTGCATGTGTCTTTATAGCAGCATGATTTATAATCCTTTGGGTATATACCCAGTAGTGGGATGGCTGGGTCATATGGTACATCTAGATCTAGATCCTTGAGGAATCGCCATACTGTTTTCCATAATGGTTGAACTAGTTTACAATCCCACCAACAGTGTAAAAGTGTTCCTATTTCTCCACATCCTCTCCAGCACCTGTTGTTTCCTGACTTTTTAATGATTGCCATTCTAACTGGTGTGAGATGGTATCTCATTGTGGTTTTGATTTGCATTTCTCTGATGGCGAGTGATGATGAGCATTTTTTCATGTGTCTGTTGGCTGTATGAATGTCTTCTTTTGAGAAATGTCTGTTCATATCCTTTGCCCACTTTTTGATAGGGTTGTTTTTTTCTTGTAAATTTGTTTGAGTTCTTTGTAGATTCTGGATATTAGCCCTTTGTCAGATGAGTAGATTGCAAAAATTTTCTCCCATTCTGTAGGTTGGGAGGCCATTATCTTAAGTGAAATAACTCAGAAACAAAGTCAAATACTATTTGTTCTCACTTATAAGTGAGAGCTAAATAATGTGTACACGTAGAGAGTGGGATAATAGACAGTGAAGACTTAGAAATATGGGAGGGTGGAAGGGGGCTGAGGGATGAGAAATCACCGATGGGTACAATGTAGACTATTCAGGAGATGGTCACCCTAAAAACCCAGACTACACCACTATGCAGTATATGCATGTAACAAAACTACATTTGTATGCCCTAAATCTACTTAAAACTTATACCTCAATAAACCATTAAAGGAACAGTCCCCTAATTTTAAAAATAGAGGGAAATAAATGAATTTAGTGAATGAAGGAATTAAAGCAATACTTAGTTTGATGTGACTAAAATAAATTTTTAAAAACTATTGATCTATATAAAGTGTTTCTAGTTGTAATGTTTCATATCATCTGTTAAACATTCAATTTCAGTGGTATGTTGGGAAGTTTGAGATATTATATTTAATAAATATTACATTTTTAGTGTTTTCTATGGACTGGGGCTGTGCTAATTTGTACATAAATTATTTTGCTTACTCCCTGGAGCAGGTGCTATTATATCCTCATAATGAAGAACATGTGACTTAGAGAGTTTGTTTCTAGCCCAAGGTCACAGCTATTAAATGGTAGGGCTTGGATTTGAACCCAGGCAGACAGCAGCATTAATCCTTCTCAGTTTGTAGTAGGACAGGAAAAGGACAATGAGGTAGATGGCAAGTTACCATTTTTGTAAGTGCTAGAAGGCTCCCAGGATATTATTTGACTTATTTTGTCTCCTCTTGCATCTTTCATTCCCTCTACTCTAAGGGGTAGGACGCTATGCCAAGCCAGGTTCAAGATCACCCTTTTCCAACTGACTGCCTTCACAGTGACGTTCTACTTTATATGACTATGATAGGATCCCAGGACATATTTGTCAAACAAGGCTTTCTTCATCTCTGCTACAGTATATGCTTTCTTTCCAGAGCCCTTTATATGTAAGAAGGCTTGTGGACTCACCCCAAATAATCCAGTGTTGTCCTTGCCTTTCTAAACTGAGCCATCCACATTACTGTTGAACAGCCTAAATTCTTCTGGTCTATCTGGCTCCTGTCCAAATCCCTCCAGATGCCTTTCTCTAAGGCGGTCAGGTAAGTGGAAAACTAAGTGTCCTAATTCAACGTAATGGTTTTCCCATTTACTGTCGCTCAAAATTGACACCTGTCCATGCACGTCTCATGAGTAATTCTCAACCCTGAAATATCTTCCCACCAGATACCTCCACTGCACCCTCTTCCTCACTACCTTATGCCACATGTCTTGACTTTTTTATTTTATCATTCTCCATTTTCATCCACTCTGCCTTTGGCATTTACTTTGTAGTTTTCCCTCTTTATTTTCGACCTCTCACATCTGACATTACCAATGTCCACCCACATTTAGTTATATGTTCTCAGACATCGCTGTGTTTTGTATTGAGACAAAATCAGCTTTCAACCCCTTACAATATCTTGTATGTATTGAGCATATTATGGTTCTCAAGGGTGTTCACATATCTAGTTTAACTAAATCTTCTGAACAATACTGTGAAGTAGATATTGCCATCTGAATTTGAGAGAAAAGGAAACTGAGCCACAAAGCCTTGCCCTTTCCCCCATACTGCCCAGAAAGGTAAAAATGGAAAGAAAGACTTTTCATTTGGCCACAGCAAAACACTTGTTACCTTCTTGCAGCAAAACATGGTACCATCTGTGCTGTCCAAAACGGGAAGGTATGTACTTTTACCTTTAAATAAATTAACATTAAACAGAATTAAAATTCATTCCCATTAGCTACAATTTAAGTGACCAATAATCACATGTAGAAAGTGGCTGCAGTATTGGACAGTGCAGATACGAGACATTTCCACCATCAGAGAAAGTTCTATTGGACAGTGCTAGCTAGATCGCTGTTGTCCTTTTGATGCCGAGAGATAAGAATTTCCACTATCTTGGCTTTTATCTGCAGTTCCTTTAGGAAAGATCTCCCAGGAGATACAGAACCATATCATCTTAGCAGACATGTAGTTCAGTGTTTCCCAACATGGAAAGATCACCAGAATTACAGATTCCTGACCCATTAATGCTGCAATGAATCAATAGTGCTTAGAGATAAAGTTCTAACTGCCGATCTGCTCATTGGGGCCCCCATTATCCTTAAAGAATCAGAAAAGGTTTGCCAACACCAGGGCATAGCAGATCATTCCCTTATTTTACAGTTGCAGAAATGGAAATGCAGAGATAAAAAGTAACTCTTCCAAAGTCACCTAGTTAGTGGCAGAGCTAAGAATAAAATACTAATTTCTAGATTCCTTGTTCAGTGTTCTCTTCTCTAAACCATGCTATTTTATTGAGCATATGTAACCTACCAAAGCCTATGCTGGATAAGAATTAGATTAGGAAGTTGGAGGATAGCCCCTTCCTTTCTCTGCTCAAGCCTTTCCTTCTGCAATCTTTAAAAATGGAAGGGCTGTTTTCTAGATGCCAAAAAGAAGCAGCCATATGAAGCTACCAAGATAGCTGGCCAATGAGGTTACAGAGCCTCGTCTTTATAATGGGGCTATGGCTTATACCTTACCTCACCCATTTAACTTGTTTCAGAATCTGTGTCTGCTGAGACACCTGCCCCATTGCCCTTCCTTCCTTTGCCACTGCAGGCAGGAGCTCTAAGTAAGTCAGTGTTGTGTAGCTGGGGAAGCCTCTACAACTTCTTGCCTACTAAGTCATAAAGCAACAGCTGGGTGTGAAAATATAACCCCCTGCCACTTTTCCAAACAGCGTGAGACTCAGCCTGAAGGGGCCCGAGTAAGTTCCTGGGCATGTTGTAATTCACAGCTGCTGCCTGGAATGACATTTTTCCTCCCTGAGGTTTCGGGTGGCGAAGGGTTGGGATCATTTTCCAGTGTTGCTTTTATTCCTTATGACCCTTCTGTCCATGCACTACTGGGCTTTTGTTCCCCCTAGTCTTAAATGTTTATATGTGGCTGGATGTGAAGTTCGATGACTTTGGGGGCATAACATCCTGAAGTCACTTTTTAATTACTCTGAGAAGGAGAGCTGAGATTTCTCAAGCAGAAGGCAAAGCAAGAACCAAACTCCTGGGTTGACATTCTTTTGTGCTTGAAAACACCAGCTTGCTAAATTTGGTTGCTGTTTCCTTTTTTAGTGGGATAATATAAAAGTCTGAATGTCTCATGCAGAGAAATAGCATTAACCAAAGGCAATGCCTATTTGAATTTCTTTTCCTAGAGTCCACTCTCTGTTGCCACTTCGGATTTGATTTCTCACTTATAAAGAATAATTATGGGGTAAAATGGATTATAAATTTCCTTAACACAAAGCAGAATTGAATATTTATACCAAAAAATGCAACAGCTGCCTATGTTCATTTTTATCCTGAGAATCTGATGAACAGAAACTGGAATGGATGTGTTTTAAGTAAACAGCCTATGTTCAGAAGGGACCTTGGTGCAGAGAATAAAATAGAGCCTTGGTCCAACTGAGCTCTATAATCAGCAAAGCCGCCACCATCTGTCAGGGTTGCTGTCCTCTCCCTTGGGCTCTGGCTCCCAGGGCCCAGCTGACAGACAGGCATCATTAGCTGGCTGGTGCACTAGGTCACCCCACTGAGACAGGTCACCTTGTGTCTTTGGGGTGTTTTATTACCCCCTGCTCCCAATTTTGATCCTGAGAAAGGAAAATTGAATTTTAGTCTTAAGATTAAATGATGACAGTATGCAATCTGTCAACTTCTTGCTGGTAGCCAAGCAGGTTTGTTAAATTAAAAAAGAAAGGGAAAATATGATCCAGCCTCCTCTTCCTTCAGTCCTCCAGGATCAGAAGCAGGGGAACCCTGCCTGTGTACAGCCCATTGAAATGCAAACACCTCAAAGATGCTTCTTTTCTTTGCCCTGTGGATTAATGAGCAGGCATGGAGATGTCTATTATTTGGGCTACAGTGCAGTAGAAATGAGAAACTGACACGAAAGGAGAAACAAAGGAAAAGCTTCAGCGTGATGTGATGGTGAGTTGTAGCAGGGTCCACTCAGGAAACCACTTAGCAGCACAGAGAGAAAAAGAAAGCCACAGTCACACTCTGCCCTCAAGACACTAAATTTTAAAATCAGTCATCTGTTTTAGCACTTCATTCAGTTGCACAGACTTCCTTTCACAGCTTTTTCACAGATTTCTCCCCCCTCCCTGTTAACATGTCCAACATTGCGAGCCCTGCACGTCCTCCACTTTCTCTAGAGGCAGCTGTCAAATGCTATTCTCCTCCACTGAAGGATGCCCCCAGCCCTGGCTTCTTGACCCTTGCACTGAATTCCCTTTCTTCTCTGTCTTATCTTGGTTTCCGAGGGCTTTCTCATGAGTGACGGTGACCTAGTTCCAGACCTCACTTTAGATAAGTTCTGGAGAGAAGTTTTTATTAGTCAAATCTCAATGTAATCAATATTCTCTTCTGAGATAACTCAATTAATTCTCTTAATAAGGGAATACAAGTTTTAGACAGGGATCTAATTACAAATTCAGGTGCATTTTAATTTAGAAGATGAGAGATGACTGTTTCAGCCCAAAGAAAAATGATAGAGAATCTTCTAGATTTCACTTACATAAATAATAGTTTCCAGTTTTGTCCTTTCTTCAGGAAACAGCTCCAAACTGTCGACACTGTGAATCATCCTGCAAAATGGGTGGATTTTATTTTATAGATCTTAAAGCTTTTTAAACCATGGATGTATTTTAGAAATAGCGCACAATTCTATGAGGTCTCAGTCTTTTCTGCCAACTAGTCAAAGAGGAGCTCAGCAATGTTACAGAATTCAATGTAATGTTACAATGCTGGAGGAAATCATATAAAGATGCAGTCTGAGGCTTCTACAAACCTTGTCTTTGAAATCTCAGTGCTCACATCCTTCTACACAGACTGCTTCAACTTCCTCTCTGTCGCCTCCCAATGTTTATTTCAGACCTGTAGCCATGCACTGAAATTTTCTGGTCTTGTCTCTACTCCTCTCCAGTGTAGCATATAACCTCATCTTCCACTTTTCTGAGATGCTAGAGGTTTTTAGACATTTACCCTCTTCAAAGCCCTGCTCAGAGATGCAAATGCCTATGCACTTGTCTCCACCTCCTTTCCAGCCCTCAGTGGAAGAGGTGACGCTTTTCCTTCCCTCCTCTTGCCCCATCCTCACTGTCCTTCCTTAAGGACTGGGGCCTTCACTTATTTTCTCCCTCTGTTAACCATACTTTCTGCTAGCTCCCTCCTCTCAGTCAATACTGTGTTCTATTCTTGCTTGTCTTCAATTTCCACCATCCTCCTGTGTCCACTCTAGTGATTCCTCTTCACTGAAAAAAACCAAAGGTTTACACTTGCTGTTTAAACTTTTATTTGGACTTCCTCAGTTCCCACTCATTTTTCTTTTTTTCTCCTTTTTTTTTTTTTTTTTTTTTTTTTTTTTTGCGGGAGGTCAGAGTCTTACAGACTGGCGTGCAGTGACATAATCTCAGCTCACTACAACCTCCGCTTTCTAGGTTCAAGTAATTCTCCCTGCCTCACCCTCCTAAGTAGCTGGGATTACAGGCACCCACTGCAACTCTTGGCTATTGTTTGTATTTTTTAGTAGAGATGAGGTTTCGCCATGGTGGCCAGGCTGGTCTTGAACTCCTGACCTCAGGTGATCCGCCCACCTCGGCTTCCCTTTTCAAACTCTCCATGTGGATTCCACCTTCCTGACACCCTCTGGCAACGGTCATCATTGACCTGGGAATTTCCAAATGGAAAGGATTTGGGGAGTAGGTGGTCATTGCTTTTCTTGATCCCAGCTGAACACCTTTGAAACTGCGGCACACTGAGATCAGCGTGGGTACAATTTGCTCTGCATATCAGTGTGCTAAATGCAGAGGCAGTTCAGAGTCCAAAGGCTAACTCAGACTTCCTTACCTATATCTCTTTAGGCAACTTACTATTGTTCAAGCTACAAATTATTATTGCTATGTTATTAATGTTACAAAAAGCTAACATGGATTGAGGATTTGCAATGAGTTGGAAAGGGCTAGTTCTTTGTATGCATTATCTCCTTTAATTCTTACAGCTCTAATTCTAAAAGATGGCTATTGTTGTTCCAATTTTTTTTTTTTTTTTTTTTTTTTTTTTTTTTTTTTTTTTTTTTTTTTTTTTTGAGACAGAGTCTTGCTGTGTTGCCCAATCTGGAGTACAGTGGCACGATGTTGGCTCACTGCAACCTTCGCCTCCTGGGTTCAAGCGATTCTCGTGCCTCAGCCTCCCTAGCAGCAAATTCTGTCTCAAAAAAAAAAAAAAAAAAAAAAAAAAAAGCAGTGAGAGGTTAAGCAATTGACTTTTTTTTTTTTTTTTTTTTTTTTGAGACGGAGTCTTGCTCTGTCGCCCAGGCTGGAGTGCAGTGGCCAGATCTCAGCTCACTGCAAGCTCCGCCTCCCGGGTTTACGCCATTCTCCTGCCTCAGCCTCCCGAGTAGCTGGGACTACAGGCGCCCGCCACCTCGCCCGGCTAGTTTTTTGTATTTTTTTAGTAGAGACGGGGTTTCACCATGTTAGCCAGGTCTCGATCTCCTGACCTCGTGATCCGCCCGTCTCGGCCTCCCAAAGTGCTGGGATTACAGGCTTGAGCCACCGCGCCCGGCCTAAGCAATTGACCTTTTTAAACACACAGCTAGTAAGTCAAAGCAACAGCATCCTTAACCCCTATCTTGTACTTAACTCTCTTTAAGCTCCCATTTACTCAGAGCAGTATATGAGATAAAACACAAGCTCCTGTCCCAGATAGGCATTTCCTTCTTAATGTCCCCAAACACAAACATGTAATATGTCCCAAATCACAAGCATGACTTTTCCCTCCTCTTCCATGATTCTCTATTTTGGTTAATGGACAAAATCCCAGTCTCCAGGAGCCTAAGAATCCATCTAGAGTCCTTTCTTTCCCTGATTCCCCCACTTTCTCCTGATACCCATCTCCTTAATGGTTTTCTAGACTCCCTCTCCCCATGCTCAGAGCTCCCTGTGCAGCTCACGCCCTCATCACCTCTCTATTATTGTGCTGGTTTCTCTACCATGGCCCTTGTTGGGTCTGATGTTGCTCTAGTTGATCCACCACACTGCTTCCAGAGGAGTTTTCCAAAATACAAATAGGATCATGTCCTTATTAATTATCTTTGAACAAGATACAGAGCTTAAGTCACCTGCCCAAGCTCTAAAAAGGAAGAGTCAGAGTTTGGCTTCAAATCCAGAAGGTCTGATCAAAAGCCTATACTCTTAACCACTTCACTGGCGGTACCTCCTAGCGCATGAAAGGATAATTTCACTGCTGTTCCCCTTATTGCCTACCCCTTCTGCCAAGGACTTTCTCACAACTTCTGCAGCAACGTTTTGCCTCTACCTAGTTTTGGCTTAAAGTCAGTCAGAATCACGCAACCCTAAAGTAATACACCAAATCCATGAATTTTTCTTGAGCTCTTTCTTGCCCACGTCTTCATACACACCCAGGGATACTTACCCCAGATCAGTGCAGGAGTTTTTCCGAAAAAAACCCACTAATTTGTCAAGTTCAATAAGCTCAAGTTACTTTAGAAAGAAAAACATCTTGAAAATATAAACCCTCTGAGACTGATATCCAACTCTTAATTTTTCTGTATTGAAGGCATCACAGATCATTTACTGATCTTTTTCAAAAAGTAAAATAAGAAAAATGTATGTGTCAATTGAGTAAATAGTTTTAAGGTTGGACTGAAGCTGTAAATCAAGCAGGGTTTGGAAAAATACTTGTGCCTATGATTACTTTTTGTGTGGGTTCATGAATTTTTTTATTTTATCTTTTCAATAACACTGTGTAAGGTAGAAATTTTATCCCCCTTTTATGAATGTGAATCCTGAGGCTCAACGAACTTGCCTTAAGTCATCTTGTTGGATAGTGGTGAAAGGAAGATACAAACTCAACCTTCTGACATTAAGGTGCATGTTGTTCGCACTCTCCAGCCTCTCAAAGATCTGAAAATACTTTTTTAAATAAACTTTTTATTTTGGAATCACTTTAGACTTCTGGAAAAGTTGTGAAGATAGTACAGAGAGCTCTTGAATACCCCTAACCTAGTTTCCTCAATGCTAACATTGTATATAACCACATTACAGTCATCAAAATTATGAAGTTAGCATTTATACATTACTATTAACTAAACTCCAGTCCTTGTGCAAATTTCAACTGCTTTTTACTAATTATCTGTTCTAGGATCCAATTCAGGACACTCCCTTACATTCAGTCATCATGCCTTGTCTCCTCTGGTCTGTAACATTTTCTCAGTCTTTCCTTGTTTGTCATTACCTTGGCTGTTTTAAAGGGTACTGTTTCAGTATTTGTGGATGTTGGAAATAATTTTTTGATACTCAAAAATTTCATTTATCTATTTAAGGCAAAAGTATATCTATACCTATTTGATTTTTGTGGATATATTTCAGGAAGCAGATGCAGATTTCCTGGTTGTTTTTGTTTTGTTTGTTGTTTTTACCTGAAAATGATTGCACATTTCTTCTTGACACCATTAGGGACACAGAACTTTTATCAACACTGTTTTTACCTTGTAATGCCTATCCTCAGATGAACTATATTCCCAGATCATTGGACCCTTGATGTCTAAAATAGTAACTGAACAGAAAAGGTGATGAATATACATGCAAAATGAAGAGACGGGAACATTTCACAGGGAGATAGAATAGTAGCTAACCAAAATGGACATAAAGTTTCAAGAAACAAAAGTTAATTATGTTATAATATAACTACGTTATTATAATGGCAGAAATCAGGTTAAAAGAACTTTAGGTATAATGGATCACACTGCCTTGTCCCAGAGTTGATAATTCTTTATTGCCAGTTATGTTGGGCTTGAGGAATATTGAAGGCGAGATTCTGGTGTTTCACTTCATGTAGTAACAGCTTATAAAATATAATGATAAAGATCACAGCACCTTTCCCAGGACCTGGCACACATTAGGTACTTGGTAAACGCAAATTTCTTTGTAGAGAATGCTTTTCCAACACTATGTGCCAGGTACTCTTCCAATGCTTTATACACATTAACTCATTAAATCCTTACCTCTACCCATTTTGCAGTGGAGGAACTGAGCTTCGGAGATATTAAGTGAGTTGTCCAAGGTCACACATGGCATGGCTGGGATTTGAAATCTGGGCAGTTGGCAACCATATGCACCCTTTTAACTGCGATACTCCACTGCTTCTTTGTAATCCATGAAGAACAACATGAAAATTTAGGATTGCAGTTATTTTCAAGATGATTGAATTTAAAATAACCTTTTATGTTGGAACTATTTCTAAGATACATCAATTGTCTTCCTAACACAGATCACATATTTTCTGATATCAGAGATGCCAAATCTGTGTTTTGCTTAATTATGTTTATTTTACTCTACACAGAATGGCCCCACACTGAGAAAATGTTCATGAATTTTTTTCCTGCCATTTTGATTTATCCATTTCTTTTATTATTGTCGGCTCTTTCTCATTTCTTGCTGCTTTCAGTTGCCTGACTTGGACAGCATCCTTTTTATCTCTTTGCAACAACTATCTCCATTTTGCTATTAGAATTGTATCTTAAATAAAATAAATAGATACTGGGGAGTGCTCCAAGGCCCTCTTCTGGGAGTTCAGAGCATAAGAGAGAGGGTGCAATTTGTGAGTATTTCAGTTGCTTACACTTCACTTAGCTGCTTTGCTTATTTCCTTGGCTCATCTCCCAATCATTGAGATCACTTCTGGATAAGTGAACTAATATATCATACATTTTGAACATAATGACTTAAAAAAATAGTTAATCAGTTATCACTGGTTATTTTATCTCCTCAGTCATATTAGTAAAAGACATGCCATTCATGACAAAAATAAATTGGCTGTTTATCTTCTAAAAAAATGCAAATGTGACTCATTCTATCATTTAAAGCCCCATTTCCATCATCTGGGAATTGGGGCACAGTGGTTTATCTTTAGTTTCACAGAGAAATTTTCTCCTGTGGTGAATGCTCTTAATGATTTCTGGCATCTGAGGGTTTAGGGTCGGATGTGGGTTGTTTCGTAGCAGGTATTTGGTTCCTCAAGTGGCATATGAGGATGTAATCCCTGACTGACACCATTTCCCATCCTTATACCTAAATCCTTATAGTGAAACCATACGGTTATTTTCTCTTTGTCTTCCCCAACACTAAAATTATTTCAAGCATTTTTAGATGGATGGAGTTTTTGTTCCTGGCTCATTCTAGTGGAAACAGAGGAGTCCTCCGTCTGGGCAGAGTTGGGGCCAAATTGAGCAGGAAGCTCAGCTGCTATGTCAGACCCAGCTGAATCTGGGAGATGGTTATGGTTGCTGGATGCGAACCAAGATGTTTGTTTGTAACTACCAAATCTTTCATGATCTTTGATACTGCTTGCCTCTGTGACGTCTCAAAGCATTCACGTAGGGAAGGAGGCCCAACTAAGTACAATGGGGAAATTCCACAGGGGGAAAGAAATGGTTTCCATAGCTTAGAATTTTTTCACATGAGCACCCAACAAACTGGAAACAGGTCACTCATAGTTCTGAATGGGAGACTGTTCAATGATGAAGAGTTACTTGACTGTCGGGTTGTAAATATAACACTTAAAACTTGTCATTTATTGATCTCTCACCTGGTGACTATTTTATCCTTCTGTAAACAGAACTGAAGTGCTATTAAGTAGTCTTAGTACATCAATGATACATATCCCTATTAATTGTGTGGTTAGTGAACTTTCAGTGTGAGATGTCATCTGAGTTTATCAATTAACAAACACGTAGAATTTAAAAAGAAGTCCCCATTTCAATTATTTAAGATTATATACTTTATATCCTTTCACAACACCTAAATTCTTCACTAGTTGGATAAACACATTATCAGATTCACTCTCTAACCAAATTTAACAATTTACTTCCAATCCCGCCACCATTACCTCTCAGACCACATAGTCAAAGAGGTATTCAATTTTGACACTGAGTTATAGACAAGGTAGTTTCCTGATGAGTGAATTATTAATATTCAAGATAAATCAGGTTACCAGGCAACTTTCCACACATGACTTTTTAAAGCAATAGCAAATGTAACTGGAGCTTTCCAGAAATGACATTGTGGTCCAACCTATTACCCATCAACTCTCCCTGGTTTTATGTGTGACAGAACACAGCCATGAAATCTGAATGCCATTTTTTGAGGTAGATATTGAAACACCAGTTATTTCTAAGAATAGCAGTGACCATATATTAATAGCCAATTAAGTCATTAGTCTCTGCTCACTGCCTGCTTCTAACTTATTCCTCAGTCAGCCTGGAGAACTGGGTTGTATTTGAATAACAATGGGAGGAAAAGGTCCTGCTGCTATTTTTTTTTCTCAGCAGCTGACTCTGGGTGACAAAATGAATTTTTCTCACAAAACCCCAGAATATAAACCTGCCAAATTTCTCCTTTTGTGAAGGTATCTGAATAAGAAATGTGGCTGGTCTATTTCTCATAAGATGGCAATTTTCTAAGAGCAACTGGCTTAAGAAACAAAAAAAGTCAGATTCTCTAATTGATAAATGAAAAAAACGCTTGTTTAAAATACTGCCCTACAATTGGTTCTTTTTACTTTCTCCTCCTTCCATCTTTGAGAATTTTTCTTCTCTTATTGCCTTACTAACACCCATTCACTTCTCACCCTTCTTCAGTTTCCAAAAGAGATTTACCTCATTATCAGGTATTTCACTCTGCTTTGTCCTTACCAATGGAATCATCAGTTAAGGGTTTTATCCAGAGTGACCAACACAGTGCCTGGTTTCATTGTCCCCCTGCTGATGGAAGGAGAAGCCATTTAGTCACCAGATTACAGCTAAGGATAAGCAGGGGTAAGAAGGAGCAAGGATGTCTCCTTCTGTAGCCAGCTCTCATGGACTGCATTGGCTCATGCCCTCCCTGAAAAAGAGACTCAGGAGGTGAAGGGAGGCTGGAAGGAAGAAAAAGTGAGAGAATGAGGAGAGTCGTCATTGCCACCATGTACTGAGGGCCTATTTGAAATCGGGATCTTCCTTCACATTAGCTCATTTAATTCCCACGACAACCCTGCAAAGGATTATCATCCTTTTTTAAATGATGGAACTTGTGAGGCTCAAAGAGTCTAAGCAACTTGTACTGGATTCCCAGTTGGTAAATTGCAGAGCCAGAATTTGAAGCCAGACCTGTGTCACCCAATGCTTGATCTGCTTCCCATCCTTCTATGTATGGAGCCCCCACAGAGGCAAGAGGGAGGGCAGATCAAGATCCTGGGGTGCCCCCACTCCCTGCCTTCCTCACCATAGAGTCTTAGTGATTGAGATTTCCTGTGTCTCCAGTCAAGGTATCAGTGAAATCACTGGGTTCTCAGCTGCTACTTTCCTCAGGGGAGACAAAGCACTTGTCCTCCAAAACTGGGTACCATCACTCTACCTTGAAGGTATTGACACCCATCTATAAAGATGACTTGGTTACTCACTGCCAACCAGACAGTTTTAACAAGCATTTCTTTTTTGGTGGGGGGGGGGGGGCATGGAAATATGGTTAATAAATCAGAATTGATCCTGCTACAATTTTCAAGCTTCTATTTAATATATGAGATGACTGATACACAATTACAATAAATATAATTCCAATTAAAATTAAAAGAGCTACCATTCATTGAGTATAAACTATGATCCAGAAACTCAAATATCATTTCTAATTACTCCTAACAACATGGTGAAGTAGATATTGTATCTCCACTTTACAGACGAGAAGATAGAGTATCAGGGGAATTAAGGAAATGCCCAAAGTTAAACAACGAGAAAGTACCTGAGAAGTGATTGGGAATCATGTCTGTGTGCACCCAGACCACACATTCTCCACTTAATCACAGCTGCTCCTTCTCTGTGCTGGCCAGGTTGGAGGGAAGCCTAGCAAATCTGCCTTGAGTATATATGCCTTCAAGCAATCACATTCACATCGTGATTGAATTGAATAATTTAATCCCTGTTTCATTCTCACACTAGGTTTGATTACAAGCTGTCTTGTCCTCCTTGCTTAATATTAATAAACTTTCAATGGTTTCCCATTCCCCAGAAAACAGATTACAAATACTTTTTTGGAAATGTAACAGGCCTCCACAGTCTGACCTCAGCCTGCTTTTCAGCCTGTTCTTCATCACCTTTTTACTAAACCTCTGCTCCAATGGAATGGGTTCGCTTTCTTTATGAAATATACCAGGTGCTTGCTCACTGCCCTGTTTTCACCAAGTTCATTCCACCTGTCTTAAAATCTGCTGCTTATCTTCCTATTGAACCCAGCTCAAATTTCACTTCCCAAATGATCTGGAAAATCCAGAATAAAATACTTGCATTTACCCTCTACTTTAACAGTATTTGTTGTTAATTCAACAGTAATTGTTGGTCCATTTGCCAACTGATGTATACGACTTAAAGACATGTCTACTTCAACACCTTGATACACTACTTAAATCTTAGAATGCTCTCTAACTTTTAAAATTTGATTAGTCCGAGAGGAATCTACTCCTACATGCTTCGTATCACCTGTGCAATGCAAAATATGTTGCGTGGCATAGAGCAGGCACTGAAGATCCTTGTCCTGGTTTTTTTAACAACACTGTAACATGGCACAAGGCACCAAGGTATGTTTCTGGAATAATGTGACAGTATTAATAAGGATAACCCCCTGTTGACCATCTGACCTGGATAAAAGCCAGTTATTTCATTTACTAATGAAAGTGCTTTCATTTAACCTGAAAGAATGAGAATGGAAAAAATGAAGAGAGACAAGATGTAACCCTGAAGAATGAAAATGAAATTTGACTTGGAAATGAGTGATCCTTTCATGTATTTCATTTGTTTATATCGTGTCATTTTCACATGGGTCTATGTATTTTTCAGTGTGTAACTAAAAGGGTCAGGAAGAAGAATGTTAAATTAAAACGACTGCTTTAAACTTTGGTAATTCTGATTAATTCTTTCCTTTGAAAAAATATCTTACCTTCAGGAGCAGAAAGGAATGACAGGGCACCACGGCAAGATAGTAACTATAAACAAACTGGGCTTTAAGGTTTGTTTCTCACCTGCTTGTGAGTCAGTGGTGGAAAGTGTTTCCAGAGCTGGAGGATGCTCACCTTACTTGTCTGGGCCTGTCTTTAATCATGACTCTATGACCTGAAAGCATCTTTCATCTTGGATAAAACATTGAGACAGGGAAAAGAACGAACCCACTGGAAAAAAGGAGGGAAACATAGTCCTTCCCAGAGACTATCACATTCCTTTAGGCCTCTTTCTCTAGAAAATGAGAATAAGAAGCCTCATGGACAAGAATGCTGATAATAATTATTACCTAATGTAACAAATCTTTCATGACAAGGGCCAAAGCTGTTAGATATTAATACCTAAACTTCATGTTTCATTTTAGTACAAATTACTTTCCTGTTCTCTTTGACAAATGCCTCAATTTTCATCTCAAGGTTGCTCTTCGAAGGAACATGTAATTATCTGGTCTTGTTTACAGCAACAAAGGTCAGGTTCTTTAGTAGATATTAATAACCACTTTGCTGAGAACATTCTTCCAGCTCACCCCACATGCTGAGCTTTGCCCTGATTTCAACCTTGTGAAATTTTCATGGTGCCCGTTCTGTACCCTACCAACGTTTTATGACTGTATATCCATGTTGATAACTGCTTTCAGCCAAATTTCCTTTTATTAAACCAAATAATTATGCATTAGACAGTGCCTTGCTGTCTTAGGGTTAACAGAGTCTGGTGAAGTGATATGGAAAAGTTTATCTGATTTATTGGACCTCTCAAGACTCGGAGAACCTGCAAGGGCATGACAAGGAAGTTACAGTGATTCAACAAGATCATGGTGGCAGCATCATTTCTGAGGTCAGGTACAAACTAGCAAAGTAGAAAATTGATATTCTGAATAAAAAGAGTATAACAACAAAATAATTTTGCCTCAACTACTTGGCCATTTTAGATCCAGAGTGGGACTGGACATTACTTCAATTTTGTATCTCCCTTAACAGTTATAAACTTATAATAATCACTAATTACTTACGTTCTAAACACTGTTCAATCTGTTAACTATTTAAAAAGTATACCAATTCTAGGATGTAGATACTATTGTCCCCGTTCTCCAGATGAAAAATGAGACACAGAGTTAAGTAACTGTCCCAGGCCATGCAGCTAACAGGTCACAGAAATGGCATTTGAACTCAGGCAGTCTGACTTCAGATGTGAAGGGCTTAAACACAAGGTGCTTCTGCCTTTCCAGCCTAGTCCATGAGTGCCAGCCCCAAAGACAGAGGACTCCAGCAAGGAGAAAACCTTGGCCAAATTGTACTTCCTTTTAGGCCCAGTTTCCCTAAGTAGGGGCACAGTTTGTGAATGGTCCGATATCTGTGCTGTGGGAAGTCTGAGAGGTCTGTTTTACACCCACCTTTGAAGGGGTCAGATTAATTCCCCGAGGAGAGGAGGGATCACTTCCCCAAAGCCCTATGAAGTAGAAATTATTATAGCTATTCTTTTACAGATAAACAACTCAGAAGAGTAAACTAAGTTACCCAAGGCCACATAGTTAAGAAGACACAAAATGGGGTAAAAGGCACTTCACTTTATCATTCTTTGTCTAACCCTGGATCCCTTCCATCAAAAGAACACACAACTCAAAAGATACGGGTACATTATCAGACCCCCATTCAGTCACATTAGTCATTAGTCCAGTCCATCATTATGTCATAAGAATGTGTCTCTCAGGGCAAGGCCACTCAGGTTTGCAGGCTTCCATTCAATCTTGCCATGTTCCAAAAATGGGAGTGATCTCAGCAAATGAAGCTTCACCCTTTCAGGTGTCTGTTACCACTGAGCGAAGAGACAATGTCATCTCTTGCTCTGAGCCTCTTTTGAGGTGTTAATGTAATATTGGATTTCCCTGACTTCGTAACCCATTTATTTATTCCTTTACCCTCAGCTACTGTTTTTCCATCCTTCATTAAAAACCTTTGCAAGGAACATTAGCATTGTCACTGTGCTGTTTAGATGGCAGCAATAGTAGTCTAGTGAATGCCTCCCCTCAGTCCACTCCCATTCAGATGGAGTAAGGATACGTACGTACATACATACATACATACATACATAGTGGGTTACATAGGTGCAGCAGTAGTGGACCACCAGGCAACATAGCTGTATCCACTGGTAACCTCAGTTTTGCCAAATGGGGTGAAGGAATAATCCAACCCGCTTAATCCCATTAGGCCTTTAGAAATTCTAACATAGGTTTAAAAACATAGTGACAGTTTCTTGCTTAGGAATCATCCCTGCTTCCAGCACTTGTTGCAGCCCTGGTCCCAGGACTGCTGCATCAAAT
Organism: Rhinopithecus roxellana; assembly: GCF_007565055.1. Taxonomy (NCBI): domain Eukaryota; kingdom Metazoa; phylum Chordata; class Mammalia; order Primates; family Cercopithecidae; genus Rhinopithecus; species Rhinopithecus roxellana. Next base: position 42,921,462 of record NC_044558.1, read on the forward strand.
ACAGGAGAAAAGAGAGAAAGAGGGGTTGTGGAGAAGAAAGAAAACATTATGATCATTATGCTAGTGTACTCCTCCCTTCACAGAAATCACAGTTTTTCCAGCATGCTTCCATATACCCTCTTCCCCAGATCAACCAGAAAAAGATAGGAAATGCTAGTGGGGACACTCTTTTAGTCCCCTTCATGTTGGGTGTGAGCACAAACTCATGAAGGTGTGTAAGCCAGCCTCTTGTGCTTTTACCCTTCCGCATTTTAGACAACTGATGTTTTAATTGCCCATTCCACTTCTCCTATCAAAAAGTTATTACTCTGAGATCTTTTTGTCTATTGTTGAACATTGTTGGCTGCATAGTGTACTCCTTAGTCTAAAGAAATAACAGCTGACCAAATCTGAGCAATATCTTCTGTTCTATTTTTGTTGATGTTTGTTGTTTATAGCACTCTGAGTATTTGCACCTTCTACCAGGTAAGGAAAACCCACTCCAGAATCAGTGTCTACTCCGGTCAAGAACCATTTGTAGCCTCCCAGGGCTAACAGTGTCAGTCTCACTCACCAACCGTGTCCAGGGCCTTCCCATCAGGGAATCTGTCCCATAGCCATCTGCAGTCTCTGTCTTGCTTGCTGAGCAACAGAACATTCTTACTGGCATCATGTGCCAGAGAGGGCACGAAAGGAACATGCCTAGATCCAGCCCCTCCCTACACTGCTGCAGGTCCCCCATAGCCACTCATTTCATGGACTCAGGTGGCCACCTCAAGGGAGCACACAGGGATATCTGCTTGTTGATTCCAGTCACCTTCCCACCCTGGAAGGAGGCTCTTCCAATGTGCATCTACACAGCCCATCTTAGTGCACCTTTCATATTTCCAGAGGGCCATGCTCCATATGAGCATCCCTTTAAAAGTCCAGGTTTCTACTGCCCTTCTGTGTGACCATGTGTGGCCAGGCCATTGGCCACTGCTCACAAACCAGTAAAAACCCAAACACAGGGGCTTTTACCACATCCAATTACTTCAGTGTTCGGAAGGCAGCATGCAATTTAGCTCACTGAGCTGATTCGTTTTTTCCTTGTTCAATCAGAGTGCCATCCTTTTAACCAGGATGTTGTCCATTCCCCTCAGAACTGCCATCCATATACCAAGCAACTCTTTGTTGGTCTGTCAAGAGCTATGGGGCACTATCCAAGTGTCCATAGAATCCAGCAGCTCCTCACATGGTTCCAGAATCAGTCCTAGGGGAAAAGAGGTTCCCTGCTCTTGAGTGTCTTTTCTTTGCGTTCTCTAGGTAGCATGGCTCTGTATAAATCATCTCCATTTTCTATGGAACTCTTCTGTGTACCACTATCCTCAATAGAGTGTTTCCCTGCCATCACCAAGACAGCATGCATACTCCAGATTTCAAGATCATTTTATGTCTTTCATTCACAGGGGTAGCTTCAGTTAAAGTTCTATTGCAAGGCATTAAATGCCCCTCAGGTGGAAATTATCAAAGTCCAAAGTCCCTGTAGTTCTCATTGGGAGGCCCTCAAAGGCTTTTGCCATAAGTCCTAGTAACTGCTCCACAAAGAACTATCAAATGGAGAATTTGTCCCTACGAGCACGTCAGCTTCTATTCTATACTGTGTGGGATTAGGGAGTCTTACTGGTTCCCATTTAACATGTTTAATTAATATTGCTTGGAGGGCAGATTTTTATGCCTTCTCTTTTACAATATTAGGTAGAGGGGACATCCCCCAGTCAGATAAAATATCCCATTGCTATTAAAAAGGAGATGCAAATTACTTTACGTACAGCCTGTTTAAACATTCCAACTTTCACTATGCTATCAGCCCTTACTTTTTTTTTTTTTTTTTTGAGATGGAGTCTCACTCTGTCACTCAGGCTAGAGTGCAGTGGCATGATCTTGGCTCACTGCAGGCTCCACCTCCTGGGTTCATGCCATTCTTCTGTCTCAGCCTCCCAAGTAGCTAGGACTACAGGCACCCGCCACCACACCCGGCTAATTTTTTGTATTTTTAGTAGAGATGGGGTTTCACCGTGTTAGCCAGGATGGTCTTGATCTCCTAACCTCATGATCTGCCTACCTTGGCCTCCCAAAGTGCTGGGATTACAGGCGTGAGCCACCACGCCTGGCCAACCCTTACATTTTTATGTTCAAGTCCCATGACATTCTCTTCTCCACGCCTAGACTGTTTTACCTTCTGTTGGGCAAAAGGCTTTGGGTCCTTAGCAGCAGGTTGAGCCAATGGTCCCTGGCCTTTTTGTCAATCTTTATCTGGATTAACCTGTCTCAACATTGCCCCAACCAATTGTTGGTCAGCTTTCTCATTGTAATCTTTACCTTCTGACTTTTAAAATTTCCCCAAACTGGGGTAAATACAGCAAACCTGTTTGGAACCCCTCACTTTTGGGGGACCAGCGGAGGCTCTCTTAGGTCCACCCAACCTTCAATAGTGTTGTGTTAAGACCTTTGATTTAACCCTATCAATTTACATTGTATTCATCCTATTTCTTAATAACCATCTAAAGATTTCCACCCTGGAAAAAGTCTCATAACTCTCCCCTTTCCTTTTGTTCTTTGTTCATCTTATTTCTTAACCATTTTAAAATTTCCACCTTCCTGAGATGAACTCTTTGACTTTCCCCTCTGCCTTTCTCCATTCTCTTGTTAATTAACTGACTTTTTATTAGCATCTGTAAGACTCATGTGGGAAGGAAGATAGCAAATCTGACAAGGCTTCTCTGACCACAGCTCAATTTTGCAGCAGTATCATTATATGAGATGTCCATGCAAAAGGGGCACCCCTGACCACAACATTTACCATGACGTGGGTAATGGGCATAAACAGCAGGTGACTATCCTGATCGTCATAAAGCCAAATGGCTTTATGTGGTCCAGGAACTGCTTCTATGGCATTGTATTAGATCATTCTTCCACCATCTGAGGAATACCTGAGACTGGGTAGCTCACAAGAAAAGAGGTTTAATTGGCTCACACTTCAGCAGGCTGCACAGGAAGCATAGTGGCATCTGCTTCTGGGGAGGCCTCAGGAAGCTTCCAATCATGACACAAGGCAAAGGGTGAGCAGGCACTTCATATGATGAAAGCAGGAGCAAGAGAGAGAGAAAGGGTGGGGAGTGGTGCCACACAATTGTAAACGATGAGATCTCATGTGAACTCAGGGCAAGAGCTCATTTATCACCAAGGAGATGGCCCAAGCCATTCATGAGGGATCCACCATGATGACAAACACCTCCTATTAGGCCCCACCTCCAACACTGGGGTTTACATCTCAACGAGATTTGGAGGGGACATCCAAACTATACCAGTCATTATGATCTTCAGTACAAAGACCAGGACACACAGAATGAGAGATTCAACCTACTTGAGCTTAGATTTCCCCTCCTCTTTTCCCTCCCCTTCTCCCTCCCCTTCCCTCTCTCTCCCTTTTTGAGATGGAGTCTAGCTCTGTTGCTCAGGCTGGAGTGCAGTGGTATAATCTTGACTCACTGCAACCTCTGCCTCCTGGGTTCAAGTGATTCTCCTGCCTCAGCCTCCCAAGTAGCTGGGATTACAGGCACATACCACCACGCCCAACTAATTTTTGTATTTTTAGTAGAGACAGGGTTTCACCATGTTGGCCAGGATGGTCTCGATCTCCTAACCTCATGATCTGCCCATCTCGGACTCCCAAATTGCTGGGATTACAGGTGTAAGCCACCATGCCTGGCCGAACTTAGATTTTTATTATTAGAATTGGGTCAGAACCATGAAAAGCATGTAGAGCAAGGGTAATCTGAAGCAAAAGACTACTTTAGGATAGATAAATATATTAAACTCTATATTTAATTTGTACTTAACATTGTACACTTAACATTTCTTCCTCACTGCTGTGAATTATTTGTGTGTGTGTGTCATTCTATGCTACAAATGTCCAACTAGTTTGTAAACTACTTGATGACGTGAACTGTGTTATTTCTCTGCTATTACATTTATTGCGTTGCCTTTTTGCCCAGAGTAAGCATGCAATGAATATGTTTAATCGAATAATTTGAGTGAGGCCCTTCTTAATTTTTTAAAATAAATCCAGTAGAATTATAAAGCTCGGCAAGATGGATACCTATTAGGCTTTTATGATGGTCAAACAATATAATGCGTATAAATGCTACTGCTTATTATTAATCCCATAAACGTGTAAATTCAAGTTATTTCGAACTTAAGATTGTAGAAATTTCAAACACCAGCCATAAATCTGAAGCTCCATTCCTTGACAACTCTTTGGCCTTCAGGACCTGTTGAGACTCTTAACAACAATATACCATGGGTCTGAGATGTGATAGGGCTTCTCCATACCAGTTTGAAAACCTGAGTCACCTAGTGCTACAGCTAGCCCATTGCAAGCCATTTTGGTCTGTTTCTTCCCTTCATTCATTCTTTTGTTCTCCATTGTGCATATCTGGCCTTCCCAACTGGATTTCACGATTCTTTGGGCCCAAAGACCATGAACTGTCATCATTGTATTCCTCTGTTTCAGTTATCTATCGCTGTGTAACAATTTTATCCCCAAATTTAGTGGCTTCAGACAAAAATCATTTGTCTCTGTAAGTCAGGAATTTGGGAAGGGCTTGGTGGAACAGCTCTGGCTTACAGTCTAGGATGTGGCTGTAGTCAGATGGTGGCTGGAGCTGGGACAATGGGAATGAGGACTGGAGTAGCTGAGGTCTGGCTTGGTATCTATCAACAATTTTCATGTAGTCTCAGGGCTGCTCTTGAATCATCTCTCCACATGGGTTAGTTTGGGCTTTGTTTCAGCACGGTAGCCCTAGGGCAGTAAAACTGCTTATACAGCAGCTCAAAGTTTCAAGAAAGAATTCCAGTGAGCAAGGGAGAAGCTGTATGGCCTATGATAACCTAGCCTCAAAAATGTTACTGTATTACTTTCACCATACTCTGTTGGTCACAAAAGTCACAAAAGCCCACCCAATTTCAAAAAGGAGGAAATACAGATCACACCTCTCAATGGTAGTGTTAAAGGTACATTTTAACAAGTACATGTGGGATGGGAGTCAGTCTGGAAAATACCATCTACCACACCATCAGACTTTTTGACATGATGCTTTGCAAAAGGCAGGTGCTCAGTAAATGTTTGTCAAATGAATACAATAAAAGCATGTTGCCTAAAAATGTTGTATAAGTAGAAAGACCAACCCAACAAATTTCAAAACTAGCTAAAAGGTAATAGTAGTTTTAAAAGACTTTACTATAGTCTCTGGTCTATCTCCTACTCTATAAAACAGGTACTCATGCAATTTTAAAAACATTAGGAGAAATATGTCACTAATTGTGATCTGCCTATTAACAGTTGTCTCTCTAGGCTGGCTCTCAATTATGTCGTTTGCATTATTTGTGTAGGAGTCTGTGTCCTTTTCTGCTTGCTCTGTTTGTTGTAGATGTTGAGAATAAGCTTATCTCTATCCTTAAGCCTGCCCAACATCTCCAAACGTGTTCCAAAGTCTCACAGACCATGCTAATAGACAGCTCACATCTGTTAATTCATCAGTTCTGGAAATAAGGAGAGTCAAATACTTCTACAGAGATAGAAAAGTGACTTATCACTCCAGGGCAGTTCCATTTTCGGATAGAGATAGACAGCAATGGTGTTTATCCAACTAGTTGGAAGAAAGCACTCAAAGATATATCTTTAAGTAAAACAGATCAGATCACTGGATTTGTTTTTGTTTTTGTTTTTGTTTTTTTCAACAGAAGAGTCTTGGAGATTCTCAGCAAACAATCTCAGTTAAGGAAGAGGAAATGAAGTTATTTATATGACTGAATTTGCATAGCAGGTTAGTACTATTCTGTTTAATGTTGTCTGCAAGTTCTTCTAATGAGCACAACAATTAGGGCAAAAAAAAAAATACTTGAAAAATATCAGGGAAAGGCTGGGTGTGGTGGTTCATGCATGTAATCCCAGTGCTTTGGGAGGTCAAGGTGGGAGGACCACTTGAGGCCAGGAGGTCGAGGCTGCAGTAAGCTATGATCATGCCACTGCACTCCAGCCTGGGCAACAGAGTGAGATTCTGTCTCAAAAAAAAAAAAAAAAAAAAAAATCAAGAAAGAAAATTGAAAACTGTGTCAAATTTTCTTCAACTAGATTTCTTTCAACTAGATCAAGATGGTATTCTAAGCCACAATCTCAAAACTGCTCTATAGAAGTAAGCATTATGTAAGAAAGGGTTCTATGAACTATGCTGAGTTAAAAAAAAATATTAACAGGTGTTTTTACTATGAAACTGCTCAGTGCCTTTAATAAGCTAACATTTACTGTGACTATTTAAAGAAGGATAGTCAATGAGGTATTTCTCAATCAGACCCTTTTGTTCAAAACCATTTCTCAGGTCTGATATATTACAGAAATTGTTCTGAGAAATACTGAAATCTCACCCCCAGAAAGCTATCACATATCAAGATCTCAGTTTTAGTGGAGTGCTACAGCCAAAATACAGACCAAGAGCTGTGAGAGAAACTCACAGGGTCCAAAAAGGTTGCTCAAGCAGCCCTTAGTCCACATCCCTTTCAAATGATATTTTACTCTTTTTCCTTTTACATATAACAAATGGGATAGTCTATTCAATATGTTAAAGGACACAATGTATCTTGAATTAGATGTAAGTTATTTTTGTAAATATACGTATTCTAGAGTTTAGTGTTGTAGTCATTGTAGAATTGTTTGGAAGCCATTTAGAGAAATTCTGGCCATGGAGTTAAAATTCCTCCTGCATTTTCTGAGTTGTAGGGTATATTACCTGTACTCAAAATCCATGAGGACTAAAGTCTGATTTTTTTTTTATCTCGCCCAAATTCCTATCTAAGGGATCTGGGGAGTCATGCCCTAAAAATAATAAATTCTCATCAGACGGGTTTTATTTAAGCCTACATATTGTGATTTACTTTCCAACCTGACTCTGACATAACATTACGAGACAAAGAAGAAAATCAATATATTTTACCCCCAAATATGTTTCTTTGTCATATTTTGAAATGGCCCTGCAAAGCTGTTCTTTGTGGGGGAAAATGTTCATCTGTAAAGAATCTCTATTAACATAGCCAGATCTTTTTCTTTCAGACCCTCCCAATCCTAAAGAGATTACCTAAAATCTGAATAGGAAACATTCATCATCCTATTGTCTCTAAGGGCAAGTACTATAAGACTTCAAAAGAACTTTGGTCTCCACAATCTTTATCTTAACCTGAACATTTCTCTTCTATCATCCCAGGTCTTTAGACAAACTCAACCGATTGTCAACCAGAAAATGTTTAAATTCACCTATAGCCTGGAAGCCCCCCGGGTTTGAGTTGTTCCACTTTTCTGGACCAAACCAATGTATTTCTTAAGAGTATTCGATTGATGTCTCATGCCTCTCTAAAATGTATAAAACAAAGCTGGGCCCTGACCACCTTGGGCACATGTTCTCAGGACCTCCTAAGGGCTGTGTCACAGGCCACGCTCACTTATATTTGACTCAGAATAAATCTCCAATATTTTAGAGTTCACCTCTTTCTGTCAACGTCCAGAATGGCTGAACTTTTAGCAATAAAAGATTTAACATTCAAAAGTGACCACAAAGTTCTGCATGTAGAAACCTACCACAAATTTGAACTTCAAAGACTGTGAGGCTATGGGCATGGACAGATCACTTAACTAGAGGGTGAGCCTACTCAAACATCAGGTACCTGCAACTCAACAGATTTTTTAGTATTATTAATTTTACATATGGATGTTAGGCGTTTTATAAGGATAGATAAATCAGCTATTATGATTGCATTCAGCATTAAGTAGCAGAAAACCTTTATAATCATGGATTAGTTAAGTAAATGATTATTTTTGTTCATATAACAAGAAGTTTGGAGATAACAGCTCAGTGCCAGTGTAGTAGCTTAAGGATTCTGCCAGGGAATCTGCTTTCTTCTCTTGTCTATCTCCAATACACTTGAGAAGTAGAGTTTCCCTATAGTCACATGATAGCTACTGCATCTCAGATTGTAATTGCATTCCAAGCAGGTAAAAGAAAAAAGAGCGAGGAGTGAACAGCAAAGACATATGCTGTTGAAATTTATTTCTGTTTAAATCAGGAAATCAGTATTTTTCTTAAAAGCTGTATCATAGATTTCATCTTTCATCCCATTGGTGAGTATTTTATCATATAACCACTGCTCTCTATAAAGTACTTTAAAAAATCATTTTTTAAAAAACCTGGGTACATTGCTGCCACCAAAAATATTGCTATGCAGTAGAGTTTCATTCTAGTCTGATGGAAGATTGTGACTGTTCAGACCTTTCTTCAATATTCCCAGCAACTCTCATGTGTTCATTATATCCACGAGACACTCGAGAGTTTGCAAAGCACCTCCATCCACATCCTCTCACCTGATCCTAATTAGATATTCTCACTTGAGTCTACGTTTTTTGTTGTGTCATTGATCAGAACCCTTCTAATAATGTGTGTTTCTATACTTACAAAGATACGGTTTTCACTGTGGTTCCCTGGTAATTCTGAAGTAGATTTTTAGGACATCTTTCTAGTGCTTCCATGAGTTCAAATGATTAGCTTGCAGTTATTTACAAGGTGCCCCACTAGTTGGCGCTGTGCTAGGGACCATACTGAGATCTTGAAAAGAAAAGGAATAAAAGACAGCATTTCTGACCACCACCGCTGCCCCCGCCCCGCCCCCATTCTTCTATTGTCACTTCACTACTCATGGATGTGAGGACTAAGCTCTGATTATTTTATCTTGCGCAAATTCCTATCTAAAGGTCTGAGGTGTCATGTCCTAGGAAACCATAAATTCTCATCCGATGGGTTTTACTTAACCTTATATATTGTGACTTACTTTCCAAACTGACCCTGGCATAACATTATGTGACAAGAAAATAAAAATATTTTACCCCAAAAACATGTTTCTTGGCCATATTTTGAAAGGACCCTGCAAAGCTGTCCTTGGTAGGGGAAAAATTACATCTGTAAATAATCTTGGGGGTTCTGATGGCAAGATGGCCAAATAGGAACGGCTTTGGTCTGTAGCTCCCAGCGAGATTGATGCAGAAGGTGGGTGATTTTTGCATTTCCAACTGAGATACCTGGTTTATCTCACTGGGACTGGTTGGACAGTGGGTGCAGCCCACAGAGGGTGAGCCAAAGCAGGGTGGGGTGTTGCCTCACCTGGAAAGCACAAGTGGTAGAGGGATTCACCTCCCCCAGCCAAGGGAAGCCATGAGAGACTGTACTGGGAGGAATGGTGCACTCTGGCCCAGATACTTTGCTTTTCCCATGGTCTTCGCAGCCAGCAGATCAGGAGATTCCTTCTGGTTCCTACGCCACCAGGGCCCTGGGTTTCGAGCACAAAACTGGGTAGCCATTTGGGCAGACACAGAACTAGCTGCAGGAGGTTATTTTTTTTCATATCCCAGTGGCACCTGGAATGCCAGTGAGACAGGATCCTTCACTGCCCTGGAAAGGGGACTGAAGCCAGGGAGCCAAGTGGTTTGGCTCAGCGGATCCTATTCCCACAGAGCCCAGCAGGCTAAGATCCACTGGCTTGAAACTCTTGCTGCTAGCATAGCAGTCTGAGGTCAACTTGGGATGCTCAAGATTGGTGGAGGGAGGGGTGTCCACCATTGCTGAGGCTTAAGTAGGCAGTTTTACCCTCACAGTGTAAACAAAGCCACCAGGAAGTTCGAACTGGGAGATGCCTACCACAGCTCAGCAAGGCTACTGCAGCCAAACTGTGTCTCTAGATTCTTCCTCTCTGGGCAGGACATCTCTAAAAAAACAGGCAGCAGCCCCATTCAGGACTTATAGATAAAACCCTCATCTCCCTGGGACAGAGCACCTGAGGGAAGAGGCAGCTGTGAGCACAACTTCAGCAGACTTAAACGACCCTGCCTGACAGCTCCAAAGAGAGCAACAGATCTCCCAGCACAGTATTGAAGCTCCGATAAGGGAGAGACTGCCACCTCAAGTAGGTCCCTGACCCCCATGTATCTTGACTTAGAGAAACCTCCCAGTAGAGGCCAACAGACACCTCATACAGGAGAGCTCTGGCCGGCTTCTGGCAGGTGCCCCTTTGGGACTAACCTTCCTGAGGAAGGAACAGGCAGTAATCTTTGCTGTTCTGCAGCCTCCGCTGGTGATACCCAGGAAAACAGGGTCTGGAGCGGACCTCCAGCAAACTCCAGCAGACCTGCAGCAGTGGGGCTTGACTGTTATAAGGAAAACTAATAAACGGAAAGGAATAGTATCAACATCAACAAAAAGGACATCTGCTCAGAGACCCCATCCGAAGGTCACCAACATCAAAGAGCCAAGGTAGATAAATCCATGAAGATGGGGAGAAACCATAGCAAAAAGGCTGAAAATTCCAAAAACCAGAATACCTCTTCTCCTCTGAAGGATCACAACTCCTCACCAGCAAGAGAATAAAACTGGATGGAGAATGAGTTTGAGAAATTAACAGAAGTAGGCTTCAGAAGGTGGGTAATAACAAACTCCTCCAAGCTAAAGGAGCATGTTCTAACCCAATGCAAGGAAGCTAAGAACTTTAAAAAAGGTTAGATGAATTGCTAACCAGAATAACCAGTTTAGAAAAGAACATAAATGACCTGATGGAGCTGAAAAACACAGCATGAGAACTTTGTGAAGCATACACAAGTGTCAGTAGCCAAATTGATCAAGAGGAAAAAGGGATATCAGAGATTGAATTTCAACTCAGTGAAATAAAGTGAGAAGACAAGATTAGAGAAAAAAGAGTGAAAAGAAATGATCAAAGCCTCCAAGAAATACGGCACTATGTGAAAAGACCAAATCTACATTTAATTAGTGTGCCTGAAAGTGACGGGAAGAATGGAACCAACTTGGAAAACACTCTTCCGGATAATATCCAGGAGAACTTCCCCAACCTAGCAAGACAGGCCAACATTCAAATTCAGGAAATACAGAGAACACCACAAAGATACGCCTCGAGAAGAGCAACCCCAACACACATAATCATCAGATTCTCCAAGGTTGAAATGAAGGAAAAAATGTTAAGAGGAGCCAGAGAGAAAGGTCGGGTTACCCACAAAGAGAAGCCCATCAAACCAACAATGGACCTCTCAGCAGAAACCCTACAAGCCAGAACAGAGTGGGGGCCAATATTCAATATTCTTAAAGAAAATAATTTTCAACCTAGAATTTCATATCTAGCCAAACAGTTTCATAAGTAAAGGAGAAATAAAATCCTTTATAGATAAGCAAATGCTGAGAGATTATGTCACCACCAGGCCTGACTTACAAGAGCTCCTGAAGGAAGCACTAAACATGGCAAGGAACAACTGGTACCAGCCACTGCAAAAACATACCAAATTGAAAAGAACATTGACACTATGAAGAAACTGCATCAACTAACAGACAAAATAACCAGCTAGCATCATAATGACAGGATCAAATTCACACATAACAATATTAACCTTAAATGTGAATGGGCTAAATGCCCCCAATTAAAAGACACAGACTGGCAAATTGGACAAAGACTCAAGGCCTATCGGTGTGCCATATTCAGGAAACCCATCTCGTGCAGAGACAGACATAGACTCAAAATAAAGGGATAGAGGAATATTTACCAAGCAAATGGAAAACAACAAAAAAGCAGAGGTTGCAATCCTAGTCTCTCATAAAACAGACTTGACATGAACAAAGATCAAAAGAGGCAAAGAAGGGCATTACATAATGGTAAAGGGATCAATGCAACAAGAAGAGGTAACTATCCTAAGCATATAGGCACCCAGTACAGAAGCACCCAGATTCATAAAGCAAGTTCTTAGAGACCTACAAAGAGACTAAGACCTCCACACAATGATAGTGGGAGACTTTAACACCCCACTGTCAATATTAGACAGATCAACAAGTCACAAAATGAACAAGGATATCCAGGACTTGACTTCAGCTCTGGACCAAGCGGACCTAATAAACATCTACAGAACTCTCCACCCCAAATCAACAGAATATACATTCTTCTCAGCACCGCATCAAACTTATTCTAAAATTGACAATATAATTGGAAGTAAAACACTCCTCAGCAAAAGCAAAAGAACGGAAATCATAACAGTCTCTCAGACCACACTGCAATCAAATTAGAACTCAGAACTAAGAAACTCACTCAAAACCACACAACTACATGGAAACTGAAAAATCTGTTCCTGAATGACTACTGGGTAAATAACGAAATTAAGGCATAAATAAAATGTTCTTTGAAACCAATGAGAACAAAGACACAATGTACCAGAATTTCTGGGACACATTTAAAGCAGTGTGTAGAGGGAAATTTGTAGCACTAAATGCCCACAAGAGAAAGCAGGAAAGATCTAAAATCAGCACCCTAACATCACAATTAAAAGAATTAGAGAAACAAGAGCAAACAAATTCAAAAGCTAGCAGAAAACAAGAAATAACTAAGATCAGAGCAGAACTGAAGGAGATAGAGACATGAAAAACCCTTCAAAAATCAATGAATCCAGGAGCTAGTTTTTTTAAAAGATCAACAAAATAGATAGACTGCTAGCCAGACTAATAAAGAAGAAAAGAGAGAAGAATCAAATAGATGCAATAAAAAATGATAAAGGGGATATCACCACTGATTCTACAGAAACGCAAACTACTATCAGAGAATACTATAAATACTTCTCTGCAAATAAACAAGAAAATCCACAAGAATTGGATAAATTCCTGGACACATACACCCTCCCACGACTAAACCAGGAAGAAGTCGAATCCCAGACTAGATCAATAACAAGTTCTGAAATTGAGGCAGCAATTAATAGCCTACCAACCAAAAAAAGTCCAGAACCAGACAGATTCACAGCCGAATTCTACCAGAGGTACAAAGAGGAGCTGGTACCATTCCTTCTGAAACTATTCCAAACAATAGAAAAAGAGGGAATCCTCCCTAACTCATTTTACAAGGCCAACATCACCTTGATACCAAAACCTGGCAGAGAAACAACAAAAAAAGAAAATTTCAGGCCAATATCCCTGTTGAACATTGATGCAAAAATCCTCAATAAAATACTGGCAAACCAAATCCAGCAGCACATCAAAAAGCTTATCCACCATAATCAAGTCAGCTTCATCCCTGGGATGCAAGGCTGGTTCAACATATGCACATCAACAAACGTAATCCATCACATAAACGAACTAATGTCAAAAACCACATGATTTTCTCAATAGATGCAGAAAAGACCTTTGACAAAATTCAACAGCACTTCATGCTAAAAACCTTCAATCAACTAGATATTGATGGATGTATCTCAAAATAATAAGAACTATGACAAACCCACAGCCAATATTATACTGTATGGGAAAAAACGGGTAGCATTCCCTTTGAAAACTGGCACAAGACAAGGATGCCCTCTCTCACCACTCCTATTCAACATAGTATGGAAGTTCTGGCTAGGGCAATCAGACAAGAGAAAGAAATAAAGGGTACTCAGTTAAGAAAAGAGGAAGCCAAATTGTCTCTGTTTGCAGATGACATGATTGTATATTTAGAAAACCCTATAGTCTCAGCCCCAAATCTCCTTAAGCTGATAAGCAACTTCAGCAAAGTCTCAGGATATAAAATCAATGTGGGAAAATCACAAGCATTCCTATACACCAATAACAGACAAACAGAAAGCCAAATCATGAGTGAACTCCCTTTCACAATTGCTACAAAGAGAATAAAATACCTAGGAATACAACTTGCAAGGGATATGAAGGACCTCTTCAAGGAGAACTACAAACCACTGCTCAAGGAAATAAGAGAGGACACAAACAAATGGAAAAACATTCTGTGCTCATGGATAGGAAGAATCAATACTGTGAAAATGGCCATGCTGCCCAAAGTAATTTATAGATTCAATGCTATCCCCATCAAGCTACCACTGACTTTCTTCACAGAATTGGAAAAACTACTTTAAGTTTCATATGGAGCCAAAAAAGAGCCAAGACAATCCTAAGCAAAAAGAACAAAGCTGGAGACGTCATGCTACCTGATTTCCAACTATACTACAAGGCTATAGTAACAAAAACAGTATGGTACTGGCACCAAAACAGATATATAGACCAATGGAACAGAGAAGAGGCCTCAGAAATGACACCACACATCTACAACCATCTGATCTTTGACAAATCTGACAAAAACAAGCAATGGGGAAAGGATTCCCTATCTAATAAATGGTGTTGGGGAAACTCGCTAGCCATATGCAGAAAGCTGAAACTGGACCCCTTCCTTACACCTTATATAAAAATTAACTGAAGATGGATGAAAGACTTAAACATAAGACCTAAAACCATAAAAACCCTAGAAGAAAACCTAGGCAATACTATTCAAGACATAGGCATGGGCAAAGACTTCATGACTAAAACACCAAAAGCAATAGCAACAAAAGCCAAAATTGGCAAAGGGATCTAATTAAACTAAAGAGCTTCTGCACAGCAAAAGAAGCTATCATCAGAGTGAACAGGCAACCTACAGAATGGGAGAAAATTTTTGCAATCTATCCATCTGACAAAGGGCTAATATCCAGAATCTACAAAGGACTTAAACAAATGTACAAGAAAAAAACAACCCCATCAAAAAGTGGGTGAAGGATATGAACAGACACATCTCAAAAGAAGACATTTATGTGGCCAAGAAACATAGGGAAAAAAGTTCATCAGCACTGGTCATTAGAGAAATACAACTCAAAACCACAATGAGATGCCATCTCATGCCAGTTAGAATGGTGATTATTAAAACATCAGGAAATAACAGATGCCGGAGAGGAAGTGGAGAAATAGGAATACTTTTACACTGTTGGTGGGAGTGTAAATTAGTTCAACCATTGTGGAAGACAGTGGGGCTATTCCTCAAGGATCTAGAACCAGAGAAATACCATTTGACCCAGCAATCCCATTACTGGGTGTATACACAAATGATTATAAATCATTCTACTACAAAGACACATGCACGCGTATGTTTATTTTAGCAGCACTGTTCACAATAGCAAAGGCTTAGAATCAACTCAAATGCCCATCATTGATAGACTGCAGAAAGGAAATGTAGCACATATGTACCATGGAATACTATGCAGCCGTAAAAAAGGATGAGTTCATGTCCTTTGCAGGGACATGGATGAAACTGGAAACCATCATTCTCAGTAAACTAACACGGGTACAGAAAACCAGACACCGCATGTTCTAACTCATAAGTGGGAGTTGAACAATGAGAACACATGGACACAGGGGTTGGGGGCATCATACAATGAGGACTGTCGGGGGCTGGGGGAGGGATGTCATTAGGAGAAACACCTAATGTAGATGACGGGTTGATGGGTGCAGCAAACCACCATGGCACGTGTATATCTATGTAACAAACCTGCACGTTCTGCACATGTATCCCAGAACTTAAAGTATAATAAAAAATTAAAAGGGATGGAGGGAGCAAATCTGTCCCTTTTTCCCGCTGCCATATGAGGATGCAGCAAGAAGGCACCATCTTGGAATCAGACAGCCAACCTTCACCAGACACTAAATCTGCTGGCATCTGGATCTTGGACTTCCCAGCCTTCAGAATTGTGAGGAATAAATTTCTACTATTTATAAAGTATTCAGTCCAAGGGATATTGTTATAGAAGCCTGAATGGACAAGACAGATATGTAGTACCTAATGTGTAAATAATAAAATATGCAATACAAGAAAAGAAAAGAATCTCTATTAACATAGCTAGATTTTTTCTTCCAGGCTCTCCGAATCCTGAAGAAATTAAGAGTCTAGTACATTTTTAAAGTCTGAATAGGAAACACTGGTCATATATAAGACTATTAGACTTCAAAAGAACCTTAGTCTCCACAATTTTTTATCTTAACTTGAATTTTTCCTTTCTATCAATCCCAGGTCTTTAGACAAACTCATCCAATTGTAAACCCAAAATTGTTTAAACTTACCTATTGCCTGGAAGTCCCACCCCCACTTCCCCACCACCATACTTTGAGTTGTCCCACCTTCCTGGATCAAATTAACGTATTTCTTAAATATATTTGATGTTTCATGCCTCCCTAAAATGTATAAAACCAAGCTGCACCTCAGCTGCCTTGGGCACATGTTCTCAGGACCTCCCGAGAGGCTTGTGTCATGGGGCCATGGTCACTCATATTTGGCTCAGAATAAATCTCTTCAAATATTTTACATATTTTCACGCTTTTTGTCAATGGTGTCTCTGCCTTTACTGCCTTGCTTCTTTTTCCATCCCCTTTACAACAAAGGGAGATAAGAGCATGAGGAATCATGGAAGTAATGTGAATTCTAGATATAACTCACCACTGCATTACTGTGGGCATGAACTTGGTAAAATCACACAGAAAATTCCTAGGTCTGTGTACTCATTATCTATCACTGCCTAACACAAATACCCCAAAACTTAGTGGCTTAAAACAACAAACACTTATTATCTCACAGTTTCTATGGGTCAAGAATCAGAGTGAAACTTTGCTGGGTGTCTCTGGCTCAAGGTCTTTCTGTAGGTTACAGTCAAGTTATTATCCAGGGATGTGGTCTCATCTGAAGACTTGACTAAGGGAAGATCTGCTTCCAAACTCCCTAATGTTGTTGATGCAAAATACAGTTCCTTGTGATATGTTGGTCTAAGGGTCTCAGTTCTTTGTTGGCTCCCCTCACTCAGTTCCCTGCCTGGTGGCCCTCTCCGTGGCGCCACTCACAATATGGGAGATTGCTTCCCCCAGAACAAAGGCTCTGCAAGAAATAGCCAGAGTGACCAAAATAAATCACAATCTACCTGTAATTTAATCTTGCATATAGTATCCATCATATTTGTCATGTTTTATTTGTTATAAGGCAGTCACTACATCTAGCTTACACTCAAGGGGAAGAAATTTTACAAAAGTATGAATACCAGGAGGCAAGGATGATGGGGGTGGTGGCACATGTTAGAAATTGGTCCCTTTGGTTTTGATCTCCTTTATATAAGAATCCTACTGGCTTTGAAGCCCATAATTTTATGGTTCTAAGAACATACTTCAAGTCAGCCCCTGGACTGTGCTGTGAGTGTCATGAAGTCAGGGGGTTTTTATTTGTTTGTTGTTTGTTTTTTACCTCTACATCCTCAGCACCACCACAGGGCCTGGCCTATAGTGAGTGTTTATGTGTTTCATTCATTCAACATTTATTGATCATGTGTCACGCCTTGTACTAGATGCTAGAGATGTAGTTGTGACCAAGATAGATGTAAGTTCTCAATATCATGGAACTTACATTCCAGGAGGGGAAGACAGACAATAAACAACCCAGTAAATCAACAAGATACCATCACAGAGAAAGAGATGAATAATGTGTCAAACTTGAAACAATTACAAAATATAAACATCATTTAAATGATGTTACTCTATGATGAGCTAGATCTACATCAGTAAGAAAAAAATTGAACATCCCAGAAAATCTGTTTGCAATAAAACTCTAAGAGAAAAAATATGGGTTAAATATCACTAGTTATCTAAGATCTGAAGATTAAAACACAACTTCTTAATTACTCTCTTTAAATTGCTGCTGTTGTTTTTGGCAATAAGAGTCAATGTTTTCAAGGAAACTGGGCTTTCTCATAGACTCTGGGAGGAAGTGCATGTTGGTTTTACTTTTGTGGAGGGCTCCATGACAAGATATGTCCAAACCCTAAAATGAATGCATTTTGAGTTTTTTTTTTTAAATCAGTAAAATTAAAAGCTAAGAGTATAGGCTATGGGATCAGCCTAGCTGGGGAGATGAGGGTGCAGGGCAGGTCAGCCAGGGCTTCCTAGAGGGGAATAATCTCTGATCTGAGTAGAAGTTAACATGGCCATGTGGGGTCTAGGATGGGAAGTGCTTACAGACAAAGGTGAAAAAGTAGTTTCATTCAGGACACAGAATCAGGTGTTGCAAGGTGCAGAGTGTAAGAAATGTGAGAAAGTATGAGATTTAGCTAGAGGGAGGAGTCCGGATGAGTCCCAGATTTCTCTCTTGGGCAGCTAGTGGATGACAAAGTCATCACCAAGAGAGTAAAACAGGAAAAATTCCTGCATTGCATAGGAAAATCAGGGGTTTCCAAGCCCTATTGATGATGGTCCACCTAGGTGAAGTAAAATAGCTGGAGACCCATCTCTCCTACTTATTCCTGTATAATTTATTTCTTCAATTAGAGCCTCAGAGATTTGCAAAGTCCTGATAACTTTCAGTTTTTAAAGTATATTTAAAAGTGAGTTAATGCCAAAATGGGGCTATGAAAATGTTGGTACTTTTTAGATGTTACCATTTAACGAATTAAAACTGGCCAGGTGGGGTGGCTCACACCTGTAATCCCAGCACTTTGGGAGGCTGAGGTGGGCGGATCACCTGAGGTTGGGAGTTCAAGACCAGCCTGACCAACATGGAGAAACCCCATCTCTACTAAAAATACAAAAGTAGCCTGGCGTGGTGGCGCGTGCCTGTAATCTCAGCTACTTGGGAGGCTGAGGCAGAAGATTCGCTTGAACTCAGGAGGCGGAAGTTGCAGTGAGCTGAGATCATGCCATTGCACTCCAGCCTGGGCAACAAGAACGAAACTCCATGTCAAAAAAAAAAAAAAAAAATTTAAAACTTTCAGAGTGCACACGTGTGCACAAACATTGTGGTGGCTGTGTATAACCTCATTTGAAGGCAACACGAAGGTCTAAACCTGAGGTCACTCATGACTGTGAGACCCCAGTAAATGGCTTCTCTGCCTATCTCCTCCATCAGGATTCAGGTTCTGTTCTCAAGGACAAGGGTGCCTTCATTTCCATTTCACAGAATAGTGTTTCTGTGATATAATGAAGTCCAGAGCAGCAGTTCCTTTTTGGTCTTCCTCCCCCTCCCATACATACTCAGAGATACTCAATTGTCATCAGGTAAAAAGATATATCTGATGTCTTTTAAAGGAATGATATTTAGAGTAGATGCCTAGTGGCCAAAGTCTGTCATCTTTACTGTATCTTTTCCCTGTGACAGCAATCTTTTAGGAGTACACAAATTGCATTCCTTGAAGACTTTTGGAGATGACCTTGAAGAAAATATTTCTGTTCATTTGTTTGTTTATTTTTAATTGGTTTTAATCTAACTACACCTGTAGTTATCTTTGTGGGAAGTTTTAGAATTAAACATGTATTTATCTTAATAGTGCTGTGGTTTGAATGTGTCCCTGAAATTAATATGTTGAAATGTAATTGCCAAAGTGATAGTATTAAGAAGTGAGGCCTTTAAGAGGTAATTAAGTCATGAGGGTAGAGCCTTCATGAATGGGATTAGGGCCCTATGAAAAGGGCTGGAGGGAGTGGGTTTGCTCTCTTGCCCTTCTGCCACATGAAAACACAGCATTCCTCCCTCCATAGGATGCAGCAACAAGGTGCTATCTTGGAAGCAGAGAGCAGTTCTAACCAGACATTCAACTTGCTGGTGCTTTGATCTTGGACTTCCCAGCCTCCAGAACTGTGGGAAATGTCTATTATTTATAAATTATCCAGTCTGTAGTATTTCATTAAAGGAGAATAAAAGAATTAAGACAAATAGTAATAGAAGTTATCAGGTTTTCTATTTATTTTTGTGTTGTTTCAGTTTTGGTAAGTTGTATGTTTATACAAATATGTCCATTTCATCTAAATTTTCAACTTTTTTGCATAATTTATAATATCCTTATTACCTTTTAATCAACTGCCAGTTTTATAGCAATATTTGATTTTTCCTTCTTGGTGTCAATACTTGTACTATTGCTCATTTTCCTTACCAAAGAAACTTTTTGCCTTACTGTCATTTCTAGTATACATTTATTTTCAATTTATTTAATTTGCCCTTATCCTACTTTCTTCAAATTTATATTGCTATTCTTTTTTGTAATTACTTAAGATGGATAGTTAGCTCACTTCTTGTGGGGCTTTTTTAAAAAAATAAGTGCATTTTAGGCTATGTAGTTTTCATGAATTACTGCTTTAACTGCATTCCACAAATTTTAGTATGTAGCCAGGCATGATGGCATGCACCTGTAATCTCAGCTACTCCTCTGGAGTAAAGAGGCTGAAGTGGGAGGATTGCTAGAGCCCAGGAATTTGAGGCTGCAGTAGGTTATGATCGTGCTACTGCACTCCAGCTTGGGTGGCACAGTAAGACTCCACCTCCAAAATAAACAAACAAATAAATTTACTATGTAATTTTGTCATTTGGTTGAAAATACTTTCTAATTTTTATTATAACTTATTATTTAACCAATAGGCTATTGATAAACTTAATTTCTAAACACATACAGATTTTATACTTTTTTTTTTTTTTTTTTTTTTGGGACGGAGTCTCGCTCTGTCGCCCAGGCTGGAGGGCAGTGATGAGATCTCGGCTCACTGCAAGCTCCACCTCCCGGGTTCATGTCATTCTCCTGCCTCAGCCTCCTGAGTAGCTGGGACTACAGGTGCCCACCACCACAGATTTTATACTTCTTTTGTTATTAATTTTTCAGCATAATTGCATTGCAGTCAGAGAACTAACTTTATATCATTTCAGTCTTCTGATGTCAACTATGTAATAAATTTTGTCAATCATCTATATGTTTGTAAAAAGAATGTGTTCTGCAGTTGTTAAGAGCAGTGTTTTAAATACAACCAATAGATTGTTTGCTAATGGTGCTTCCAAATTTACTGTATTTCACTAACTTTCATCTGCTTGTTATATATATTATGGGAAAATGTATTTAAAAATTTCTTACTGTGATTGGGAGTTTGCCTAGTTTTCCTGATACTTGTGTACTTTGTGAATTTTTTTTTTTTTTTTTTTTTTTTGAGATAGGGTCTCACTCTGTTGACCAGGCTGGAGGGCAGTGGTACCATCTTGGCTCACTGCAGTCTTGACCTCCCAGGGCTCCCAACTTAGCCCTTAGCCTCCCAAGTATCTGGGACCACAGGTGTGCACCACCACACCTGGCTAATTTTGTGTATTTTTAGTACAGATGGGGTTTTGCCATGTTGCCCAAACTGGTCTTGAACTCCTGGACTTAAGCAATCTGCCTGCCTCAGCTTCCCAAAGTGCTGGGATTATAGGCGTGAGCCACCATTCCCTTGTGTGCATTTGTGACATATTATTAAGTGTATAGCAATAGAAAATTCTCATATCTTTCTGGTGAATTGAACATTTAACCATTATGAAGTGACCAACTTTTCTCTAGTAATGTGCCTTACGTAATATTGTTACACCGGCTTTAACTAATGCTTGCATGGTAGATCTTTTTCCTTCTGTTACTTTCAGTTTTTTGATATCCTCATGTTTTAGATCAATCTCTTGCAAGTTACCTACAGTTGAGTATTAGGTTATTTTTAATCTATTCTGAGAATCTATTTTTTCCTTTAACTGGAATATTTAGTCTATTTACATTTAATATAATTACTAATTATTTGATTTCAGATTATGCAATTTCTAGTTTTGCCAACTATTCCATATTATTTTCCTTCCTCTTTTTTGCCTTCTTATGGATTGATTAGTTTTTAGGATTTCATTTTTGCTTCCCGTTTATATGCAATATATAATATTCTCTCTTTACATATTATTTTACAAATGCTGCAAGACATTATTATTTTTGTTGTATATAGTCAACTTTCATTTTGATTTGCCCACATATTTATAACTTTTTTGTCCTTCAGTCCTTCTTGTATCTCTAACCTTTTATTTGGCATAATTTTCCTTCTGCTCAAAATATACCTTTAAAATGTCCTTTAGGGTATATTGGTTTATCATAAAATCTCTGTTTCTGTTTGTCTGAAAGTATGTTTCATTTCACTTTCTTTCTTGTCGAATATTTTCAAGGGATAAAAGTTCTAAGTTGTGGCTGGGCGCAGTGGCTCACGCCTATAATCTCGGCACTTTGGTAGACCGAGGTGGGCAGATCACGAGGTCAGGAGATCTAGACCATCCTGGCTAACATGGTGAAACCCCGTCTCTACTGAAAATACAAAAAATTAGCCAGGCATGGTGGCAGGCACCTGTAGTCCCAGCTACTCGGGAGGCTGAGGCCGGAGAATGGTGTGAACCTGGGAGGCAGAGCTTGCAGTGAGCTGAGATTGCGCCACCGCACTCCAGCCTGGGCGACAGAGCAAGACTCCATCTCAAAAAAAAAAAAGTTCCAAGTCGTTAGTTATTTTCTTTCGGCATGCTGTGCTATTTTACCATTTTCTAGCTTCCATCATTGCTGTCGAAAAGTGAGTTTTTAGTGTAAGTGTTGTTCCTCTGAAGAAAATATGTCTCTCTGCTTTTCAGCTTTGGTTTTCTGCAATCACTATGTGAATTTGGGTTTCTTTCTTTAAAAAAAAATCGTACTTGGGATTTGTTAGGCTTCTGATTGGAATTGATGTCTTTTGTCAGTCCTGGACAATTCTAAGTCATTATCTCTAAATTGCTTCTGCCACATTTCTATTTATCTCTTTCAGTCACAAATATGTTAAACCTTCTCACCTCTCCTCTGTCTTTTACTTACTTGTCTACATTTTCCATCTTTTTGTGTTTTCATGCTTCTTTCTGGATAATTTCTCCTAATCTACCTTCTCTTCCGCCGTGTTTAATTTGCTTCTCAACCCACCTACTAAGTTTCAAATTTTTATTGTAAATTTTAGTTGGAATTTCTATTTTTGTTTTATTGAATGTTATAGTTTTTGTTCTCACACATTTTATGCCCATTCTTCATCTCCCTGAATATACTAAGCATGTTTCATATTCTGTTTCTGATAATTCCAGTATTGTGGTCCCTGAGGGTTTTGTTATTTGATATGTTTTATTGATGCTCACTCACGTTGTCTTTTTTACCAATATTTTCACTTGTATATTTGAAAAATTATTTGTAGAAATAATTTGAGGCATAAAGTCAAGTCACCTTCTGGAAAGGATTTTAATTTTCTTCAGTCAGGCATGAGGGAGTGCTAGCTGTCTAATACAACTTTAATCCAATCAAAGTGTGAGGTTTCCTCGGCTGCTCAGTGATGCATAGTTGGGATGTAATCACTGTGAGGATTTCCTTCCAATTTACTCTGACTCAGAAGGCAATGCTCGCTAGGTCCCAGTCCAAAGTCAAGTGATGAATTTCAGGGATCCTGCCTTTGATGGGCCTTAGACTTTATATTTCCCCCTTAGCACTGAGAGGCCACTACCCCACCATTGGGTTCTTAGCTGCTTCTACTGGCTCAGCAAATGTCACCAGGGCAAAAACAGCCCCGAGTGAGGTGCTCATCCTTACCTTCTGGATATCAGCCTGGAAATTTCTCACTGTTTTATCTGCCTTTTCATGCTTAAAAATTTTGTCTTTCATAAAGATCATTCAGCCAGTTGTCATGAGAAGGGAATATTTTGATTTCCCTATTTCTGTATAACCCAAATTATAAGTACAGAAATTCCTATCTGGAATATTCTTCCCTTTCACTCTAGAAAATGCTCATGAATTGTGAATCAAAAACTGTCAAGTAGTACATTCTCCCACCTTGTATCTTTTCTTATAGCAGGAATACCAGACTACAATTGCTTTATATGTGATTTGTGACCTTACTGGGGAGGAGACTAGAATATGTCATAGCAATTGCTCTTTCTGCACCCATAATTCACTCATTTAGTCAGTGGATATTCATTAAGCATGTACTACATAACCAGATATTTTTCTAGGTACTGAGGAAACAGGGTAAACAAGGCAAATGCACTTGCTGTCCTCATGATGTTTGTGAACTAAGATAAAATAACAGTCCTTCCAGAATATGTTTTCAGATGAATTCAGTAAAAGTACATAGCTTCAAAATGGACAATAATGGCCACTCTAGTCAGAATACTTAAAGCTGAGCAATGGAAATAAATTCTTCCTGACTTAAGGAAAAATAGAATTTATTGAAATGAAATTCATTAGCTCACAGAATCGCTGGAAAGGCTGGGGAACTAGACTCAGAATGGGCAGAAACACAAATGGCAAGGCAGCAGGTAGGACCACATTTCATGTCACAAATCCAGTCTGGAGAGGACCTGCTGCCCCCATTGCTGTACCCTGGATATCAGCACTTGCACTTCTGCCAGAGATAGAACTCCGGAAACTTCCACAGCACTGCAGCTCTGCTTCCCCACAGACTGCATGAGCTATTAGGCTACCACCCTCTCTCACCAGGACACATTCTCCTATTCTGCCCCTTTGTGATTCTTAACTCCTGACCCAATCTGCGTATGAGTGTCTGATTGACTGAGGCTAGGTCACATGGCTGCTCTAGCCACATAGGAGGCTCGGAAAGGAAAAATCTGGTATTTTCTGGAAGGTTCTGTGAGTGAAACCCTGGTTTTGCATTCCAATTAAGCCCATAACATAAGGAGTTTCCCAAACATAGTAAAGCAGTGAAGTTAATGGACAGTCAAAAAGAATGACAAATGTCAGCCTCCAGCCATTTTTAAAGCAGATTCTCCACCAGGCTCTCTGTTTAGTACTCCAGATGCATCATTTTGGAAGTCAGAAAGTCTTCTTCCAAACAATTCATCAGCATATTCACTAATGTGCTTATCATCTTTATAACAAACTTATTCTCCTTTTGCAGATGGGGAAACGGAGGTGTAGAGAGGTGAAATAAGTTTCCCATGGTCCCACAGGCAGTATGTTCCACAGTTGAGTTTTTAAAACAGATATTTCTGACCACAGAGCCCATGCCTAACCACTCTACAACACTGTCTTGTCCTCTCCTGCCTCCTCTCCTGTGTCAGGTTTAGGTGTAGGGTCCTTTCCTGTATACTAGTGAGACATTAGGGTCAAGACTGAAATAGAATGTTCACTCTATATGGTATTTAAAATGATCATTAAGAGCCAGTCTTTTTCCAAACAATTCATCAACATAATTCACTAATGTGCTTATCAGTGATTAATGAAGACTGGTTGCTATACATTCCTGGCAACATAAATAAATACTGAGTCTATTACTCATTAACAATCTTTTAAGATGCCATCTTCTTGGCTTGCTTAATGCCAGTCTGAAATGAGTTTCCAGAAATGGCATTTTAATCCATGATATATTTTCTTCCCTCTCAGCCAGGAGGATGTATTATGAAAAGAAAGTGTAGCTTTGGATAAAGCACATATATGCAAAAGCACAAAAGCAATATATTAAGGTATATTCCAGTTCTTTTTCTACCTAATCCTTTTTGAAGGCAGTCATATAAACACTTGAGGGGCATGAGTTAAGAAAAGGACTGTTTGCCATGTAGGTTGAAACTACGAATAAATCACATCAAATCCTAAGGATTCTAATAGTGAAGTTGTGTTTGTCAAGCTGGGAGCTTGCATTACCAAAATGGAAAAATAAAGGCAGCTTGGAAACCTATGTCAAAAAGTATGGTGGCACAGAAACAAAGGTAGCAGGGGAAAGAGAGGTCTTTGAGGGAACAGGACATGCAGAGGCATTCAACAGCCGAAGGTACACCTGTGTCCAAATGTGGAAGGCATTTACAGTTGCTTTTCAGTTATGTGGCTCTGTAAGACAAAGGACCACATGTCAGGTAACTCAGATAGATCCAGGGGAAATATGAAGAGGAAAATGAAGCGAAAAGGAAAAAGGTGAAATGCCAAATGAAATAGATAGTTTCGTAAAAGGAACAACCAGCCAAACAAGGTTCTCATTCACATATCCACATACTAAAACATTTGCAGCATCACGCTCCTAGACAGTTACCAATAGTATATCACACCATTTTATTTTATGGCTATCAAAATTAAATTCATCATATAAATTTTAATATGACGATACACGTAGAAAAAAGTTTATGCTGCCACAAGAACTTTGGTTTAGATCTAACTATAGGGAGTGTCATTCCTCTGTAATTGGTGCCTTGAGGATATTTATGCATTTAATTTCCCTGAGAAGGTGATTTGGCTTTTTTTTTTTTTTCCTTTTGTTTGGGCTTTTATATTGCTTCAGGTTTTGTTCCAGAGTATAGAACTGCCAAGTGAAGTCACTGCCACATAACCTTGGAAGAAAAGGATGTCTTTGAGAACAGAATTCACGGTGTAACTATTTTTGCCCAAAGAAAACCTCTTAAATGTATATTGTGCAAGAAGTTTTCTGGGCTCTGCTTCAAACTAAATTGGCCTAGATTTTCATGCGGATGCACTGACAAGTGTTTAAGGCTAGATGATAAATCAGAAGCTTATGTCACTACAGAAGCTATTCAGCACAATGAAGACAGTCCCTTCTACCCCACCCCAGAGGGAACATTTTCTCCAAACACGTGATGTTTGCTGTTAGAAGAGGTTACTTTATTGACACTCGAAGTCAATAACACGAAGACTGGCCCATTCACTTTGGCACTAACTTCCCAACATCCCAACCTGTATGCTATTATAAAACAGGACCATACTGCAACCAGACGTAAAGTTTCTTCCTGTCCGGATTTGTCTGCCCTTGTTCTTTGCTTCTACAGCACAGCAAACCTTTCAGTTGTTTCTTATTACATTGTACTTATGTAACCAAACATCCTTAGACTCCACCAAACAGTAGATACGAATGAAGTCATTTTAATCCTCATGAAATAAATGTCCTGTTCCTGCCCACAGCTGCCGGTACATGCAAATCCACTCCCCCCTCCACTGTTCTTCCTCCCATCTGCCAGTATGTATCTTTTGAGTTCCCAAGTATCTCATATGTGCTGTGAACAACTTGATCTCTCTGGTCCCTGTGTGATGTGATTTTTTTCTTTTTCATATCCCTCTTGTCCTCTTCCTGTTAAGCCACTTAAGAACTTTGCTTTGCTGCCGATATTAATGGTGCCCACTATATCCAGCAAGATCCAGGCCAAGGGCATGCATTCCTGCAGCTCCTAAGCCAACAGTCCAAATGTCCCAGAGCTGTGTTTGTTCACTAGGTATTTAGTAAGTGCCCACAGTGTGGACACCGTGGCACCCTCCCCATCACTGCTCTATACTTTGCTACTGGGCCCTTACCTGGCACTACTTGGGATGAGTATTTTGGAAAGGTTTTAAGAATCAGCTTTTTAAATTTTGACTTATAACTCACTGAGCAGAGACTCCAAACCAGTCCAATAGCCAAGGCAGAAGAGAAAAGCATTCCACTCTTCCATTGGCCTCATCCCTTTCTTCTCTATCAGGAGCCCTTCCAGGCAGATCAATAAGGGGAAAGAAATCCTTATTCTTTGCCTAGAAAATGCAAATCAGTGCACATTTATTCATGCAAACTGATTGTCAGAGAGGTTATAAACCTTCCGGTTTTACGAATAGCTAAGCTCTCAATCCTAGTCTTGATTTAGCTATGACATTCTACTATGATCTATGAACATAACAATATATTTCTTAGTTTTCTACTAGATTACCGTTAAGAATGTTTCAATATTATACTCTCTCTGTCCCCACACAATACTTAAAAATAGTGTCTTCTAAATCATTTTTGATTGATGATGACTTTTCATGTGTAATCCTAGAAATTTTAAGGGATATGACCCAATGTCTTTATAGAGTCACAGTCAAAGGAAACACCAGTTTGCCTGCATAACTTGAGAAAAAACTTATATATTTTTTCTATTGGCAAAATATTGGCATTTTGTATCATGTATTCACTATCCAGAAACTTCCTAGATGTCTTGTCTTGGTATCATTCTTATCAAAGTCTCATATACATAGCAATTACAAAAACGAAGCAAACAAACAAAATCTCTTGTTCTCTTTTTATGCCACCTAGCCCTTGGGCACCACACTCCCATCTTTTGAGACCTTATTCTCTGCCCCATGTTCCTTCAGTTTCTCACTCTGAAAAAGCCACTTGTGAACTATAGTTTCATCTCTCATTTTGATCACTTTTAAAATGAGAATCATCATCAGAGAAAAAAAACCCAGAAGCTGACCTGGAAATGTCTATGATAATGATACAGTAATAATTTTTCCTCATTAAACATACAGCTTGTTTTTATTTTTTATGTTCATCTTTTTAATGTTTATTGTTTTTAAAACTTGAAAGCAAAGTCGGAACTGAAAAAACCTCTTTTTAGATAATGTTAGCAATTTTCTCTGAAGGAGAAAAGTTCTGACACAAAGCATGAGTGTGGCTACAAAACATTTTTCTGCAGTATTTCAACAAGCTATTTTTGATATGTTTACCCTTTTAAGATCTTATAAATTCAACCAGCATAGAATTATCAGAGGGAACCTGAGAACAAATTTTAAATGCATTCAACTAGTGTTTAGGAAAACAAAATGAAGAGCAAGCCATCTGAATACTTTTCTGCACACTCCTCCACACTAGCTGCTTGCTTTGGTCATCTTTGCTGTGTAACAAATCACTGCAAAATTGAGTGGCTTAAAAACAACTATTTCCCTTTCATGGCTCTGTGGATTGACTGGGATCAGTTGGGTAATTCTTCCGCTCCATGTGATTCTGTTTGTAGCTACAATCATCTAATGATTCAACTGAACTACAGTGTCTAAGGCGGCTCAGACACATGTCTAGGCTTTTGGGAGGAAAGCTTAGAAGGCTGATGCCTTCTGTCTACCTTCTTCCTGTCTGTCTCAGCTGGGATGCTCAGATAGCTGGGCCTTTTTGTTTTTGTTTTTGTTTTTTTAAATTTATCTTCCTACATAGTCATAGGATCTCTCCTACTCTCCATGTGGCTTCTCCACTAGAACTTGCATGGTGGCTCAGGGACCCGCAAAACACAAAGACTTGGACACAGATCTTCCATATACTCCTAGTTAAAATAATACATGGGGCCAACCCAGATTTAATGTGGAAGGGAGTAAATGCTAGAAAATGTGATTTGTTGGAAGCCATCTTTGGAGATGAGCTACCACATTACCCCACCCCCGCCGCACACAATTACAAAAGGTAATGTGCTCTTTAGTAGGAAGTATTTTCTTCTGTCTAGATAACTGATTTAATCTGATCTGTTTTTCAGTTGAAAATTTTCTCATAGTATCCAATAGTCTTGTTTTAGAGTGGTTATTGGCTTTTTTTCCCTGAAATAATGAAAATTGTGTGTATTTTCCTTTAGAAATACTGATACACACAATTTTAGATGATTTAGATAGTTAGAGGCGTGAAGTTAAAGCCAAACTAACAATCACTAAGAGTATTATCCCAATAAAATAAAACTGAACGTTCTTAGATCTAAAGACAGAAAGCAACGTTTCCCAAAATATGTTCCATAACATTAGTGCTGAAGGTTGTAAATTCTAGTATGTGAACATGGAGTTTGAAGGAAACTCTGGATTAAATAAAGTTAAGGGATTTTTTTAAGATAAAAATTTCTTAGACCTTTATTATGCAAACTGGGATACAACTTTGTTTTGTTTTGTTTCGTTTTGTTTTTTGCCCAGGCTAGAGTGCAGTGGTGCCATTTCAGGTCACTACAACCTCCTGCCCCGTCAGCCTCCTGATTAGCTGGGACTACAGGCGCATGCTATGACACCTGGCTAATTTTTGCCTTTTCTTTTTTTTTTAAGTAGGGGCAGAGTTTCGCCATGTTGCCCAGGCTTGTCTCAAACTCCTGGGCTTAAGCAATCTACCCAGCTGGGTCTCCCAAAGTGTTGAGATTACAGGCATGGACCACCATGACCGGCCTGGTTTGTTTTCTTATTTGAACATAATTTTTTTTTTTTTTTTTTTTGGGTCTCAGAACATCCCCAGAGACTACAGTTCCACCAAATACTGGATGAGAAAATGAGTCTGTAAAGCATAATGTGCTGGAAAGACAACATTACCACCCAGTAGCTTCATGCTCCATGCTTTTGAAAAAATTTTATAGGTGTAAAAGGTACTCATAATGTATGAGTGTTGCAATCATTATAATAGCAGATAATATTTATTGAGCATTTACTATGTGTTACATAATGTGCTAAGTACTTTGTATACATTTTATAATGCATTGAAGTCTTTACACATTGTCCCATTTAATCCTTTTAACAATTGCACAAAGTAGATACTATTGTAATCTCCATTTTACAGATGAGGAAACTGAGTCATAAGACACACAACTAAGAGGTAGAGTTATGACTTGAACCTCAGTTCATATGACTCCATAGTCTATGAGTTTAACTACATCTCTACATTGCATTCTCTTCTGCATATCAAATTAAATTTTCAGATTCTAACATTCATGCTTCAGATTGGGCTGATTCCATAATTCAACAATGGAGTTTTATCCTAGTTAAAATATCACAAAGGGCCAACCAAGTATTTACCAAGTACCTACAATGTACCAGTCCTTACGCTTTTATATATATTTATTAGGTGATTTAATCCTTACAGTAGCCATAGAAGAAAAGTACTGAACATTTTGTAAGAAAAACTAAAAATAAACCCTTTTGCTTTGATATTGAGCATTTTGCAAACGTAGAATAAGCATCCCATAAACCACTTCAGATGATTTCTTAGGAACTCACTAAATTCTGAAGTACAAACTACCATCCCTCGTATTTTCCTGAAGAATTGCTTCACCAAAGCACCCAGAACATTGAAAGTTATTTCAGCTTAAATACACTTTTTCTCCAGCCCATTACATATCTAGTTGAACTTCTAGTGAAAATTATGCAGAATAATCTGTTTGGAACCCATACTTATTAAATTCTTCACCCAGGGTCATAATGTATATCTTTCTTAATTATATATAAGTGTAAAATAAATAAGTGGAAATTAATGGTACCAATTGAATCTATGCTTCTTTGCACAACATCACTTCAACAGAGCAAAAATATCCATAGAAATATATTTCCTTTCAAAGTTATTTCAAGATGGCAGCCTGAGCACACATTTATGATCCGAGCTTCCTGAGAGTCCACCAAAATAGAAATATAGAAGCACAAAAAAGAGTAAAGAATAAAAGTTATTTGGGAAAGGGTGTGATGACCATTTGTCATTAGTGAATGAGAAATGTCAACAAATTTCTGGATGACAGGAAGCAGATGGAAGGTTCTAGGAAGATAAGTAGCACAGAATTTCTACAAGAGGGGCTGTGATGAGAGGGGAGCTTTACCAGTAGCAAAGCTGGAACAACCACAAGCTCAGAATGAGTAGAAAATAGAGAAACCTGGAGCAGATAGCAGTTCTGTATGTGGAAGCTAAGGTCTGCATATGAAAACTTGTCTTAGTTACCCTCTGTCCCCACGTCTGTTCACAGAGGGCAATCAGCCCAGCAACATAACCTAGAGGTTAAAAGAATGGACAGTGAAGCAAGGTTATCTCGGGTCAAAGTCTGCTTCTGCCATTTACTAGCTGTGTAACTTTGGGCAGATTATTTAACCTCTCTGTGTCTCCATTTCCCTGTGCATGAAAGCAGGATAATAATAGCACCTAACTCATAAGATTTTTGTAAGTAGTAGATGATTTACATATGTGATGTGCTTAAGACAGGGTCTAGCACATGATACTATATAAATAGTAGCAATAGCAATAGTTTTTATCATTGTTATCAATACTTCCTGAACAAACCTCTTGAATAAACCATAGGAAGACATCTATGGATTATGGTATGGAAATTGGAGTCTCAAAGTAAAGGCTTCCTCAATCTGGAATTTGAGAGATTAGTACCTGGCTGCTGGCTCCCTGCTCACTTATCCTAAAACAGTCCTATCTGTGAACTTCTCCCCTCAACTACATGGGGTTTCCAGTCAGACTTCCCACTAAAGGAATGAGAAAATATATCAAGAAATAGACCTACTAATATAAAAGTAAACCCATCCCAACTATGCAGTCATTTGTTGTAAATGCAAAGAGGAAACCAAGGATCATTAAGCAGAATTTACCAGCATGTGTAAAAGAAAATTCAAGACAAGCAAATAGCAAAAACTGATCCCAGCGGTAATGGAGATAATTCAGGGAGAAGAAGAGAAGCTAAAAAACAACATCAAGAATTTAAAAATCCACTTAGAATTTTCAGATATATCAACCAATATTGCATCCACCACAAAATATACCTATATATATCTGCTATTACAAAAATAAACCAACAACAAAAAAGAGCTCTTTGAGTTTAAAAACCTGAAAATTCAAAACCATCAAAAGGATCTTAGAGGTGGGCTTCCGGGTGGCTGACTAGGGGTACCTAGCACTTGCCTCTTCCACAAAGAAGGATGAAGACAGGGAGTAGATAACCACATGTCTAAAATAGAACATTGGAACCCAGCAGGGACGAGACAGAATCTCTAAGAATGAGACACAGAAGGGAAGGCAAAGCAGCTGACCTGGCCAGGATGGGCTCAGAGTGAGAGGGAACTTCCCATGGTAGGAAAAAATTAAGTCAGAGATCCCTAAAAGTCTATATTCACATCGAGGATGCCTACAATCCTGGCCACAGGACACTCCTCGGCCCTCATGGATCCTGAGAGTGCTAAAGAAAGATGCCCTGAGTGCATGAGACAGCATGGGTCCAGAGAGGGGGTTTATGCTGGGTTCCGCACACACCCCGAGACCCAACCAGCTGCAGCACAGTGCTATTTTGAGAGTCCAGCCCCCACCAGACTGCATCCTGCTCTGGAGCGCAACAGCCCTTGCATCTTCATATCCCTGAAGTGCTGCTGAGATCCCCTTATATCTACCCAGAGGATTGCGGCATTGCGATGCCAGCTGGACCCAGCAGTGCAGCCAGGTTCCCAGCACTCTAGCCCACACAGTGTCTTACCCTGGGAAATGGGTGGTGCAATACAACAGGGAGACTGAACCTGGGACAAAGGGAGGCAAAGCATGCTCTCCCTAGGGCCCGAGGGCTGCCTATCCAGCATTGCTGCCACTGACAGCAACCCCGACTTCTCCAATAGGAGGGTCGCCACACACCATGTGCCTTTAAGGAGCCTGGGGGCCAGTCTGCCTGTGTACCATCCCAGGACCCAAGGATAAGTCCACTCCACCCACTGCTGCTGGTGCCCACGTGTACCATCCTCAGGCCTGAAGACAGGCCTGCCATGCCTGCTGCTGGCACCCAGGAGTGCAATTCAGGGTCCTGGGGTGTATGCCACCCACTGCAGCCAACACTCTTGCACAGCACTGTGGGGCCTGAGAACAGGCCTACCCCACTCACCGCCACCAACACCTAAGAGCTCAGTCCAAGGACCTGGGATTGATCTTCCCTGTCTGCCGCTACCAGTGCCCACATGCAGCACTGGGGGGTCTGAGGACAGATCTACTCTGTCCACTACTGCTAGTGCCTATGGACACTGTCCAGGGGCCTAGGGATTAACCCGCTCCATCCATCACAACCAGGGCCTCCACACACACTGCAGGGATGTGAGGACAGGCCTGCCCCATGCACCACCACCACTACCAGCACCTGCTTGCATTGTCTGAGGGTGTAGGGTTTGACCAACCTTGCCCATGACCACTGGAAGCTGCAAATGCCTTTTGGGAGCCTGAAGATGGGTCCACCCCACCCACAGCCACTGTCCGCATGTGCTGTTTAGGGATCTGAGGATAGGCCAGCCCTGCCCACCACCACCAGTGAATTCACACAACATCCAGGGACCCAGCCTGCCATCACCATGACTGGTGCCTGCATATGCTGCTCAGAAAGCCCAGAGTTGATCTGCCACCTCTACTGCCACTGCTGATGCAATACACACCACTCAGGGACCTAAGGACCCACTCACCTGGCCTGCTGCTACCATCATTGGTAACTGGGCATGCCGCCTGGAGCCCTGAGACCCAGACCCAACATCACTGGCACCTGCATACACAGGCTGAGGGCACATGGATTTAGCAGGCCCAGCCCACTGCCACCACCACTGCTTCCCCAAAACAAACACACCTGGCATCACCGTCCTCAGCATAGCCTCACCACAGCCTCCACTAATAACCACAACCTAAGCCACTGAGGAAATCAGAGACTCCACTAACACTGATTGCAGTTGAAGATATCATATGAAGACTCCACAACTGCGGCCACCCAGAATCAAAGCCAAAGCACCCTACTCAACCAACACTATAGATATATCTATTGTGAAAAAAAGTCTTTCTCTACAAAAGCCAATCCATACAATTGGAAAAAGCAACTGTTACACTAGATGTGCAGATATGAATGTAAGGACAAAAAAAAAAAAAAAAAAACATTAAAAAAGCAAGTAAATGACATCACCAAGGGAACACAATAATTCTTCAGCAATAGATCCCAAAGAAAAGAAGATCTATTAATTTCTTCAAAAGAATTCAAAGTGACAACATTTAAGAAATTCAGGCCAGGCACGGTGGCTCACACCTGTAATCCCAGCACTTTGGGAGGCCGAGGCGGGCGGATCACAAGGTCAGGAGATCGAGACTATCCTGGCTAACATGGTGAAGCCCTGTCTCTACTAAAAAAAAAAAAAAAGAAAAAAGAAAAAATTAGCTGGGCATGGTGGTGGGCACCTGTAGTCCCAGCTACTTAGGAGGCTGAGGCAGGAGAATGGCGTGAACCCGGGAGGCGGAGCTTGCAGTGAGCCAGGATGCGCCACTGCACTCCAGCCTGGGCAACGGAGCAAGACTCCTATTTCAAAAAAAAAAAAAAAAAAAAAAAATCAGTGAGATACAGGAGAACACAGAAAAACAATTTATGATCTGAATAAGAAATTCAACAAAAAGATAGATATGATAAAAATAAGCCAAACATAAGTCCTGCAACTGAAGAATTAGTGAAATAAAAAAATATATAATGAAGAGTTTTAACAATAGACTAGATTAAGCAGAAGAAATAATTTCTGAATTTCTGAAGATAGGGCTTTTTGAAATAATTCAGTCAGACAAAAAAAAGACTAAAAAAGAAGCTTACATGATATATGTGACACCATAAAGAGACCAAATGTTTGAATTTTGGGAGTTCTAGAAGGAGAAGAGATGAGGAAAGGCAGAGAAAACCTATTTAATGAAATAATAGCTAAAAACTTCTCGAGTCTTGCAAAAGATGTAGACATCCAGGTATAGGAAGCTCAAAAGTCCCAACAAAGATTAAACTCAAAAAGATCTCCAATAACATTATAGTCAAACTGTCGAAAGGCAGAGACAAAATGAATATTTAAAACCAGTGAAAGAAAAGTGTCAAGTCACATACGAGGGAATCTCTATAAGGCTATCCAGCAGATTTCTCAGCAGAAACCATAAAGGCCAGGAGAGAATGGGATGATATATTCAAAAGATATATAAAATGATCAGAAAACAATTAACAACATGACAAGAGTACATCCTCAGCTATTAATAAATTTGAATGTAAATGGTTTAAATTCTCCAATTAAAAGATATAGACTGGCTGAAATAATAATAGTTTGAAAACCCAGGACCCAACTGCCTACAGAAAACTCATTTTACCTGTAAAGACACACATATATTAAAAGTAAAGGGATGGAAAAAATTTCCACGAAAATGGAAACCAAAAGCATGTAGAAGTAATGATACTTAGACAAAATAGACTTCAAGTCAATAAAACATAAAAAGAGACAATGCCATTATACAATGATGAAGGGATCAATTCATCAAGAGAATATATTAATAACAATATGCACCCAGTGCCAGAGTACACAGACATATATATCAAATATTGTAAAAACTAAAGGTAGAGATCAATCTCAATACAATAATAGTTGAGGTATTTAATCCTCCACCTTCAGCATTAGATCATCTAGACAGAAAATCAACATGGAAGTATCAGGCTTAATCTGCATTACAGACCAAATTGACCTAACAGACGTTTATAGAACATTTTATCAAACAACTGCAGAATACACATTCTTCTCATCAGCATTTGGAACATTCTCCAGGTTAGATCATATATTTGGCCACAAAACAAGTCTCAAAATTTTTTAAAAACTGAAATTATGTCAACTATCTTTTCAGACCACATTGGAATAAAACTAGAAATCAACAGCAAGAGGAACTTTAGAAACTGTATAAATACATGAAAATAAAGCAACATGCTCCTGAACAATCACTGTGTCAATTAAGAAGAACGAAAAATTTCTAGAAACAAATGAAAATCTAAACATAACATACGAAAACTTGTGGGATACAGCAAAAGCAGTGCTAAGGGGGAAGTTTATAGGAATAAATGCCTACATAAAAAAATTGGAAAGATTTCAAATAAACAACCTAATGGCTAACCTTGAGGAACTAAAAAGAGCAAAAAGAAACCAAGTTCAAAATTAATAGAAGGAAAGAAATAAGATCAGAGCAGAACTAAATGAAACAGAGACTTAGAAAATGCAAAGGATTAACAAAATGAAAAGTTGATTTTTTGAAAGTATAAACAAAGCTGATAAAGTGCTAGATTAACCAAGAATAAAAGAGAGAAGACCTATATAAATATAATCAGAAACAAAAAGGAGATGTTACCACCGACACCACAGAAATATGAAGGATCATTAGAGACTATTACGAATACATGCGAACAAATTGGAAAACCTAGAAATGAATAAATTCCTGTACACATACAATTTGCCCAGACTGAATCAGGAAGATACAGTAAACCTAAACAGACTCATTATGAGTAAAGATATTGAATCAGTAATAAAAAATGAAGACAACAACAACAACAAAGCCCAGGACTGGATGGTTTGACTGCTAAATTCTATCAGACTTACAAAGAAGAATGAACATCAATTATTCTCAAAATCTTTTGAGAATTGAAGAGGATAAAATTCTTCCCAACTCATTATATGAGGCCAGCATAACCCTGATATCAAAACCAGACAAGAACACACCAAAAGGGAAAACTACAGAGTAAGGTTCCTGATAAACACAGAAGCAAAATCCAGAACAAAATCGTAGCAAATCAAATCCAACAACACATCAAAAAGGTAATACAACATAATCCAGTGAGATTTATCCCAGGGATGCAAGGATGGTTCCACATCACAAATCAATAAATGTAATACATCACATCAACAGAATGAATGACAAAATCCAGATGATTATGTCAACAGATGCGAAAAGCAATTGATAAGATTCAACATCCTTTGATGATAAAAACTTCCAACAAATTAGGCATAGAGAAAACATACCTCACTATAATAAAGGCCATATATGACAAACCCACAGCTAACATTATACTGAATGGGTAAAAGCTGAAAGCCTTTCCTCTAAGAACTGGAACAAAACACAGATGCTGCTTTCACAACTCTTACTCAACATAGTACTAGAAGTCCTAGCCAGAGCAATTAGGCGAGAGAATGAAATAAAGGGGATTCGAATTGGAAAAGGGGAAGTCAAATGGTCACTCTTTGCAGATGGCATGATCTTATGTGTCAAATAACCTAAAGACTCCACCAAAAATACTCTTAGATCTGATAAAGAAATTCAGTAAAGTTGCAGGATACAAAATCAACACACAGAAATCAGTAGCATTTCTCCTTTGTATACACCAATAATGAACTAGCTGAAAAAGAAATCAAGAAGGCAACCCAACTTAAAATAGCTCTAAATAAAAATACCTAGGAATAAATTCAATCAGGAATATGAAAGACCTCTACAGTGAAAACCACAAAACACTGATGAAAGAAATTGAAGGGGACACAAACAAGTTGAAAGATATCTGATGTTCATGTATTGGAAGAATTAATATTGTTATAATGACCCTACTGCCCAAAACAATATGCAGATTTAATGCAATCCCTATCAAAATGCCAATGACATTTTTCACAGAAATGGAGAGAAAAAAATAATTCTAAAATTTGTACTGAACCACAAAAGATGCTGAATAGCCAAAGCAATACTGAGCAGAAAGAGCAAAGCTGGTAATCACATTACTTGATTTCAAAATATACTACAAAGCTACAGTATCCAAAGGAGCATAGTGTTGGCATAGAAACAGAGACATAGACCAACGAAACAGAATAGACAATCCAGAAATAAATGTATATATTTAGAGTCAACTGATTTTTGACAAAAGTGCCAAGAACAAACATTGGAACAGGACACTCCCTTCAATAAATGGTGATGAAAAAACTGAATATCCATATGCAGAAGAATGAAACTAGACCAATATCTCTCATTATAAACAAAAATCAACTAGAAATGGATTGAAGATTTGTAAGACCCAAAACTACAAAACTACTAGAAGAAAACAAAGGGGAAATGCTTTAGAACATTGTTCAGGGCAAAGATGTTATGGCCGAGACCTCAAAAGCATAGGCAACAAAAGCAAAAATAGACAAATTGGACTATCTGAAACTTAGAAAGCTTCTGCACAGCAAAGGAAAAGAATCAATAGAGTGAAGAGACAACCTGTTAAATAGGAGAAAATACTTGCAAACGCTGCATCCAACAAGGGATTAATATCTAGAATATACAAGGAACTCAACTCAATAGCAAAGAGCCCAATAATCCCATTACAAGTGGGCAAGGATCTGAATAGACATTTTTCAAAAGATGACACATAAATGGTCAACAGGTATACGAAAAAATGCTCAACATCACTAATCATCAGAAAAATGCAATTCAAAATCACAGTGTGATGTCACTTCACCCCAGTTCGAATGGCTATTAACAAAAAGACAAAAAATAACAAATGCTGGTGAGAATATGGAGAAAAGGTAACTCTTTCACACTGTTGGTGGGAAAGTAAATTAGTACAGCCATTATAAAAAACAATATGGAGATTTCTCAAAAACCTAAACATAGAATGCCATACAATCCAACAATCACACTACTCAGTATTTATCTAAAGGAAAGGATATCAGCATAGCAGAGGGATATCTGTATCCCCATGTTTACTGCAGTGCTATTCATAATAGAAAAGATACAGAATCAATCTAAGTGTTCATTGATGGATGAATGGATACAGAAAATGTGAGGTAAATTCCCACTTGAATACTATTCAGCCACAAAAAAGAATGAAATCTTGTTACATGGATGGAACTGGAAGTTATAATGTTAAGTGAAATAAGCCAGGAACAGAAAGGTAGATATTGCATGTTCTCTCTCAGATGTGGGAGGTTAAAAAGTTTATCTCATGAAGGTAGAAATTAAACTACTGGTTACCAGAGGTTCAGAAGGGTGGCAGTGAGGAAGATGAGGAGAGGTTGGTTAATGAATAGAAACATACAGTTAGAGAGAAGGAATAAATTCTAGGGTTCAATAGCAAAGTAGGGTGGCTTGTTAGCAATAATTTATTATGTATTTCAAAATAGCTAGAAGAGAACATTTGAAATATTCCCAACACAAAGAAATGATAAATGTTTGAGGTGATGGATATCCTAAATACATTGATTTTATCATTACACATTGTATGCATGTGTCAAAATATCATACGGACTTCAACAAATATGAATACTTTTTATGTACCAATAATAAAAATATGCTAAAAGTTAAAATCAAGATTTCCCAGGACATAAAGCATAATGACAACAAGAGGAAAATTAAGAAAGGAAAAAAATCAAAATCCTTAGAGGGCTAATTCATAAGGATTCCATGTGCAAATAATGGGTTCTAAAAAGAAAGAAGTCAGAATGGATGGCATATGTATTACCAAGGATTAGATGAGAAAACATGTCCCATGCCTGAAAAAAGATTTAATGATTCTGATTGAAATGGTCTCTAGAGAGAAAGAAGTTCACACTGCTGACATCATTAAGGAATTTTAGAATAGAAGGAAGTAAGAGAAGATCCTAAAATAAAAACCCAGTGAGAATAATTATGTTAACAAGAAAGTAATGAGAACCAGATTGGAATCAGACATCTCATCAGCAACACTAGATGCTGAAAGACCATTTAGCAGAGCCTTCTTCCAAGGGCCATCCATTCACCTTCTTTGCAATAAGTGGAGATGCTGATTGTATACCCTCTGTTTTCTAACCCACACCAGCTCAGACACAAAAATAAGACTACAATGGCAGTGACAAAATAACTATTTTTCTAGTTTGGCCCTCTTCAGCGGAACTCCAGCTATCTTTTGAATTCCTCCTAAATACTTAATTGGTGCAACCTGCAACTTTGTCATCTCGGCTCCAAGAGGTAGCCTCGCATTCCACCTCTGCTGCACATGCCCCTTGGTGAGTTCTCCTGTTACTGCCAATGCCAATGTCTGCCAGAGAGTCTGCCTTTGAGAATTGTCTGAGCCAGGTAGGATGTCACAGCACTTAACTGCACAGGCTCTGGCAACAGAATGGCTGGACTCAAATCCCAGTCCCACCACATACTAGAAGCTTAACCTTGATCTATCTCGGCCTTGATTTTAGCTTCAGTAAATTGAGGATAATAATAGTATTTATCCCACAGTGTGATTGTGATGATGAAATGAGATAATCCCATTTAAAAAGTTAGCACAGTGCCTAGCACAGAGTTCCCATTCGATAAAGTTTCAGTATATCCTATAAGCAAACACAAAACAAAATCTCACGTGTCATGCCACTGATACCTGCCAGCGTACACACTCAAAATGCTGGTGCCTGCTTATGGCAGCATCTTCTATCAGCACCATAGCTGCAGTTTCCTTGGGTAACACTTCACTCAAGTAAGCAGTCAATGTAATTCTCTTGACTTACAAGTTCACTTAAGTTCTACTTTACGCACCCATTTTGAGTGGTGATAGAAACTCGGTGAATTTAGAGCCCCCTTCCCACTTCCCAAGTTACATATATGTTTCCAAGGGATTACACACTACATTGTCTGGTGGTAGGAGGAGGCGGTGCTAAGTCCTTGTCTCCTCAACAATGATGTACTTTGGCCCCTCTGGGGTCCTCAGTCATCAACGAAGTCAGCGGATGCATCTCCCCTGACTACCACCCTAAAGACCTTTCAGACCTAGCTCTCTGCAGATACGTGCACACCACTCTAGAGCCTCAGAGATCTGAGGATGGTTCCTGCTCTTCTTCATCACTGGCCCCATGGTGAGTGTGGGGGAAATCCTACTATGGATGATCTGGCCATTCAGGCAAGTCTCTTGACTCCTGCTTGTTTCTCCATCTCTGAATGAGCACAGAAGCCCTCTATTCCCAGATTCCCTGGACTGATCTAGATTGTTTTGTCCACTCTTCTGTCCTCCTGGGGGATCTGGCTAAGAGTTAAGGGAAAGAGGTTGCTCCCTTGTTGAGTGACACACATTGGCATCTGCCTCCCCTGCTTCCTTCCCGTTCTTCTCCTTGCCCTACTCCAGGAGGAACATGACCTTGCTTTGGAGAAGGAGGGGAAAGGAGGAGGCTTGTGCTCCAGAGGCCCTGGAGGCCCTACTGCTATTGGCTCCTTAGCTGTGACATCCCTGAGGGCAGAAAATGCCAATGACAATGCAGAGAAAGGCAAGGAAATTCAAGGATACCAGACAAAACTTAGCAAGGTCAAATTGTTATCTGTCATAATCTTGATACATCATAGAACAGCGCCAGATAACATTTTTTGAGAACTTATTAGATGCCAGGCTCTCCTTTAAGCACTTTGTATGTATTAACTCAGTTAATAATCGTAACAGTCTGGGAGGCAGGTAGAATTTTACTCCCACTTTCCAGATGAAAACACTGGAGGCTAGGACAAGTTAAAGTAACCTGTGCAAGGTCAGCGAATATGTCCACAGGAAAGCTGGGAAGACAAACCTATGCAGAGTGGTTCTAGGGTCTAGGTCTCCACCCACCTTCCATCTGCCTCTCCTGCACTGTGACCCAAACAACTCCTGGAGTTCTCTCAGTCTCATATTGTGGCCCACAGCCTGAGTCTATGGATGTGGGTCAGGGGACACTTGGAGCCGCAGGCATACTCAGAATCAGCACCCACCTCCTGCCCCCATGCACGCTCCTTGTTCTTAAAGAAAATTCACCTCCTGCACCTCTCTTTTGCTTTAGGTGGAGTAATTTACCTTGCCCATTAAAAAAAGCAAAATATGGGCTGCGCGTGGTGGCTCACGCCTGTAATCCCAGCACTTTGGGAGGCCGAACTGGGTGGATCAGGAGGTCAGGGGATAGGGACCATCCTGGCTAACACAGTGAAACCCCGTCTCTACTAAAAATACAAAAAATTAGCCGGACAAGGTGGCGGGCGCCCGTAGTCCCGGCTACTCGGGAGGCTGAGGCAAGAGAATGGCTGAACCTGGGAGGCGGAGCTTGCAGTGAGCCCAGATCGTGCCACTGCACTCCAGCCTGGGCGACAGAGCGAGACTCTGTCTCAAAAAAATACATAAATAAGAAAAGCAAAATATTGTCTAATGGAAAATACAAGCCCAGCTTAAATCACCATTCCCACTCCACTATTACAGCTGTGAAACTTTAGTCAAGTTGTTTGTTATCTCTGAGGCTTAGTGATTTTATCCGTAAAATGGGGAGAAGACATCATAGGGTCATTAGATATGTGATGTGCTTAGCACAATGCCTGACACATAGAAGGCACAAAGTAGATATTTATTTGGTTTGTTATTTCATCTAAGTTTGTGATGAGCATGTAGGTGCATTCTAACCTTCGGTGGCATAAAGTTAGATTGCTCTGTGTGAAACCAGCTTCTTGAGGTCCTTTGTCATAGAGGCAGTTCATTGCCTGATTATGTGCATGTCACAAGCATTGTACTAAAATAGTCACTCTTAGCAAGAGCTTTTTTCCTTAACAATGACTGTTCTGTTTAGATTTATCTATTTGGTTATACCTAAAATTAATCAATTTCCCCCCCCAAAATATTGAATACATAATCATAAATTAATGTGCTTAATATGCTAATAGCTATCATTTGTATAGTACTCACTATGAGCCAGCTACTTTACTAAGGTGAATTTCATCTTTACAGTCTTGTGAGAAAGAAACTCTTGCACCTATTTTACAGAACAGGTTGTCGAGGTTTAAAGAGGTTAAATGACTTGTCCAAGGTTACAGAACTAGCTCTTGGCAGAGCTGGATTTTAAACAGAAGGGCATCCGTCTGAATCCAAAGCCTGTGCTCTCCATCATGATTTAAAAACAAATAGTAACAACAATAAAACATAGGAAAAATCTTAGCTTCTATACTCCTTTTGCTTTCTAACAAATTGCATATTAATCTAAGTCACATGTTCCATTAAACCTCGCAACATAAAAGCAATAGAAATTAAACAGAACTAGTCTTAATAGACGTGTTTTCAAGACCAAGGGAAAGAAAGTCCCATGAGAATTTTCTATTATCTAAGCATGCACAGGATCTTTCAGAAAGGATACTTAAAGCAAATTACTGGAATTTGGTGAGCTGGTTTTCTCCCATGAATATATTCACTGGGCCTCACCAGCATAGTGATAAGGAATAGTCCTCAGTTGACACCTAAATTAAAAAGTCAAATTTTCTAATTTATTAGAAAATAATGAAAGAAATAGTTGATTCATTTCTCCTTTAGTGATTACCATAGTACCTAGTAGCATGCATTCATTTGACCAGTTTCCCGGGGACATTAGTTAGCAAACTTCCTGGGGGTCTTTGGAACTTAAATAAGTAAAGCAGATTCAACAGATAAGGTGCATTACTGTACGAAAATTTTTATGGCTTGAACAAAGAACAGAATCCAACAACCACACTCTTTTATAGACCTGATTAACAAGAAATTTGCTCCAAGCAGATGGAGCGTGAAAATTGCTGCCCCTTGGAATCAGTTTTCTAACTGAGTTTAATATTTGCATTTGGTTTTCCACTGTTATTATTATTATTGCCATTTTAACTTATGCATTCCTGCCATAGCATATGCCTCTAGGTACAAGAGGAAGGAAAAATTCAATTTTAGTGTTTGTCTTATTTGCACTTTACTTGATGCAATTTGGTTTGCCACATGGAGTGAATAAAGCTGTCATGTTATTTTTTTTTTTTTCAAGAAGAACACAATAACTATAATGGACTATGCATTCATTACTGAGTAGATTCATTTTTTTCTCCCATTGAAGGGCATAAAAGAGGGGATAATTTCAAATTGAATTGAATTGTGTCTGGTGAATCATGATGCGCATTTCCGACCAAGGCATAAAACACGTCCCAGCTTTTCTGCCAGCATTTTTTTCAAGAATATTACTCAGAATGCAATAAAACCACATTCATTTGGTTTTTTGCTTGTATGTACTAATTTTCTGCAGGAAAATGTAAATTAAAATATAACTTTTGACTTCCAGAAAGTATGCTCTATGATGAAGTCTTGGCTTGCTTTTCTGGGAGACTTGAATGTTCTCTTCCTTTTTCCTTATTTTACATTAACTCCTCAACATTTTCACCTAACATCTAGCCATTGCCAAATCTTTCCCTAGACATTAAAGGTCTTAGCTGTGTTCATACTATGATTCAAACATGCCTGGCCCCATCTGGAGAGTCATTGTAGGGGACCCTTCAGAGCTCTGTTGGCATGAAGTACTCAAGTTCTCTCTAGGAAATAGCTCATTGTAAGAACAGAGTTGAGGGTAATACATTTGAA
Source organism: Rhinopithecus roxellana (assembly GCF_007565055.1). Lineage (NCBI taxonomy): Eukaryota > Metazoa > Chordata > Mammalia > Primates > Cercopithecidae > Rhinopithecus > Rhinopithecus roxellana. The sequence goes on from NC_044558.1 coordinate 42,965,841, forward strand.
GACAGTGGGATAGGGTTGGAGGAGAGGATCATTTGGACATAACATTATCACTCAGAAACCCATTCGGTTTCCTTGGAGGAGGGCTCACACCTGTAATCCTAGCACTTTGGGAGGTCAAGGCAGGAGGATCACTTGAGGCCAGGACTTTGAGACCTGCCTGAGCAACATAATAAGACCTCATTTCCATTAAAAAAAAAAAAAAATTTTTTTTTTTTCTTTTGAGACGGAGTCTCACTCTCTCGCCCAGGCTGGAGTGCAGTGGTGCCATCTCGGTTCACTGCAAGCTCTGCCTCCCGGGTTCGCACCGTTCTCCTGCCTCAGCCTCCCAAGTAGCTGGGACTACAGGCTCCCACCACCACGCCTGGCTAATTTTTTTTTATTTTTAGTAGAGACAGGGTTTCACCGTGTTAGCCAGGATGGTCTCCATCTCCTGACCTCGTGATCCACCTGCCTCGGCCTCCCAAAGTGTTGGGATTACAGCTGTGAGCCACCGCACCCGGTCAAAAAAAAAGTTTTAAAAAAATTTTAAGAGCTGCTTTTACAAAAAATCTTTAGATATTGAGAGCACAAAGAATTGCTTTTGTGTAACCTAGGTAACTCATGGCAGTAATACAAATAATTAACATTTATTGAGCTCTTCTAATTAGTAAACATTTTGCATACATTATCTAATCCAATCATCACAGTGACCCAATGATATGGTCATTATTTTCTCCAATTAAGGCTTAAAAGGGATGTGCAACTTGCCTGTGGACATATAGCTCAAACGTGACAGACCCAGGCTTCTGTGCACATCTCTCTGAATTTAAAATCCACACTCTTGACCATATAACAATACTTGGTGAACAATACTCGGTGAAATGTCTTTCACCAAGAAGCACTGGAGCAAACTGTAGTACAGAAAGAAATGGTAGACTGAGAAGCCATCATATGTGTCTACTTCTGCAATGGAGGAAGGGAGAACAATGGGCATTAATGCACACTGAGAATGGATGCCCAATGCCTGCATGCACTTATCAGAAGCCTCTTGTTGGCTTCTTGGCAACCTCTCAGCCACTAAGCAAGAGAAGAAATTGGCTTCTGGCAGATGGTAGCCAAGATGAGAATACAAGTGAAATAACTCCTGGGCTTCCCAGAACAATTAGGGAGAGATTCAAAGGCAACTGAAATTCTTTAGGGGAAACTGGGGGCAAACTAAAGCAAACTCCGTTTTGTTACTGTTTATAACTCCAGGCTGGTTAAGCCTTGGGAAGCAGGTTATGCAAAGAACCCCACAAATCAGGATTTTGCTTATAATGAAACAAGGCAAATGTCCCTGCTTTCATCTTTTGATGCTCTTTAATTTCAGCTAGTGACTTCTGCAAGAATATAAACACCTCTGAACTGTTCTATTTTCTTCCCTCCGAGCTTGCTTGGAACAGGACACGTTTCTGCTTCTTTTTTCTCCCTAACTTCATTTATTATTCAAAAACTATTGCAAGCATAGACCTTTTACCCAATGAAAAAGTTCTAAATCCTCTATCCTATTGGGCCGCCTACTCTGTATAAGAGACACTTAGCAAGGTACGGGGGTATTCCAAGATGACGAAGCCATGGTTCCCTGCTCTGACTCACTTTCATTCTTGTGGAGGGAGACAGATCAGTGTATCACAAACCACACACAAGACAAAATAAGACAGATCTACACAGAGGCAAAGTAACAAAATGCACAGGGTGCTTTAGGCAACAAGTGGCATTCTTGCATGGGGGCTTCGCCTGTCTTCTGGTGTATGTTTTGGTAGGTGTTATTTCACACTTTTCTTCCCCGCCTTCCCACTCTGCTCCTGCAGTGATGTCATACTCCCTGGGCTCTCTCTACAGTCACTTACTGTTTCCCTTTCTAAGTAAATCCTGTCTCAGACACCCACTGAAATCTCTAAGATCCTTCTCAGAACCACCTTCAAATCAAGCTACTAACAGCATGTTCTTGCCAACCATTACTCTCTAAGTCCATCTGTCTTCCTGTCTGCTCAGATGAGTCCAAAAGTATTTCTAGATCTTTAACAATCTTTAAGCCACATGGGGAAAATGCATTTAAACTCGCTAATAAGACCACAGACTAAGGGCAAAGCACTAAGATCGAATTTTATGTACCCAATTACTGCCTTAGATGTCAACCGTTCAGCAGGGGGTTCTTAATACGTTATGTTAAAGAGAGTCTTTGAAATGGTTTGGCCTTTTCTCTTTCCTTTTTAACCCGGAGTCTATCCTACTCCACTGAATGAGCAGCTATAAAATGCAGGAGAGCAGCGGCTACAAGGAAAAGGCTTCATGATAGCAGGGGCTGGTCTGTGTTGCTCACTGCTGTATCTGCACTACTTAACGCATAGTGCTACTAAATAAATATTTGCTGAAAGACAGAAGAAAGAGAGAGAGAGACAGATTGAATTACACACTGGACTTGACTTGTACTGGATGAACTCTGAGGTGCTTCTCACTGAGATTTTATGACCCAGTAAGAGTGAGAACTTAAATTTGAAAAAATTTACATTAAACTCATCAAATTGTATTGTTTCCTAACCCATGTTCTCAGTATAACAAATTGCTAAACAGTGTTAAGGCCAATATTGGGATCAAATAAGGGAGAACAGAATCAAGGCAACGGAAAGAATTTCATAAGACCATTTATTTTATCCCCAGTTGGCAGCTAAACCATCCCAAAAAAGGATGTAGGATGATCTAATGGAAAGAGTGCAGGCTTTGGAGTCAGAGCTGGGTTTGAATTCCTATTCTGCCACTCACTAGTTGCATGACCTTGGACAAGTTCATATCTTTGAGTCTCTGTTTTCTCTTTTATAAAATACAGGCCATAAGAAAACATCTTGGAGCGTTTGTGTGCCTTGCACAGACTGGCCATAGAAGAACCTCAGAAATGGGTTGGTTCCATTTCTCCAAAAAGCTGTTTGTACATAGTGAAATGTTTTTCAAAGTTGTGTCTCAGCTTCCTTTAGGTATCAACATCTTTCAAATTTCCTGAGCCTTATAATTTTACGAATTCTGGAATTCTGAAATAAAAGGCCTTTTACTTTTTGTTTTGAATGTTTTACTTACTATTGGTTGGACAATCAGTTGGAAAATATCACTGCTTCCAAATCCTCATTTGTACAATAACCCTTCACAAATTTCAAGATCATTATCAAGTCCCTTGTGTGCCTGTTGTTTCCCAGCCCTCACTTTGCTTCATTTTTGAGAGGTTTTAAAGAAAAGAATTCTTTTAAATGCTTAGTGTATCTTTAGGTCTTAACCTGCTTGAAAACAGGCCCTTGTTTTCACTCTGGCAAAGCAGAACCTAAAACATTAATAGGAATTCTAACTATGGAAGATACATATCAAAGCCAGAGGAAAACAAAGTATATATTATCTCTTTCTACTAAATGAAGGTTAAACTCTTTCCAAAGACAAAGTTTAAAATAGTTGTTATGCAGCCAGTCGACATGCAAGGTGACTGGAGATAGAGGAATCTTGGCCCCAGATGGGAAGTGTTTAAAAATGGACAGAGGGTTCTGAGGTAAACTCCTCCAGACCAGAGACTGAGTCTTAATCCACAGTGATTTTCTGAGACCAGACTCATGTCTAGCACCCTGTATTGGCTAGAAATCTGTTAAGCAGAATTGAAATAGTTGTTACCTCTATAAAAATAATAAGATTATACAGGAGTACTTTTATATAGAAAATCAGAAAATATAAAAGTTGAAACCCAATAATATTAATATTATAATTATTTTAAAAGTGACCCTACTGTTTCCTTAACAAGAATATTAACTTTTTAAAGTAAAGAATATCACTATATTTTTTTAACTGTTGAAAAAAGATTTCAAGCCTCATTAGTTCTGGGTCATAAACCACTGTCTCTTTCCTGGCTCTGATTACAAATAATCAGTTAGAAGGTTTATACAAAAATTTCATTTGTCTATATGGAATAGATTCATTCTCATACATTTGGCCTTCAGTAGACAGGGCCATTCTACAGCATTAATCCTGAGCTGCCATTTTCTTTGATGACTGACATTCATATGTATATACGTAGCAAGGCACAAATTTCATAAACGTATGAAAGAAACATACTTATAGCATACAATAATCCAAATACTTCAAATTCTTCTACCTTGCAACTCTGTAAGAATAATAAACTCCCTTATGGGATTGTGGTGCAGTGTGACATAATGAATATAAGTCACTTAATACTTGCCTGGCACACAGAAGATAATTCACACTAAATTAATGTAATTAGTGATTATAGAAGCAATAGTAATAATGAGAACAGATTTAGCTGTCAGGCAGACCTGAATTCAAATCCCAGCTCAGCCACTTTACATCTCTATAACTTTGGGCAAGCTTTTAAATCTAAATCTCAGCTTTTCCATTTTAAAACATGGACATGTTAGCACCTACCTCAAAGCATTTTTGAGAGGACTGAATGAGATAATCCATTTTAAAAACTTAGTAAAATGAATGTTGCTTGGTATGTACTCAATAAATGTCTACTATTATTATCATATCATTATTAATAATAATAATTAATTAGTTTTGCCTGTAGTTTACTCCATAGGAAAATGTTGAATGAATTAGATCTCAAGAAAAAGTAGTCAGTGAAACACTTCCAAACATCCTGCCTCAGAATATTTCAGTAAAGGCAAAATTAATTAATTAATGGTAGTATGAATGATAATTCTTATGCATTTATGATGTATTTGGTGATTCAGTTTGAGATTCAAATGAATCTCAAGCCTCGAACGGAAAGAAATTGCTGATTTAGTTAATAATTGTAAACGGAGGTAGGTATGTGTATATTGGGGACCACTTGGAGCTTTCTCAAGATAATATTCCTCTGTCTCCTAAAACTGAGACATCCTAGACAGGCAGCATAAGTAGGCATAAGAGTTTGATAAATACCCACTTTTGGTCTATGTTATGTTCTCCCTTGCATTCTGAGGATCATTCATTTATTTATAAGATTAATAATTAAAATGTATTGGTAAGGAGTTGGGCTAAGTATAAAATGTTTGAAAAGAAATAGACCAAAAACAAAACATTAGAAGGATTTTGAAGGCTATTTATCTACCCTTCCATTTTAAAGATGAGGGCACTGAGATAAAGATTGCCTTGGCATACAGCTCAGTAGCTATGAGACTCAGGCTAGGCTTCATTCCTTCTTTACTAAACTACTCTGTTACAACTCAGCAAAAAGGAAAGATAATGGGCTCATTGCCAAGCCTGAGTCTGTATCAGCTAGAGAAATTAGAATATTTTGCTGTAATTCACTAGTGGATCCTTTGATCTTTGAAAATCCTATCATGTTTTACTTGACCACTGTTCATCTTTGGTATGTAATATGTTATAACCGTGTATTGTTTTGTGAATTGAATGTGGAGAAAATTAGTTTAATTATGGAATGAACCATTGTACCCTGTTGCCCCATGAAACCTCAGCTAACACATGCATCTGCTTTTCTTCCCCTAACTATAATTCATTTGTATAACCAACGATGGGACTTGGCTCCACAGCCCTCAAAACTTGGGGTTTTCCCACTGTGTATTTATTTTTTCTTTGGGGCCCTCAGATATTTCAAATCATTAACATCATCCTTCAGAGACTGAGAAGTAATTATTACAGAACATTAATGACATATTAAGGTCCCAGGCTTCACTTTCTCCTGGGGCTGTGAAAGGCTACTGTTCAATTACAATGAGTTTCATCCTCAAAAAAAATGTCCCCTTGTGATAGATATCTACAACAGCCTCAGAACACGCATTGCCTCGTGTTTAATTATAACCCCCCAAAGCATGCCAGTGTCTTATCCAAGAGTTCTAAGAAATGTTTAATGGCATCTCAATGAACTGATTTGGTCACAAGTCTGCCTCTAAACAAATCACTATAGACAGGGAAATATGAGACCTTGTATGGCCACACATGACTCAGATACCATCCCTAGGTCAGGGTTGATGACAGCTACACTATATATATATATATATATATATATATTATATATATATAATATATATATTATATATATATAATATATATATATTATATATATATATATATATATTATATATATATAATATATATATTATATATATATAATATATATATATTATATATATATAATATATATATATTATATATATATAATATATATATATAAAATATATATAAAAATATATATATATAAAAAATACATATAAAAAATATATATATACTCTCCTGATATGCCACTGAAATCTCTATATTTTGTATATATACAGTATATACACTATATATACACATATATAGATGACAGCTACACTGTATATATCATACATAGTGTATTATATATGGTGTGTGTATATACTGTGTATAGATACATATATACATATATATACGTATATATATACATATATATGTGTATATATATATGGATGTGGGGTCAGTGTGGGGGAAGGTAGTATATATGCATATATACATATACATATATATCTATACACAGTATATACACACACTATATATAATACACTATATATGATATATACAGTGTAGCTGTCATCTATATATGTGTATATAGTATGTACTATATAGTATATATACACACACTATATAATACACTATATATAATATATAGTATATACACTATATATTATATATAGTTCTGTCATCTATATATGTATATATGTATATACTACATATATACTATATAGTATGATATGCTATATACACTATATACTATACACTAAATCTATTATATATATTTTATATGTAGTATATACACTATATATAGTATATATACTATTTGTATATAGTAGATGTACTATTTGTATATCTACTATATATATAAAAAATAGATTTCCTGCTGTATAGTGTGTGTATATATAGTGAGAGTGGCAAGTGGTGGATCCCCATCGAACAACTGGGAATTGGGAATGAATTAGATTTTGATAAACCAAAAACTAATGAATATCCACTATTCTAGGGAAGGTTTCCGAGCCATGAATTGTCAGGATGACAAGACTAGAAATCTTTAGTTAGGAAAGATGAGGGCTGAGAGAGCACCTAATAGAAACCTTTAAAACTACACACAATTGTATATGAATGAAAATCAAATCCTTAGATATAAAATGAGAATACTACCTTTAAAATTCTGAAAGGTATTTTAGTAGTGAGAATTGCTGTTTCATGTAAAAAGCAATATTTTTGTAGAATACCATCAAGAGGCCATACCTCTAAAGAATACTAATTCAAAAGATTCAGGAGAAATAAAACCTAAATTAGTAACGAAGAAAAGGAATAAAATACCTAAAATGCATGTTTAACTTCAGAACATCCAAGACTCCCATGACCCCCTCTGAAAACAAAGTTAAATGACCCTCTTGAGCAATCCATGTACTCTCCTGGAAAGTCCCCCAACCTCATTAACCAGGTTCAACTCAACAAGCATGATGGAAACATTTTTACACGCAGTTTAAATCCCGTAAAGAGTTTTAGGGATTAAGCAAAGCAGAGACATGCAACCAGTCTACGAGGAAAAAGCGCTTTCTGTTGTATCATTTCTACAGCCAACAGACAGAAGAAAATGCAGCTGTAATCTGCGTAAGAGAATCAAGAGGGTAACACAAACATGTTTTAAAATTCAAGGACATTTTGCTTGAGATCCAAAAACAAACCAAATAATTGTGTATTAGCGCTAAACAATTATCTTCAGATTTTTATTTTCTGTTTTTAAAATTTGCCCAATGTATAACTTACATATAATTAATATAATTGTTCTTCAATTATATTACCATTTAAATTAGAAGATATAAAATATTATATACTATTCATAGCCTCATAACTGACTATTGGATAAGTAAAGGAACTTTGGCTTCCTTTTCATGTGGCTCCCCTGAAATAAAGCTCTGATAAAGTTTCTGATTCATTCATTGTAATTTATTTCACCAAAAAGCTAGAAATCCTTAAGAATGTAAATGCGTCCTTTGAGCAGGCTTTCATTCTCCTTTCTTTTTTCTTGGGGTATTATTGTGCTTTCCTGGTAATTGGGCCACTGAGGAATGATGAAAAGAATGATCTATTTCAATGATTTGTGGCTCATTATAGGCACTGAGGGACAAAGTTGAAATAAAAGGTCATAATGAGATTTAATTGTTCTTCCAGCTCGTCATAGGAATAGAGGCACACCCTGGGAAAGAAATTGTACAGAAACAGAACTTTTCCTTGTAAGTTATGCAAAATGCATTGAGAATGTGCATTTAAAGCAAATGTTTTCAGGGATATCAAGTGTGGTTCCAAACTGTGGAAGGTAATTTGAAATAAAATCCTTTTTAAAAAATATGGACATTACATTTGTAGAAATTTGGGATCCATGAACCTAGGATCCTTTTTTTTTTCTTAATGGATGTGGGGTCAGTGTGGGGGAAGGTAGTTAATTTTTTTTTTCTGAGCTCATTAACAGTGATCAAACGTATGACAACATGAGTAAAGCCATACACATACTTGCCCATTCATTGAACAGCTATTCATTGGGCTTATTCTGTGTGGAAATACAACACTGGATGACATGAAGTCTTCGCCCAGTGGGGAGTCTAGTAGGAAGACAGAAATTAAATTTAAAATATTAAATTATGATTGTAATAAGTGACACAAAAGATAAGCAAGAGTGTGATTGAAATGTCCAACTAGGATACCAAACTGGGGTGAAAGGAGGGACACCGGATTGCATCTTGAAGGGAGAGTAAAATCAATGGGTGGGGAGAGTGAGGGGCAGGACTAATGGCAAGAAGGGGAAGGAGTGATATTCTAAGCAGAGGGAACTAGGTCGCTGAAGGTCCTAGGTGGAGTGAGAGTGAGGAATGGAAGTGGAGAGGGAAGCAGAGGCAGAACACTATTCCTTGAAGCATAAGAATCTGAAGCTTTATAAACCAAGAACAATGCACACTAGTGGGAGAGCTTTTAAAATGCATGCCACTGTATTTCATTTTGAAAGATCTCCTTTTCCACAGTTACAGGAATCAACTGGAGAGGTATAAGCACAGGTACATGGAGACCATTTGGGTGTTCATTGCTATGTTCCAAAACCAGATGGTGGTGGCTTGGCCCACTAGGGATCGAGCGGCCGCGCCACCTGCGGGCAGAAGTTCATGGCCACGGCCTGCTGCAGCGTGGCAATGGCTGAGGTGACCTGCCGCGGCAGGCGGCGGTGGGAAGAGGCCCACGCGCTGACCCGGCTCGGCCTGCTGCACCGGCTCGCAGTCGCGATCTCCTGGATGATGGCGTTCTCCTGGTTGTTGAATAATGGACAGCAATAGAAGGATTTGGAAGACATTTAGGAGGCAGAGTCAAGAATGCAATGGATAGAGTGAGGTCGAGTGAGGTGAAAGTGACCCCTATGTTTCTAGACAGGATGAACAGAGGGGAGGGGATCCCAACATGGGGCACATCAAAAGCAAAGGATGTCTTTTAAAGACTGAGTTCTGGAAATGTTGTTAGTCTCATATCCAAGCAGAGGTAAGGAGTTGACATGCGGGTCTGGAATACAGAGGAAAAGTCTAAGCTAGATAGATTTGCAAGTTGATTTAGCAAACTGACTTGGAAACACTCACTTTTACCAGTCACTAAGCCCTTTTATCAGTACTAAATCATTTAATCTTCCTAACAACCCTTTGAGGCAAGTACAGTTGTTAGACTTACTTACCTACAAGAAAGCTGAAGCCCAGAATTATTAAATCACCCAGGTAGGAGTTCAGAGCCAGGATTCAAACTGGGACAGTCTGGCTCCGGAGTCCACACGCTGAACTGCTAGGCTTCTAGACAGTACACAGGAATCAAATGGGTGTGGGTAAGAGAGACATAGAATAACAGGAGGAGAGAACGGAGGCTTGAGGAGGCCAAACTTTTAAATCAACAGAGGAGAGTAAATTGGTAAAGGGGCCATATCACTTCCACAAATCGGTAAGACCCATTTGGCCTAAAATGTTTGTCCAGCAAGGCCTCACCCTTTCAAGGCAGCTGGGCCCACGGAGGAGTCACACGAGTATTCATCTCTATTAGTCTGGACACCCTCTCACAACCAGACACAGTCTCAGAGATTTATCCTGTTTGAAAAGCCAGGAGAGATCTACCACACCGCTTTCCAGGTTCTGAACAACTGTTTCTCCAAGGCTAACTCTTTTGCCAATAACTTGACTTGTATTATTTTTAGTGAAATATCATGTAACAAGCTGCGCCTAAAATATTTCCAGCCCAGAGTGCTGGCAAGAAAAAGATCATAAAAGAAGAAAGCTGAAAGTTGAGAGTGACACTGGAAAAAGAAAAGGAATAATGGAAAAGGAAGGCCAAATAAATAAATAAATAAAAACAAAAATTGTTGAAAGAAGAGATGATCTTTTCAGTGAAAAGGGTGAAAAGTCATCAACACATCCCAGTCAATTTTAATTTCAAGGAATGCACACCCAGCCATGCCTGCAACTTTTCTAATTAAGCAGTTATCCAGTTCATTTTCAGCGATGTTCGTTTGCTCTCACTCAGCGTGGACTTTCACGGTAACCCCTGGCATCAGAAAGCAGTGTGGTGTAATGATTACAGGTACAGGCTCTGGAGTCAGTGCCGTGTGTGTGTGAGTCCTGTCTGCATTATGAGTTAATTGTGTGATTTCAGGAAGTTACTTATCTACTCCATCTGTTTCCTCCACCGTAAAATGTGGATGATGATATCTACTAATAAATTCTACTTCATACTGTTTGTATGAAGAAGAAATATTTGAAATAGTATTTGACTTAGTATAATATATACTGCTCAAGAAGTTTTTGTTAAACTTCTTTTTTTTTTTTTTATTCCAAGATAGAGTCTCGCTCTGTGGCCCAGGCTGGAGTACAGCGGCATGATTTCGGCTCACTGCAATCTCCGCCTCCCGGTTCAAGGGATTCTCTCACCTCAACCTCCCACATAGCTGGGACTACAGGTGCTCGCCGGCGCACCTGGCTAATTTTTGTATTTTTAGTAGGGTTTCACCATGTTGGCCAAGCTGGTTTTGAACTCCTGACCTCTGGTGATCCACCCACCTAAGCCTCCCAAAGGGCTGGGATTACAGGCGTGAGCCACCGCTCCCGGCTGCCTTTGTTAAACTTCTTATTGTTATTATTAGAAGTGCTGGTATTCTTCAGATGTTTTTAGCAACATATCATGATGTATTCCAGAGCACCAAGGTGCCATATTAAGAGTCATTTGTGTTTACCAGCCATTAAAGGAGGGTTTTTCATGCTTAATTAGAGTATTACCAATTGAATTACTCTCAATTATTGTTTGTATCAGCATTCCATCAGAGAAGCAGAAACTGGGTGTGTGTGTGTTTGTGTGTGTGTGTGTGTGTGTGTGTGGTGTGTGTGTGTGTGTTGGAAAACAGCAATTGGTCCCAAGTACTTGACTTTATGCGATTGTGGGATCTGGTTCAACAGTCTCTGCAAGGCTGTTGCCTTTCCATCTGACACAGGATCTTGAAGCCACAGAACAGGCTGGCAGGAAGGGAAGATGGATGGAAAGTTAGGAGAGCAAGGATAGACTGGAACCCACAATAGAAGCTTGAGCCTAAAAGGGCAGCCTGAGACCTACATCATCTCTTGTTTCCTCTGACCTGTATGATATTGCTGTCCTGCAGAAGTAGTGGCCTTTTGTCATGGAACAAAACACACTGAAATGGCCCAGGAGTCAGGCAAGCTGCAGAAATTTCCAGGAAATAGTGGTCAGTTATAGGCCCATCAGCTGCCTCGTGCCAGTGGGGTGAGCTAGCAAATGGATGGCAATGAATGTGAACTACAGAGATGGCTGCTGCCTCACTCTGCTCTCCTGATATGCCACTCAGATCTGTCTGTGGCCTGCCCCAACTGGAAGTGTGCAGGAAAGGGAATTCTGGGAAATGTATTTCAGTCTAGGTGATTGCTGACACGTTGCAAAGCCACCAAATAGTTATTGCCACAGATGTTTAAACTGAACACTATGCCAACTGCTTTTCATTCCTTATTTCATCTATTTTAACCACAGCCCCACAAGTCTATCCATTTGTCATAAGTGAAGAAACTGAGGAAAAGAACTCTGTCTTGAATAACTTGGCCAAGGTCAGATTATGAGGTTTATTCATGAACGATGACACTTGCAGCCAGCTTTTTGAATTAGTGTCTGCATTAACTAGATTTCTCTACCATTAGAATTCCTCTCCAAAACAGCATAGCTAGTAATTGCAATAGATAATCATCTCACAGTTTCTATCCCTACTCTTGTTAAAAATAATAGGGCAAGACAGGCCCAAGGCACTGATGTACCAAATCACAATGTTATACTCTTAGAATCTTGTGAAAATGAAGTAACTTTTCAGGTACTGCTTAAATATAAATTTATTCTCTTACAATTAAATAAATATAAATGCCTAATAGAATTATTCCTTAGGCTCAATTAATTTCTTTTCAAAAACTGTAACTTAATTTTAGTTATATTCTAGTTGTAAGTCATAGCTAGTATACCATTATCTTATATGTGGGTATGTAATTGTATCAATTTGCATTAAATTTAATGAGAATTTAGATGTGAATCATCATTGTCACTTAGCTTATAGTAATCAATATCTGTGAAACTGAGATCCCTGCAGATAGTCATGGGATGCCTCCCACACAGGCAAAATTCCAATTTACTAGTTAAAAGATGGTTATAAAGAAAATATGGGGTAACTGCTGTGTAAGATATTGATCTGTATGCAGATAATAGCTATAAACTCTGGACACAATGTAAAAAGTAGCTGAAGTCACTATAGAGTGAAGTGATACAAGCAAATTCTTATAAGTAGCTCATCGTCCTGGGAAAGGAGCTGATAGAGTGAGTTTCTATGTTTGTCCTTTTAGCCTGGGACAAGATGCAGTCAGTGGGGACTGAGTAACATTGGGACACTGGTGGGGTAAAAAAAAGGCAGTCTTTTTGTCCCAGGGACCCAGAAGACTGAATCTGAGGAGACCACAGTCACTACAGAGGAATAGCCTGTACAGACAAGGATCAGAGAGAAGATCTCCAAATTCTATCTGCTTTTATTTTCAATAACTCTTGAACCACACATGGGCAAAGTAGGCTCAAAATAGCTCTGCTAAAGACAAAAGATATGAACTGCATTTGGAGATGCTACATAAGAAATTGAGTTTTCATTTCAAACCAAGGAAAATTGCTTGCTAAAACTAACTAACAGTTATCAGAGAAAAGCATCAGAATCCAAGTTCCACAACTTAACATTCATAATACTCTGGGTACATCAACATTACTTGACAAATAAAGAACATGAAAAATGGGACATACTCATAAGAAAAATTTAAATACATCTATAAAATAATCCAAATGTTGGACTGATCAGACAAGGATTTTAAAGCCATTATTATGACCCTGCAATAAAGTAAAAAAAAAAAAAAAAAAAAATGCTTATAATGAGTGAAAGGATAGGAAACTTCAGCAGGGAAATTGAGCGAGTAAAAAGAAAACAAATGTAAATTCTAAAACTGAAAAATATAACTGAAATTTTAAAACTATCAGATAGATTTAAGACGGTGAGAGATCAGAGTATGTCACCCCAAATTACACCTCTTTGGCATAGGGACTGTTGCGCTGATGGCAATTAAGAAGAAGCAGATGCAGGAAAACTCTTGTGTTCACCCCTTATTTGCCTAAAGGCAGAACACAAATTAGTAAAACCAAAAGATATCCCAGCTGCCTTCTCTGCCAGGGAGAACAAAAGTTAACTTTAGACCCTTGTAGACCTAGAGATAACACCAGAGAAATCTACATAACCAGCTTTACTAACTAGTCTTTATGTATCAGTTATTTGCCTTCTCACTATTTAATGCCCCTAGAGATTCAAAACTCTTTTCATTTTCTTGTCATTCCTCTAAAAATTTACTCTTCTTTGTTCAAGATGCTATCTAAGCTGAAATTCAAAGCCACCTCTTTGAGAATTACTCATTCTCTGGGTATCTCTCATGTATATATGAAATATACATGTTAATAAACTTCTGTTTGTTTTTCTCTTATTAAAGTGTCTTTTTTTTTTACAGAAGCCTGTTCCAACTGAGAATTTATGAGGGTTGAGAAAAGTATATATTTTTTTCTTCCCCTACAAAAACAAAGTAGCAATGACAGAGAAAAGGGTAAGTGAACATGAGGATAGACGAATAAAATTATTTAAAGTGAATATCAGAGAAAAAAATAAGAAAATGAACAGAACCTCAAGGATCTTGTAGATTATATAAAATAGTCCAACATACATATAATTGGAATCCCACAAGAAAAGAGGAGAGGGAATTGGGCAAGGAAAAAAAATGTAAAAAATAACAACCAAAATTTTCCAAATTTGATGAAGCATAAAATATTAAATATGATCAAGAAACACTAAGCAGGACAAACATAAAGAAGGCTTTGTTTGGGAACATCATAAACTTTTGAAAGCTGAATATAAAGAGCAAAATGAGAAAGCAAGAGAACAACGATAGATTACGTATAAGGGAACAATAACTTGATTTACAAATTGCTTCTCATCACAAATAACGGAGACCAGAAAGGAGTGTAAAAACATTTTTTAAGTGCTGAAAAAAAAAACAAAAAATTGTCAACCCACAATTCTGTATCTAGTGAAAAAAATTCTTCAAGAATGAAGGTGAAATGAAGATTCTCACATAAAGGAAAACTGAAAGAATGTATCATCAACAGGTCTGTACTTAAAGAAAATGCTAAAAGAAGTTATTTAGTGGAAGGGAAATAATTCCAAATGGACACAAAAATCTTCAAAAAGAAGAGTATCAAAAATGAAAAAATTGGGGTAAATTCAAAGGCTGTATTTTTTCTAATCCCCTTAATTTCTTTACCATACATATGAGTATGTAGGAGTTTAAAGGGTAGTCCACAAGACCACCCTCACTTCTGATACCAACTAGAAGTCTGAGGTCTCCAAGACCACCCTCAGATTCAATAATTCACTAGAAAGAGTCACAGAACTCACTGAAAGCAGCTATACTCATGGTTATGGTTTATTACAGATTACAATCAGCTGAGGAAAGAGACAGAGACACATGGGTAGAGTTCAAGAGAATTCCATGGATGGAGCTTCCAGTTGTCCTTTCTCAGTGTTCATGGAAATGATGTATAATAGGACATACGGAGTAGTGCCAACTGAGGAATCTCACCTGAATCTTAATGTTCAAGATTTTATCATGGCTGTGTCACATAGATATGATGGACCATCCACATAGCTGACCTTAGTTTCCAGCCCCTCCAGTAGTTGAGTTGACACCATAGGACCCAAAATTTCCACTATATAGATTACATTGCTATATTTGATGTGGCTTAAAGCCCTCAGGTAAACAGACACTCCTATCAGGCAGGACATTCCAAGGGCTTCAAGATTACCTTCCAGAAGTCAAGGGCACAGGCCAGACCTCCCTTTGAGCAAGATTAATTCTTTACCATACAGTGTTTAAAGCCAAAATTATAGCAGTGTCTTGTGACAATGTTGATAATGAATTGTTGAGAATGAATAATGACAATGTTGATAATGAAGGTAGATAAAGAATGAGGATGGGATATGTATCTATGGGCTGGCAGGATTCTATATTTTATGTGACATGCTATAATATTGATTGTTATTTGGTCTGTGAAAATGTTAAGATACATATTTTAATCCATAGAACAGCCAAAAAGGCAAAGTATACCTAAAAAGCCAATGGAAACATTTTTAAAATTTCTAAAAATATTCAAATAATTTAAAAATAGAGATAAAGAGTACTAAACTAATTTTAAAAGAGGAAATAAATATAAAATAAAGAATAAATGTTTTTATTGGTTGGGTGGGTAAAAACCACACCCAACCATTACTAGACTTAATATACCCAGTGAAATGTAGAGGTTATCAGAATGTGATAAAAAAAAACAAGACTCTAGTGTAGGCTATTTTTAAGAGATACACTTTAAATATAAAGACAAGTTTGAACGTAACTAGGTGGAAAAAATATAGCATGCAAACAGCATAGATAAGAAGAATGGAAAGCCCACAATGGGATGGCTAGTATAAAAAAACAAAAAGCAGAGGCCAGGCATGGTGGCTCTTTACACCCATTAGGATGGCTGGTATAAAAAAAGCAGAGGCCAGGCACGGTGGCTCATGCCTGTAATCCCAGTGCTTTGGGAAGCTAAGGTGGGTGGATTACTGAGGTCAGGAGTTCGAGACCAGCCTGGCCAACATGGTGAAACCCTATCTCTACTAAAATACAAAACTTAGCCGGGCATGGTGGTGGACGCCTGTAATTCCAGCTACTCAGGAGGCTGAGGTAGGAGACTTGCTTGGACCTGGGAGGTGGAGTTTGCAGTGAGCCAAGATTGTGCCACTGCACTCCAAAGTAGGCTACAGAGCAAGACTCAGTCTCAAAAAATAAAATAAAATAAAAACTTTTAAAAGGCAGAAAATAAGTGTTGGTGAGGATGTGCAGAAACTGGATCCCTTGTGCACCATCAGTAGGTTATATGGTTTGGCTTGTGTCCCCACCCAAATCTCACCTTGAATTGTAATAATTTCCACATGTCAAGGGTAGGACCAGGTGGAGATAATTGAATCATGGGGGTGGTTTCTCTCCACACTGTTCTCATTGTAGTGAGTTCTCACGAGATCTGATGGTTTTATAAGGGGTGTCCCCCTTTGTTCAGCACTCATTCTCTCTCCTGCTACCCTGTGAAGAGCTTTCCACCATGATTGTAAGTTTTCTTACAATCATGGAGGCCTCTCCAGCCATGGGGAAATGTGAGTCAATTAAGCCTCTTTACTTTATTAATTATGCAGTCTCAGGTATTTCTTCATAGCAGCATGAGAATGAACTAATACAGTAGGAATGTAAAATGGTGCAGCTGTTATGGAAAACAGTATGGCAGTTCCTAAAAAATTAAAAATAGAGTTACCATATGATCCAGCAATACTCATACTTCTAGGTGTATCACAGAGTCTTGAAGAGATATTTATACATTCATATTCATAGCATTATTCACAATGGCCAAAAGGTGGAGGCCATCCAAATGCCCATTCACAGATGAATGAATAAACAAAATGCAGTATATACACACAACGAAATATTATCCAGCCTTTTAAAGAAAGGAAATGCTGACACATGCTACAAAATGAATGGAACTTGAAGACATTATGCTAAGTGAAATAATCCAGTCCCAAAAGACAGCCAAATACTGAACAATTTCACTTACATGAGGGATCTAGTGTAGTCAAACTGATAGAAACAGAAGTAGAATGGTGTTGCCAGGGACTGGCAGGAGGGGAAAATGAGGAGGTGTTGTTTAATGGGTATAGTTTCAGTTTTGAAAGATGAAAAAGTTATAGATGTTGGTTACACAACAATGTGAATATACTTAACTGTACACTTAAGAGTAGTTAAGATAATAAATTTTATGTGTATTTTGCAATTAATTTTTTTAAAAGGATGGAGTGGTTTTATTAACAACAGATGAAATAGATTTTATATTTTACAATTCCTTTATAAAAAGTTAGATGGACATTTCATACTGATAAAAGGCAAAGCATCTGGAAAACCTGGCAATCACCAATGCATATGTGCTTAATAAAAAACTTCAAAATACAGGAAGCAAAAATTGACAGACTTAAACAGAAAAATAGATAATACCACAATTACAGTTGAATATTTTTCTGTCTTCCCCACGGCAATTAATAGAACACTCAAACAAAAATCAAAGAAGTTCTGAACAATACTTTCAGCAGTCTTGGCCTAATTATTATATATGGAACACTATACCAAACAACTACAAAATAAACTTTTTTCAAGAGTGCGTGGTGAGTTCTTGAGGGTAGACTGTATTCTGAGCCATAAAATAAGTCTCAACTGAAATCATAGAGAGTATGTTCTCTGGTGAAACTGCAACTAAATTAGAAATTAGTTGAGTATATAAGAAAAGTTTAAATATGTAAAAATTAAACAACACACTTCTAAATAGTCTGTAAGTCAAAGAATAAACCACAAGGAAAATATTTTGAACTGAATGACAATGAACAGACAACGTAGTAAAATTTGTGGGAGGCAGCTACAACTGTGTTTAAGGGGAAATTATAGCTTTTAATACTTATGAAAAATAAATATAGGACATAGAGTCATGCACTGCATAACAACTGTTTTGGCTAATGATGAACTGCATATATGCCAGTAGTCCCATAAGATTATAATGAAGCTGAAAAATTCCTGTTGCATACAGATCTTGATGATCCTGACCTTGTATAGACCTAGGCTAATGTGTGTGTGTTTGTGTCTTAGTTTTTAACCAAAACGATTTTTTAAAGTTTATAAAGTAAAAAAGCTACATACAATAGCTAAGATTATTATTGAAAAAGAAAAGGGTTTTAAAAATAAATTTAGTGTAGCCTAAATGTACAGTGTTTCTAAAGTCTGCAGTAGTGTACAGTCATGCCGTAGGTCTTCACATTCACTCACCACCCACTCACTGACTCACCCAGAGCAATTTCCAGATCTGTAAGCTCCATCCATGGTAACTGCCCTGTATGGATGTGCCATTTTTATCTTTTATACTGTAATTTCACTGTGCCCTTTCTGTATTTAGATACACAAATACTTACCATTGTATTACAATCACCTACAGTATTCAGTACAGTAACATGCTGTACAGGTTTGCAGCTGAGGAGCAATAGGCTAGATCATATAATCTGGGTGTGTAGTAGGCTGTACCATCTCGCTTTGTGTAAGTGCACTCTGTGATGCTCACACAATGATGAAATGACATTTTCCAGCCTTACTTACTTTATCTTTCACAGATGTTTTCCCCAGTAAGTCATTACTTGCAGTTTTTTGGACCATTTGATGGGTTATAGTGAATGGAATATATAGAGAAATGATATAAGCCACTTTACAGCATGGCTGAGAAAAAAATTCCATATGTAATCCTCCATTCTCATTGTCTTTCTCTCATTTGGGTAATGCTAGGGGTGACTGAAATCTCAATATAATGGAGTCACGAGATGGGAGTATCCTGGGTCATGAGTCACTGCTTGGAAGAGAGCTACTGTAGAGTAATCCAATTAGAAACATCTACAATGGGTGTTAAGTAGCTGAGATTTGGAGGTTGCTTTTTATAGGATCTTATGTCATGACTAAGGTAGTCAAATAAGAATTTTATTTGGACCCATATTTTTCTTAAACAAGATTTTACAGACATCTGAAAATAAAACTTTTAAGGCCTTAAGGTAGAATTTATGCCATTAAGTAGTGCTTAGTAAATCTAATTATACTGTGTTTGCAAAAGAGTAACTGAAAGTTGCAAAGGAAGACATTTCAGAAAAGAACAGAAGACATGCACCAGGTCTCACAGGAGACCTAGGATATAGTATGTGTGCTGTATCAGAGGTATACCTATGGAGTGGTTTTAAGCAAGTCTCTACTTTTCTCTTAGGGCCTGCATATCTATATAGTCAGTGGAAGTTTTGAACTCACTTGGATCTTTTAGTGAGCAGCTAACAAGAAAACAAAGACTGTAATTTAAGTGAATCCTGAGACTTCTGTAGATGGGAAAGCCAGAATCAATTATATGTTGCAGGGGAGGGGGATTCTCCTTGGAATATTGGGCACCTCTTCTCCCCATCAACATGTCATTTCTGATCTTTCTGTATTTTCAGCTCCTGTTTTCCTCCATGAAAGCAGTCATGTTTCTGCCACTAAAATCATGTTCTGTTTGTTGTTAAAGTAGCAGCCAAAGTGCAGCTCTAAAGATATGGTTCCTAGCAAACAAGAAAACAGAGCAAACCAATGAGTGAATCTACTCATATTAGCAAAACAACCTAGGGTCAGACATCTTAGATATCTTTACCCAAGGGATAACTTTCCTATGATACCTAGAGGACATTTGATTCAACTCTATTTCATTTGGTAGGGTCTTATGTATCATTACCCAAGGGATGACGTTCCTATAATAATGTAGAGGACATTTGATTCAACTCTATTTCATTTGGTAGGATCTTAAAATAGAATGTGACAAAACAGGATAATGCAAAGCCAAAGCCGAATGGATATTAGAAATTACTGAGTCTGATAAGACCCATGGCTTGATACCAATAGAGCCTCAAACAGAGGCATCACTCAATTCTCAAGAGTTCAACTGAAAAGGCAAATGCAGAGGACATCTCTTGGGGTGACCTCCTACTTGTCTGTGATTCTCTCTTATTGAGGAACAGCTCTGTGGCAGCCACGGAAATGTACTACTCACATCTCCTGCTATGAGGGATATCATTGATTGATGGCCCCAGCTGCTGCACTCTGAATCCACCACAATACTCACATCCAAGGCCATCTTTTCCCTGGGCTGCTCTTGGCCAATGACTGAGAATGGTAGACATACTAAAGCAGGCTCATTCTAATGAGGTTGTAAGAATTTTCTGATGGTGACTTTGGCTCAAGAATTCAAATTGGCTTGGACAGAATTTCCTTAGTGCTGCAGTCTTAGGTTCTCAAGAAGCAATTCAAATCTGCTTCCTTTTCTCTCTCCCTCATAGGAGTGAGACCTGCATCATGGTATCTTCTGTTCCATTCTTTTATTTTTCATAGGTGTTTTCCCCAGTAAATCATTTGCATGTCTAATGCTGTCTCGGCATCTGCTTCTTAGAGGGCTCAAACTAATACCTGCTTACTTCCACAGGTGTGGTTCTAAGAATTGAGTCTGTGTTCTAGGATCCTGCCATAATTGCCACAGAAATATACAGCTGACCAAAATGGAACCATTGGATACTGAGTCCCAGGAATCTGAGGTGTGAATGACAGAGACACAACGACTGGGGTCCATGGAGCTCAGTTATATTCAAGAGCTCCTTGAAGAAAAAGTCCATGGGCTTTGAATGTTGAGGTCCCCGAAGCTGCTATCATACCTTCTCCTCCTATAGTTTTGTTTTTAACTGTTCTTTTATATATTTGTGATTCTCCAATTGCCTACTGCTGAATTCCCCTTTTTTCTCCTTGTGTGTAAGCTAGCCAGAGTCAATTTCCATTACTTACAACTAGGCAAATCTGATCTACTACAGTGAGGCATAGCCCAGAGTTTACCTACGTCTTTTGTGACCCTGCAAACTTTATCCAGATCCTTTCTTAACACATTTATATATCAGGCCTCTGGTGGCATCTCTGTGATATTAAGTTTTGCCCTCTACATGAAGTAGCCCTTATTTTTAAATTGTGAAAAATCTTTATTTTTTGCAGGGTATGGAACATAAATCTAAAACTCCCAAAGTAAAGGTAAAAAGAAAATATGACTCACGAAAAGGACATTTTAATAGTTAGAAGTTATGAGAAAGGATTTGTCAAGCATCATTTGCTAAATCTCCCACATAAAAAGAAGTCACTCAGAAACTATGAAAGGAGAATCTTGTCCTATATTAGGCATCTAGTGAGGAAGGTCATAGAGTAAGATTACCTAAAGCAGCATATTAGGTTCTATCTGGATCTTACAGAGGAGACTTTCCACATTGGATGTTGAATCACAAATCAAATAGAAGATGTCTTTGATATTAGAAGGGGGAAAAACACAAATACCGCAAGAAGACACAAAATGAAGCAAAGAGAAGAAAATGTCTTACAGTTTATCTTCGTTGAAAACCCTTTGCACCTACCCACTGCTCTTTGCCAACTATGTTAGTGCATTTCTAAATGCCCCGAGGCACACACACCTATGAAGACTGGACATCTCAAAGTGCAAATGATACAATAGTGCTATAGCATAGCACTTGTTTGTTGTTTAGTGGGAATCAGAATCAGGATTGGAACCCCAGAGTCAAGAAACTGAGAGATCCACATGAAAAACAAGTCACACACACCCTAAGAGTAGAGCTGCTGATATGTCACCAGTTTTACGAAAAAGGTTTGCATTTCTTCACTTGGTTTTCTGAATGATTCAGAAACAGATGGCAGTACTTTTAAGGATTGTTTTTAAATGCTTCAGAAATCCCTTTTTCTATAAGTGGAATACCAGCCCTTTGACTAAACTTAATGAGGAAAAAGCGAAAGAAGTAATAAGCATAATATACACAGAGACACAGACGCTTTGTCAAATAAAAAGATGTGGTCTAGATTTTCAATCAAAAGAACTAGGCTAGAGGCTGAGAATCTATTCAGCCTCCAAAGCTCCCTCAGGAGTTTACAAATATGTTTTCAAACTCCAGACAAGCTCGTCGTCCCTGTGTCTGAGAGGCTCAGTCCAGATCTATACCTCATTACAACACGAGGACGGAGCCCCAAAGCTGTCCTGAGTTATAGTGAAAATTTTTCATTTGACTTGGAAACAGAGAGAAGGACAGGTGATTAGTCATCATCTGCTTAATCTCCAATGACAGAAGTAAAGAGCAATTTTATTTCTGGCTTGACTTCTGCCTTAATCTTTTCTAGAAGCAGAGGAAGGAGGACAATCATACTGTAGAACATTCCTTCCTGCAGACTCTCAGCAGAAACCAAAGCATACTTTTTTGTCAAGGGCCCAGTGACATATTTTCCTCTACAGAGGAGCTGCAGCAAGATGAGAATCCCTCTGGTCTATGTGTAGCTAGTATGTCAGCCCAGGACTCTACTATGATACCTAAAATGACATTGTATTGACAGATAACATTCAAATTATGAAGGCTCTGCTCCACTCCTGCTTGATTATGGGAAGGCAAAACTTCTACCTGGTTCTCCTTCCAGTGAATTCTGGCAATTTCCAGGGAATGTTTCTGTATTCTCCAAATTGAGCCTGGTTTACACTTACTCTGACAGTGATGACTTCTTTCTTTCTGGGTGCCTGCTTCTTCAACAGCTCACCTCTTCCTACCTGGTGGGCTCCAGGGTCTCTCTCCACTCTTCCAAAGACAAGCAATAATTTATAATCCATTTAAAGGGAAGTGTAAATCTAGATTGAGATGAAACTTTATGTATACATAGTTGACAAATGAGCTAATGTTTAGGGTTCTTCTTATGAGCCCCATGCTCTACGTGATTTAATTTGTTTCATTTATTTAATTTCCTTACTATAACTCTGTAAGTCATACATTCTTACTAACACAAACTTAAAGAAACAAACAGAAACAGAGAGAGGTTAAGGAAATTGTCAAAGTCACAACAGTTGCTAAGAGGTGGAGCTGGGATGGGGTCCAGGCAGCCTGGTTTTAAAAGCATGGCCTCTTCACCACTCTCTACCTCCTAATTAAACAACTTGCAAAGGTACACGTTTTTCCACTGTTAAAATAACATTCTGCATTACCTTTTTAAACCTTTTGACTCCTTGGTGCTCAAATTCCTCCATTCCAGAAAGAGTATACTCTTCCTTTGGATATCTATAGAAATCCACAGGGATGGTCTGCCCCAAGGTTGAAGTCCCCAGCTCTTGTGAAATGTGAACTGTTCTGCTCAGAACTCTGAAATTACTAGGTTGCGTTTTTATTGTCTTTCTCTTCCTTCATTTTGTTTGATTTTTAGCTCTGCCCTCTCCATTTGAAGAAGGTTAATGACTCTTTCCTATTACAAAAGAAGGAAACTGCCTCACCTGTATTCCAGTGAACTTGGTTTAAGCCTTTAACCCCCTTCTTGACCATTCTTCCTTGGCAGATAATGTTCAAAGTCAGTGTGTGCAGCCACTGATAATACACACGCTTTCTTTAGTTTAGGTGGCCTCTCTCTTCTGGTTTTGTTCAGAGAGGCAGTCTTTGAACTCTGCAATTTTATCTTCTGTCCTGGATTCCACACTTGGTCTGTTCTGGCTCTCTTCCCCACTCTGGCCATGCTCATTCCTTCAGATGGAAACATGTTTCTCAAACATGGGTCTTGGGTTTTCACCTCTCCCCTGAATTCCTTTTCTATATACTAAACTGCCTTTTGGAAGTCTCTACTTGGACGCCCCAAAGTCACTGCAAATACAGCATCTCAGAGCATGGCATTAGCAGTTTCTCTGCTCAGACTGAACTTCCACCAGATAGCTCAAAGATCTTATTCTAGAGCCTTCCCTAACCATCCTCCTTAAATTAGTAGTGCCCCTCCCCCTCACTTTGTCTGTATCTGTCCCCTGCACTAGAATGTAAGTTCTATCAGTGCCGACTCTTTTGTCTGTTCTGTTTGGCATTGTATCCTCAGCATCTTGGGCACTTGATACATGTTAGAAGGGAGAGAAAAGGAAGCCAGGAAGAAAAGGGAGGAAAGGAAGGAAAGAAAGGAAGGGAGAAAGAGAGCGTCTATTGTAGTTGCATAGAACATAGCACGTGCTCTAAAATGTGTGAATTTCTGTAAATTGTGTCAGATTAAAAGGGAGGGAAAGGAGGGAAGAGAAGAGAAGGAAAGGAAAGGAAAAGAAGGGAGGGAGAGGAGGAAGGAGGGAAGGAGGATAAACAAACCATTTCCTTATTCCCATCTCAGTCTTTTCAGGCCTCAGTCACTCTGCTTCTAACACAACTACCTAAAATGAACATTTGGCGATATGGTGGGGCTGTGTCCCCACCCAAATCTCATCTTGGATTGTAGCTCCCATAATTCCCACATGTTGTGGGAGGGACCCAGTGGGAGATAATTGCATCATGGGACAGTTTCTCCCATACTTTTCTCGTGGTAGTGAATAAGTCTTATGAGATCTGATGGTTTTATAAGGGGAAACCCCTTCTGCTTGGCTCTCATTCTCTCTTTGCCTGCTGCCTTGTAAGATGTGCCTTTTGCCTTCCGCCATGATTGTGAGGCCTCCCTGGTGACATGAAACTGTGAGTCCATCAAACCTCTTTGTCTTTATAAATTACCCAAGTCTCAGGTATGACTTTATCAGCAGCATGAGAACAGACTAATATATTTGGTCATGTGGGTCATAATATTCAATATATTCTAAATCCCTCCTGTACCCATAAATACTTAGCATGAATATAGGTTTTACATTCTACCCTTACTGTCCTTACTAGCCTCATTTCTGAACACTCTCCCATAAGCATTCTATACTCTACCCAGCATTTCCCAAATAGATGTGCCACAAACAAATGATGCTATGGACAAAGAAATCTGATCATGTCATCAGACTCTACCCCCATTTTAAAGAATCACAAAGCACATTGTCATTAAGAAAATCACATAATAAGAAAAAGCAATAACATGTTTAAAAAGGAAATCTGCTTCCATTTGTTTCATCTAGGTTTCTCAGACTTTTTTGTCCATGGGCCCCTTTTTCCAAGGAACAACTCTGAGCTGGACCTCGTGGAACACAGTTTGAGAACTACCACTCTATAAGGCTACTCACAGTTCCCTGAACACCCAGGCTCTCTCATTCCTCCAGACTTTACTTTCACAGTTCCTGTGTCTAGAAGGCCCACCCCTCTCTTGATGACTGAAGAACTTCTACAATTTCTATAAGGCCATCCTACAAGTATTAATGCAAGGCTACTTCCTCTCTGAAAACTCCCCTCTGGGAAAATTAATCAATCTCTCCTCTGGCCCCTCATAGATCTTGTATTTTCCTCTTTCACAGTATTTCTTCTGTCTATTATTACTGTTTATTTTCTGAATCTCTCACCAGACTGTGGATCACTTAAAATTAGGGTCTGGGGTCACTCGAGTCTCTATTCCCCATCATTTATTATAGTGCAGAGATCACTGCAGGGGCTTAAAAGTGGGTGATGAAAGAATAGTCTATTCCAGTGCCATAATATTGACATACTTTTCCTGACATCAAAAGTGGAGGTGGGTAAATGTTATAAGGAATGTACAAATATATATTTTCTCTTATTCAGTTATGTGGAAAGTGTTTTGCCTCCTTTTATGGGAAGGTAAAAAGGAAACAAAAAACACAGTCCCACCAGATGTAGGGACCTACCCAACTGGACTAGATGCATTCAGTAAGTGACTTAATAAGTAGTCAAGACTCCTAGAGGCAATAATTTCAATTGTTTGTCACTGCCTGTTTCCAGAGAAAGGAAATAAACAGCCTATCTCCAGCCCACGTAAAACACAGATGCCTCCCAAACCACAAGTTTGCCCTGAAAACTTGTCACAGTCATGCCAGCCGCCTGTGTACTTACTCTCTACAGATCGACCCACAGACAGGGTGACTTTATTATTGCAGAAAAAAACAGCCTAAGGAAGCAAGCCAAAAATAAACATGTGATGCTTTCCAATTTAATAATGAAAAATTTCAACATCGATCTCAAACTTCATATAAAATGGGAAGTCAAGGAGTTTGCACCTTCATACTGTCTGGCATCTAT
Organism: Rhinopithecus roxellana; assembly: GCF_007565055.1. NCBI lineage: Eukaryota > Metazoa > Chordata > Mammalia > Primates > Cercopithecidae > Rhinopithecus > Rhinopithecus roxellana. The sequence continues at coordinate 42,992,125 of NC_044558.1, forward strand.
TATGTCATCCAGCGTCTATTGCAGTTACATAGAATACAGCAAGTGCTCTAAAATGTGTGATGAATGAATTTCTGTAAACTGTGTCAGATTAAAAGATTTTCAAGAGGTACATAAAGTCAGGCTATAAACCAGCTATCTTGCAAAGGCATCTGAAAATAAGAACTAGTCCTGACTTCCAGACAACAGAGGGAAGACTGAGCAGATCACTGCTTCCAACTTTGTTAGTCTACTGTGGGATCAGCAGGACCAAGTAAGGGGAAAGGCCACATGGAGGAGGGTGGAGATTGCTAAACAAAGTGTCTTGACATTCCACTGATTAATCAACTACCAGCCTGATTTTTTTCCATGCATTTAAAAATATATTGTCATGCAAATTTATTATCCTTGCTTCCTGCTCTCTTAAGCAAGGCCCATTCTCTAGGGTTCTGTCTGAGGTAAACATAAGAAGGTAAACATAAGAAGGGCAATCATTTTTAGGAACTACTGTGATTTGAATGTGTCCCGTCTAAAATTCAGGTGTTGAAACAAAGAGGTGAGGTCTTTAAGAGATGATTAGGTCTTAAGGGTCCCTCCTCTCATGAATAGAATCAAGGCCTTTATAAAAGAGGCTTCGACATAGGCATGGGCAAGGACTTCATGTCTAAAACACCAAAAGCAACGGCAGCAAAAGCAAAAATTGACAAATGGGATCTAATTAAACTAAAGAGCTTTTGCACAGCAAAAGAAACTACCATCAGAGTGAACAGGCAACCTACAGAATGGGAGAAAATTTTTGCAACCTACTCATCTGATAAAGGGCTAATATCCAGAATCTACAAAGAACTCAAACAAATATACGAGAAAAAAACAAACAACCCATCAAAAAGTGGGGAAAGGATATGAACAGACATTTCTCAAAAGAAGATATTCATACAGCCAACAGACACATGAAAAAATGCTCATCATCACTCGCCATCAGAGAAATGCAAATCAAAACCACAATGAGATACCATCTCACACCAGTTAGAATGGCAATCATTAAGAAGTCAGGAAACAATAGGTGTTGGAGAGGATGTGGAGAAATAGGAACACTTTTACACTGTTGGTGGGATTGTAAACTAGTTCAACCATTATGGAAAACAGTATGGCAATTCCTCAAGGATCTAGAACTAGATGTACCATATGACCCAGCCATCCCACTACTGGGTATATACCCAAAGGATTATAAATTATTCTACTACAAAGACACATGTACACGTATGTTTATTGCGGCACTATTCACAATAGCAAAGACTTGGAATCAACCCAAATGTCCATCTGTGACAGACTGGATTAAGAAAATGTGGCACATATACACCATGGAATACTATGCAGCCATAAAAAAGGATGAGTTTGCGTCCTTTGTAAGGCATGGATGCAGTGAAACCATCATTCTTAGCAAATATCAGAAGAGAGGTCCACCATAGTGGAACTGAACCACTTGGCCGGAAGGAAATCACGCACTGGGCTATAATGGGAGGGGGGGGGTGAGGAGGGGGGTTGCATTGGGAGTTATACATGATATAAATTGTGATTGAGGGTGCTGACGAGGTTGATGGGTGCAGCACACCAAAAACATGGCGCATAAGTATACATATGTAACAAACCTGCACGTTATGCCCATGTACCAAGAACTTAAAGTTATAATAAAAAAAAAAAAAAAGAGGCTTCACACAGCGGTCGGTTTGCTTGCCTTCTGCCTTCCACCATACAAGGACACAGCGTTCCTCCCTCTGGAGAAGGCTGTGACAAGGCACCCCCTTGGAAGCAGAGAGCATTTCTCACCAGACAACGGAACATGCTGACACCTTGATCTTAGACTTTTCAGCCTCCAGGACTGTGAGAAAATAACTTTCTGTTCTTAATAAATTATTCAGACTCTTATTTATTTTGCTATAGCAGCACAAATGGACTAAGACAGTAGCCCAAAGCAACTTAATGACTCTGTTGTCTAAGCAACCAGGGATTTGGGTGGGTGACAGTGATCTCTTACCAATTAAATTACTTTAAAAATTTTTAAATGTATTCCAAATGACTTAGACTAAATCTAATTTTATTTGTGATGCTGCCCATGAAACAGTTCTGCCCTATAAGTATCCAAATCAATGTTCTGCTCTTCTCTTCCCTGTTCTGTGCTCTGAGAAGCTCACCCCTGTGATGCACCACCTGGGCTCTGCAGCCTTCTAGTCTTAAGTCTGGGTTAGCGAATGAGAGGCAACAGCAGGAGAACAAAAGGTGAGAGGAAGGCAGTCAGGGTATTTGTTCCTGCTCTTCCTGCTGTACCATGGTTCTGGCAGTGATGGTGGGCTACTGTGACTACAACTTCTTCCTCAGTTCCAGTTCCCTCCCCTTCTCTCTCTCTTCCTAGGGGTAGGAGTGGAATCCCATAGCTGATTGTTACTGGCGGTTCCAACATTCCTTGTTGATTCCCATAAATCTTCTCCCACCTCTACAACAGCAGCTTTAATAAATTGTGTTCAGTTAAACTCTTTTGAGTGTACCTTCTGACTGATACAGAATGTTAAAGAGTTTTATTTTTATCCCAAGTATATCATGAAGCCATTGAAATGTTTTAAGCTTGAATTTCAAAAATATAATTCTGGCTATGTAGTTGGGGAATAGGTTTAAAAAAGAAGAGAGTAGATATAGGTAGGTAAGGAGATTATTACAGTGATCCAGAGAAGAAATCCTGGTAGCTTGACTAAAGTGTTGGTAAAGTTGAAGACAGAGGATTCAAAAGACGTTTGAATGAAAAATGAACAGGACTTGTTGATCGATTCAATATGGAGAGATGAAGTAAGTGAGAGATTGAGGTGTCAAAAGTAACTCCTTGTTTTGTGGCGTTCGATCATGCCCTAGGATAAGAAATACAGCATTGGAAGACTAGATTTCATCATTTTGATTTAAGACGTTGATTTTGATTTGTCTTTAAGATATCTAAGTAGGCAAATAAATACACAAGTCTAATTACTTGGAATCGAGGTCTACACTGGAGACAGGCACTTGAGAGTTGTCTGTGTATACGTGTTAATTGACCCTGTGAGTTATCACCTCTGGGAATGAGAAGTGCTTTCAATGTTCTAGATAGAAATTTTATGGAGACTCTTTAGGGACTATAAAAAGGAAGAAATATGAGCAAATATGTGAAGTTGAACCTGCCAGTTGGTTTTTTGTTGCCTAGATCAGATGCAAACATCTTAATACAAACATTAAAAACATAAAATGATAAAAAGAACTATCTTTTATTAAGTACATATTATATCAGTTTTTATTACCGAAGTCTGATGCAAAATTTCATAATGCCTTAAAGAAGGCTCATGGTAAGTGAACAAAGTGATATACTTATGTTCTCAAAGAACATTTTTTTTTTTCACTCTGAAGTGTAAGGACTTTATAATGCACAAATTTAAGTGAAGCTGTCATCGTAACTAACTGTAGAGGTTTGCTGTCATTATTTGTGCTATTCCATGTTCTAGCAGTGTGGCCTAGGTTTTGATCCATTTCATCCATATCCAAGCCAAAAACAATTTCTTCTGGATCCATAGTCCTTTCTTCAGAAATTGCCAGAGATACTTTCTAGCTTCTTATTCTTATATCCTCTAAGAATATACACTGAATCTGACCAATGCTATAGGATCTCATTACTATTCATCCTATAATTAAAATGGCTAACTCTGAATATATGTAAAACAAATATTCAGTTTTATAAATATAACCAAACAGGGTTACCATTTTCGTTATAAATGTACATACATGTACATATGCCTGCATACAGGTACTGAAACACCTCATAATACACAGTTCACCTTTGCCATTTGCAATTCACTCTGAACTTTTCTGATCTATTCTCCTTCATCTTAAAAGCACTGATTGGAGCCCACCATCTTGATTTCATAATTTACTCCTAGGTCACAACCCCCAGATTGAAAAAACATTCTCTTAATCCTGGTTTCCCCCACCAATTTCATAGTTTTCGGTTTCATTATTAATGCATCCTTGGACTCTCATGATGATGTAGGTATTGTCATTGATTTTTTGCTAATTTTTGACCCACAGTCACAAGATGAGAGAATAAAGAAGAATAATTGGTGACACAAGCAACTTGATGAGGATGCAGTTATGTGTGCATGTACATATATCTGTGCACTTGTTGCAGGCACAGTGAACTTGTCATTCATCAGCACTAAGGAGGCTGACGGTTTCGTTCACTGTATCACACATGCACATTTAGGAGAAATTCTTGCCTGGGCTTAATTACAAGAGGAGTTGTGCTTCTGCCGAGCAACTGCAAATTTTTTTTAATTTAAGGACACATTACCTTGCGAGAATGACCAGGTTTCCATTTTCTTGTTGCCTGCCACAGACCTTCAAGTTGAACGCAAGTATATACATTCCCTCCATTTCTAGATCCAAGTTCCATTCTCATCCTTATTTTTTCTTCATCTCTGCCTATATGCCATGTTATATTTTATATGTCTTTGGAAGTTGCCTCAGACTTTTTTTTAATCTAGAACATTAGAAGATATAAAAAAACTGAGGGCTATAAACAAAAACAGGAAGCATTGCAATCAGGTAGTAAGAACATGAGCTCTACAATTAGGCTGCCTGAGTTCAAGTCCTGACTCTTTCTCTCACTAGTGGGAACTTGAAAGGGGGCATGTTCCCTGACCTCTTTAAATATGGGTTTCCTCTCCAGTTAAATAAAGGAAATAATTGTGAGATGTTAGTCAAAAGATGGTATAAACCAATGAAGAAAACAAACAAAATGAAAAGAACTGAAATTTTAAAATAAAACTAAAATAAATAAATAAAGGAAATAAGAGCATCTTCCTCAGAGGGTTAGCGTGAGGATTGTGAGGTAATGCATGTGAAGTACTCACAGTTTGTCACATGTAATAAGTGCTCAACTAATGTTATAGTAAAAACAAATATATGTGAGCTTGTATGTGACTGTTACATGAAAACACACATAGACATGTGCACACACACAAACACACAAAACATCCCTCATTTAGGCAGGCATGCAGTCGGAAGAAGCATTAACAACTCTTTTGTTGTTTTTCAGACTTCTGAATCACAGACAATTTTTTTCAAAGAGACAGGAAATGTTATGTATTTGTGTGTTTATTTTTAGAGAGAGGGGGTCTCACCATGTTGCCCAGAGTGAACTTGAACTCCTGGGCTCAAGTGATCCTTCCACCTCAGCCTTCCAAGTAGCCGAGGCTACAGGTGTGTGCCACCATGCCCAACTAACATCTCTTTATCGATCTGAATCTACCAAAGAAATAGTATTTTTGTGACATCCTAGTGGCTTAGGAAGGTTCACATGACATTTTTTTAAGTAGCTGTATTAGTCACCTTGGGCTGCCATAATAGAATACCACAGATGGTATTAAACAACAGAAACAACATACATCTATTTTCTCAGAGTTCTGGAAGCTACAAGTCCGAGACCTAGGTACCAGTAGGGTTGGTGTCTGCTTAGTCCTATTCTTGGTTTGCGGATGGCTGCCTGCTCCCTGTATTCTCACATGGCCTCCCCTCTGTGTGAGCTCAGAGAGAGATCTCTGGTGCTTCCTTCTCTTCTTGGAAGGACTCCAGTCCTATTGATTAGGGCCTCACCGTTAGGACCTCATTTAACCTTAATGACTTCCCTTAAGGACCCATCTCCAAATATAGCCACATTGGGGGTTAGGGCTTCAACATATGAATTCTGGGGGACTGTCATTGAATCCATAACAGTAGTCATTGGTAGAAAGGAAAGAGGGAAAAAAGCACAAACAACCAGAGAGTGAGATTTTTGCAGGGTGGAAAGGGGAGGAGAAAGGGGAGGAAATGGGGTCACCTGGGGGATACCCTTGTCTATCAGAACAAACAATTCAAAGGGAGACAGGGCTGCCGGCTGACACTTACACAGGCTTTGCTGAAAATGTCCTGGTGATCCCAGATTTGAGAATCACAGCTTCAGATAATGTGAACTCAGCTGGGGCATTTCATGAGAAGAGGCATTTTCCCATGACTTATATAACTGTTTCTGGTTAGGCCAGAAATGCCATGGGAACTATTTTTTAATGGCTCTGCTTGGCTTAGGATCAGTAAAGTATTCAATATATCCTCAAACAGCACCACCTTGTCATTTTCTCTTGACCATTTGTCATTAGGTAGGGCACGTTTTCTTTTTTTCAAATTTCATTTGTTAAAATCTCTAGGCAATGTCCTTGGTTCGAAATGACAATAGGGAGGAGAGAGTGACTATCAGCCAGCAACCTGCCAACTCTTACAAAACCAGACCGGTGTGTGTCAGTCTACATGTGTCTTGAAAAGCGGTCAAGTTTTATTATAAGAAAATCCTGAAACCAAACACCTTACTTAGAATGGGTCAGTAGGAAAGCTGATATGAAAAATCGGAGTTCAAAATATCCTTAGATTCAAACCCTAGCTAGTGCTAAGATGAACTGGCATTAAGTTAGGACAAATGGCTAATCTTTGTTTACATAAATATCACACAATAATTTAGCTGTTTCTGCCTTAACCAACAATAAAAATATAGAGAGAGAGAAGATAAAGAAGGCAGAGGAAAAACGGAAGGGGGAGAAGGAAGAAGATGAACCAGAGGAGGAAGAAGGTAAGAGTAAGAATAGAGAGCAAGAGAAATAAGAAAAAGAAGAAGAGGAGGAAGGTGATGAAAAGGAGGAAGGAGAAGAGTGAGAGGAGGGCAGAGGAGGGAGGGAGGAGGGTGGGAAAAAGGTGGCAAAAAGAGTTGTGGACAAAAATCAGGTGAGGTCTAGGTCCAATTGTTATCTTTGAACTTATGGTCTTTGAACCTAAATGTGAATTTTTGACACTTCTTGGCCTCAGTTTCTGGCTGTGTATACCTACTGGCTGTCTCATATCCGAGTCTTGAAGGCTTTGCTTTTGTTTATTTTTTGTTGTTCTTTTATTTCAACTTTTTGCAACAAAATTCTTTTTATTAAACAAACAGTTTTGGATATTCATTATGGAATTCAGATGAAGACAAAGCCCAGAGGCTCACCGCCCTAGGCAGCTACTGCCCCAAGGGACCCCAGAGGGCATTGGCAGACATCTGGATGTGTCTAAGCCCTCTCCAAATGACTCTACCTTTGTTATGGTCCTTTAACAATTCTATAACAGGAAGTCTCACTCTGATGCCATTCACAGAGCCCACGTAGTAAGCCTGCTTTCTAGGTGACTGGGCTGCCTAAATGAATTTCTTTGGATGCTTCAAGGCTTAAGATCCCTTCAACAGGAAACCAGCAGCCCACTCTATGCTGGAATTTACTGTCTAAGAAACAGCAAGATTACAGTGCAATTTCAAATGTTTCCCAAAATGTTAACAAATTAATATCTAGATGCTGAGTGTAAAATGCCCCCAGTGTGGCAGATACTTTGTCATCAGACATCATGGCAAGCCGCCAATCACAGCTTCAGCTGAGACTGCTCAATACTGATGCTCTCTACCACTGCACAGCCTGACTCACCATCATATAGAAGACCCACACTGAAAAATCTGTCCTGAAATGAATGCTGGAACAGTCCTGGGAACCATTCCACCAGCACCATCGTGCATATGCACAGCTGCTGCAAAGCCTAATCGGAATTCAGAATGCTGCAAGAAGGGACCCGCCTAAGAATTCTGTAACCCGAACCTTAGTCCAGGAGCCAAACCATTTAACCCACTGGCAGTAAACAGAAAATGATCTAAATTTAGAATGTCCAAGTAAGCACTGAAGTTCTTTCCTTCGTGTTTGGTTCCAAAGAGCTATTCTGGACATCATACCATTAAACGAAGCAATGTAACTGACAAGCAGCAATGGCCAAAGTGAATTCAGTTTTGGAAATGAGTGAGGTTCTCAGCTACTCTATAGATGAGCCCTGCAGCTGCCACTCTCTGGCAAGGGACAGATAGGTTGTATACATGAACACACATTTGAAGGGTAACTTCAAGACTCCCTGCGTTTGGCTACTCTTGTTCGCAGACTGTCAGAAATAATCTACTTGGGCCACTTAAAAAAAAAAAAAAAAAAAAAAAAAAAAAAGGAACCCACATCAGATTAAAACCTTATTCTCCAATAATTTACTCCAAGCACAAGGTGTTTTCAAATAAAAAGCAATTATGTGAAATCTACCATCAGGCCACAGAAAACAGAGTAAACATTTAATGTAATTAGACAATCATGTCTGTATTTTTCTTTTGCAGTTTAAAGCAACTCACCGACTTCAAGTATTTCAGCCCTAACTTTGAGTAGCTGCAAATATGGGAAAAGGGTGTCTGCAGGTGAATTTTAATATTACAGAAAACCTCACAGAAAGAATCTGGTTCCTTAAGATAAGGCTGCAGAGGCTAACTTTCGTATCAAGGGTCTTTGCTTTAGGCTGGAATTATATCATCTTAATGATGTAAACATTCTTTTTTAAATCTCAGCTGATCCAAAGTTTTGATAAGTAGTTATCAAAGTCACTGGTTAATTAAAAAATAGTAAACTAAATTTCTCCATACCAAATGTAGTTTGGTAGATTGTATCTTTCAAAACATGTGACCCAATAAAAGGAGTCCTTGAGAGTAAAAATATTGGAAACTACTGAGAAATTATTCTAAGAAAGTAATTAAGGAAAATGTAGCTGTAATACAAATTATTCTAGCTTTGCCTGTGATAAAGAGAAGCTTAAAGCAATAAGAAAGACTAGTAATAGAAGAGTTGTTGATAAATGAAGATGTACCTAAATAACAGACATATTAATCACTAAAAGGTGCTGCAAATGCTAATTTATTCAAATGGGAAAACATGTTCAAAATATTGTGCTAACCAAAAAATAACAGATTATGAAGCAGTTTAATGAGTGTAACCTCTAACGAGGGTTTTTGTCTAGGTAGTAAGGTTGTGTGTATTTTATCATTTTCGTTTTATTATAATTTCTAAATCTTCTATATTACTTTTGTAGTAAGGAAATTTTTTAAAGTTTTACTTTAAGTTCCAGAATACATGTGCAGAATGTGCAGGTTTGTTACATAGGTACACATGTGCCATGGTGGTTTGCTGCACCCATCAACCCATCATCTAAGTTAAAAATGAATTTAAAAAATAAACATCAAGAGCAGTAGAGGAGGGAAAATAATGATGCTGAAGAACAGGTAGACTTAGGGTCATCAAAATTGCAAATAAAATAGAGTAAAATGTCGTGAAAATATGTAGTAGGTTTGAGAAAATCCAAGAGCATTTAATCTGGGTACCCCATGCCTTTGCTCCTCTGATCTAGAATTTCTTCCCCACAGCCCACCTCTACTCCCATATGCTTAAAGCTTCCTCCTACTTCTCCAGCTCTGCTTTTGAAAATTCCTGTAATTTTCAGAATCACATTAAACATTTTATTATAACTTTTTTAAAGCAGCCACATTTTATTTTCCACTCAATGTTGTTCTTTTCTAGTTATTTCCCTTTTTCCCCCTTCTAGTTTGAAAACTCTTTGTACATAGAAAATATCCTTATAGCACTGTTTTTTTCTGTGTACTTTATCCCCATTTGAGTCTTGCCACAATAGGGAACATAATTAGTACAGTACCTTACATGCAGTAGGCATTCAATAAACACCTGTCACAATTGTCCACATGACCTTTTCCTTCTTTACCAGACTGTCAATTTCTCCCTGTATAAGTCATGTCCTCCCAGTCTTTATACCTCCTCTAGTAACATATGATAGCTCACATATGCAATCAGAACTCAATAAATGGTTAACAAAACAAGTGATCCAATTAAGAGGTCTGATTCTGGCTTCTTCTATGTTTGCTGGACAATTCTAAGCCATTTCTGTTTCCCTTTTACTCAGGAGTTCTCAATGGGGGGCCAGCTTGACTGCCCGGGGAACACCTGGCGATGTCTTGAGATGTTTTTTGAAAGTCATGACTGGGGAGTGAGAAAACTACTACTGGCATCCAACTGCTGCTGATAAAGACCATGGATGATGCTGAACATGCCAGAATGCACAGGGCACCCTCCCATAGCAGGAATATAGCCCAAAACGTCAGTCGTGCTGAGGTTAAGAAACCCTGCTTTCCCTCCCGCTGTACATCTAAATGCCATCAGCACATCACACGAGTGTTTTTTTCTTCTCTTTTCCTGCCCCGTCACACACATACATAGCTTTTAGAGAAAGAATCTCCAGGACTAAGACTAGAAGTGTTCAAATCTATCTGGGCCCAATTTTGTCATCTATTTACTGATAGATAAGTCCTGGCCCACCTACCTTTGAGGGCGACTGTGAGGATAAAATAGAAGAATAAATCTTCAAATCCTTTTAGAAACAGATGGAATATATTAATAAACTCTGCCAAGATACATACTGAGGGGGAAACGGGATATTTAGTACAACACGAATATCATTCCCTCATCAATAAACACATTTATTTTCTACTCTGAGTCATCCAACAAGCAGTTATTAAGCACCATCCATACAGAATAAAAAATGCTACTAGACTTTTGATGGAAAGAAATCATACAGTTTTAGAACATGAAGGTGAAATTATAATTATTTCTGGGCTCCAGGCAACTAGAAATGTTTTCATTAAGCTGAAAAATGCTTTCCTTATTTCTCTATATGAGCATGAACCAGGGTTGCAGAAAGTACACCTGAATTAAACCCAGAACTCATTACCATACTTATGTAATCAGACAGAAATCACTTTTATTGAAGACTTTGCTGAAGTCTTATTTATATGAACTCTGCTTCCTTTGGTTTGGCTGCCAATATCTAAGGCTCTTGAATTCCTAATCTATACATCACATATGTTGAGAGCTCACATCCAAGGAGCTGCCCAAAGACAACACCAGAGTATTCTGAATGAAGGGGCTTCTCAGAACTTAGGAATTTAGACCTTATACAGAGTGTTTGAACATAGAAAGTCATAAACAATTGTTTGCTTGCTTGTTTGTTTTTGTTTTTTAAGTTTTAAGTTCAGGGATACATGTGCAGGTCTGTTGATAGGTAAACTTGTGTCACGGGGGTTTGTTGTTCAGTGACATTAAGTACATTCACATTGTTGTGCAATCATCTCTACCACCCTTCTCTAGAACTCTTGTTTATTTCTTTTTTTTTCCTATTTAACTTTTAGTTTAAGTTCAAGGGTACATGTGCATGTTTGTTACACAGGTAAACTTCTGTCACTGTGGTTCGTTGTGCAGATTATTTTGTTACCCAGATATTAAGCCTAGTACCCACAGTTATTTTTCCTGATCCTCGTCCTCCTCCCATTCTCCACCCTCTAATGGGCCCCAGTATGTACTGTTGCCCTGTATGTGTCCGTGTGTTCTTATCATTTAGCTCCCAGTATAAATGAGAACATGCAGTACTTGGTTTTCTAAGTTAGTTTGCTAAGGATAATGGCCTCCAACTCCATCTGTGTTCCTACAAAGGATATGACTTCATTCCTTTTCATGATTGTATAGTATTCCATGGTGCATATGTACCAGACTTTCTTTATTCATTCTAGCATTGATGGGCATTTAGGTTGATTTCATGTCTTTGCTATTGTGAATATTGCTGCAGCAAACATACATGTTCATGCATCTTTATAATAGAACAATTTATATTCCTTTAGGTGTATATCCAGTAATGGGATTGCTGGGTGAAATGGTATTTTTATTTTTAGGTCTTTGAGGAATTTTTGGACTGTTTTCTACAATGGCTGAACTAATTTACACTACCACCAACAATGTATAAGCATTTCTTTTTCTCCACAACCTCCCCAGCATCTGTTATTTTTTGACTTTTTAGTAATAGCAATTTGGACTGGTGTGAGATGGTATCTCATTGTGGTTTTGATTTGCATCTATGAGCAATTGTTTTAAGACAAACCAGGTACATTAATTCTTTATTCAGTTTCTAAAGCATTGGTTTGAGATGTCTGGATGATCTAAAATACATATTATTTTGTCTCAAGGAATCTAAAACTCACTAATTCTGCTATGGGAGAACCATAATTGTATGTGCATGCTTAAGAGACTTATTTTTTACATTGTGTTCTCCAGTTTTTTTTCTCAATTTATGGCATTTTTTTTTTTTTTTTTTTTTGCAAATTGGGTATTGAAAATAATAGCCAGTGGGGAGCTCTGGAGGAAGAACAGCTGGTTTTAAACATCTATGAGAAAACAAAATGCTAAACACACTTATGACAATTTTGAGTCAAAAGGGTAGCTGAGTGAATTGATAGCTTTGTCATCTGTTCAATGAGTATTCATAGAATGACTTTATGTAAATATAGCAAAAGGAAGCTAGTGAGTTACAGGGAAGGAAATAAAGAAGAGCTTGTGATGTATCTGGGAAGATACATACATGCATGAAAATGTCATCTGAGAGGCTTCCAAGATGGCCAAATAGGAACAGCTCTGGTCTGCAGCTCCCAGCGTGATTGACCCAGAAGATGGGTGATTTCTGCATTTCCAACTGAAGTATCTACTTCATCTCACTGGGACTGGTTGGATAGTGGGTACAGCCCACAGAGGGTGAGCCAAAGCAGAGTGGGGCATCGTCCCTCACTGGGGAAGCCCAGGGGTCAGGGGATTTCCCTTTCCTAGCTAAGGGAAGCTGTGACAAACTGTACTTGGAGGAACAGTACACTCCTGCCCAAATACTGCACTTTTCCCACAGTCCTAGCAACTGGCAGACCAGGGGACTCCCTCGCGTGCCTGGCTCAGCGGGTCCCACGCTTACGGAGCCTTGCTTGCTACTAGCACAGCAGTCTGAGATCAACCTGCGAGGCTGCAGCCTGGCAGGTGGAGGGGCATCTGCCATTGCTGAGGCTTAAATAGGTAAACAAAGCGGCCAGAAAGCTCAAACTGGGCAGAGCCCACTGCAGTTCTGCAAGGCCTACTGCTTCACTAGACTCCACCTCTGTGGGCAGGGCATAGCTGAACAAAAGGCAGCAGACAACTTCTACAGACTTAAACGTCCCTGTTTGACAGCTGTGAAGAGAACAGTGGTTCTCCCAGCATGGCGTTCGAGCTCCAGTAACAGACAGACTGCCCCCCTTAAGTGGGTCTCTGACCCCCCTGTAGCCTGACTGGGAGACACCTCCTAGAGACAAGACTAGAGAAAAAAGAGTGAAAAGAAATGAACAAAGCTTCTAAGACATGCGGGAATATGTGAAAAAACCAAATCTATGTTTGATTGGTGTACCTGAAATTGACGGGGAGAATGGAACCAAGTTAGAAAACACTCTTCAAGGTGTCATGCTGTAGAACTTCCCCAACCTAGCAAGGCAGGCCAACATTCAAATTCAGGAAATACAGAGAGCACCACAAAGATGCTCCTCAAAAAGAATAACCCCAAGACACATAATTGTCAGATTCACCAAAGTTGAAGTGAAGGAAAAAATCTTAAGGGGATCCAGAGAGAAAGGTCGGGTTACCCACAAAGGGAAGCCCATCAGACTAACAGCAGATCTCTCGGCAGAAACCCTACAAGCCAGAAGAGAGTGGGGACCAATATTCAACATTCTTTAAAAAAAGAATTTTCAACCAAGAATTTCATATCCAGCCAAACTAAGCTTCATAAGTGAAGAAGAAAATGTCATCTGAGATATATCACCAGAAAATGAATGTGATATGTTTAGTGAACAGAGAGTCAGTAATGTCTATAGGTGAGAAAAAAGATTACATGAGATTTAGAGCGACAGGAAAAAATACATAGGAAATAAAAAACTTGGCCTTGACTTGGGTGACAGGTAGACTTTGGCCCGGTGAAAAGGAAGGGAAGGAGAAATATTTTTGAGAGGAGCACTAATGAAAAAAACAGATGCAGAGGTAGAAATTGTTAATGCATTCAAAATAGTGATCATTAAGTTATCATGATGTCCAAGATGCTGTGATAACTTTCATGGACACAAAATTGAATTAACCATACTCTGTACCTTTATAGAGTGTGCATCTAGTTAGAGGACACAATTATAACTACCAGTACTACAGTACAGTTTCTCCAAAGTGAGGGGCAGACTTTCCAGGAAATGTGGCAGATGATCTTTTGGTATACAGAAGAAAATAATAGATTTTCCAATTACATTGTTTTTTTAATTTTTATCATTTTAAATTTGTATATGTTTTATGTATAAAATGCAGTACTATAGTAATATGCTTACATACTTTAAAAATAAGAATACATATTTTAGTGATGAGTGCTCAAAAATATTTGCTGATAATAGGGCAAGACCAGAAACTACTGTCATGGACTAGATGTTCAGGTCATGTCATGACTGGGTCCCTGCTGTCATGTTACACATGCCACACTGGTAGTGTAAACAAATCCTCTGAGAACCAGACTCCTGACATGGGGGAACATCCACAGAGTACTGGAGGAGAGGGCGAGGAAGAAGTGATGGAGAGCAATGGATATAGGACAGAGTATGTAGTCCCTTCTAAATGGGACTACATTTAGAAGGTCATGAGTAGCTTAATTGCACAAAAGCCTACAGGTCTGATAGATTATATGTGACTATTAAACCGGGCTGCCTTTCTGACAGTGCAAAGATAAATTGTCATCTGTAGAGGAGTCATACCTCATTCAAAAATGCTGTAGAAATTGTAGCTAGATAATTAGCCTATAAGAAGGCTGATTTTTTTTTTACAAGTTCTCTGATTCTAAACTAGGTATAAGGGTCCCACTCGTTACAGTAAGCTAAACCTTCATTATTCATATCCTTTTGAAGCTTATATCCACAAACTGTAATATTTTCTATTCAAGAAAGAAGACTTCCATTAAGAAATCCATAAGGCTGAAGTCCTGCAGCCTGTTACTTCCAAATAAGTTACACTCTGAACAGAAGACACTGCCAAGGTTAAATCATTCCTGCTGTCTACCAAAGTCCCCTTAACTTGTCAGAGAAAAGACTACAGACACATTAATGCTCAATCTTTATACTCAATTTAGCTCTTCTCCAGTAGGAAGTCAAGTTCCTTGTTTCTCTGATTTAGCCCTGATGTAAATGCGGATGAAAATCAATTTACAAAACACTGCATCCAAGCCCAGAGGAAACACTGCTAAATACCTTTATTTTGTTACTCTGGAATATGAGAAGCACTAGAAATAAACCCTAGTGACAGAAGGAGTTCATATAGTTGGAGATGCCATTGTGTGGCAGAACATCATAGGATTACTGTAATTATGTTGCACTGATATACTACTGAATTTTAGGACACAGAAACAAATCCATGTCACTTGTGGCTGCTGTTTCGTGTAGTTGCTAATGTATTAAATTTATTCTATTTATTTTGTTTTACTTTTAACCATAACCTACAAGCTCATAAGTACAATTAGAATACAGACTATCACTAAAGATTGTTGTATCAGCTACTACCCAATGAGATTCTATTGGCTGCTAGAGAAGAAAAGAAATTCCTCTTCTAAGAGAGGTAGGCTACTAATCAGCTGTGAGCTCAGTAAGCAAAATGCCAACAGAAAGAGAAAACTTCAAATTATTCTAGAAAGACCCTTTGAATTTCCATGGTCTTCCATGAAAGGACAATATTTCCCAAAATCAGTGAAATGGTAATAAATCTCTGGCCATCACTGTAACATGGCTAAAACTTTTCCACACATAAGTCTGAGAGTTCTGCTAAGACTCTTCACCATTGCACCCAATGAAAAGAGCTCTGAGTGTCATCAGAGTTTCCTGTAAGAATGGAAATTGTTCCAGTGGACTGATTCCATTTCTCAATGTCAAACTAGAGTGAACTAGCAAAACCACAATGGAGAAAGTGGAGAACAGCACAAGCTAGTGTTCAGAGCTGAATCAGAGATGCTTCAAATCGGTTATGTAAAATGGGACCCCATAATTAGAAAAAACATACAGCTAGAAGGGTTATTTAATGCAAATTAAACAAAGTGAATCATCTTTCACATTTAGCTAGTTAGCATTCTCTAGACAGGAAAGCTATATACTTAAATTTTTAAAAACTAAGAAAAAAATACACACATCTCCAAATGTTCTTACCGTATTGACCCCAGAAATAAGATCTGGAAAGAGTCATTCATTCTTTCCCTCAATTTAAATATCACTTTTGCTTCATTTATCACCTGTCTGAAATTTCTTGAATGTCTTTCGTTAAGTGATAACATAGGAATCCATTACTGCTTCTCAAAGAGAAGCAGACCACCCTAATAATCCACTAGAGGACTCAAAAGTTATATTTAGTCACATGTAGGCTCCTCTGGAAAAGTTCTGAGTTCTGCATTAGAGCACATAATAAATAACAGGCTAGAATTTGGCATTTTTCTTAGTGAAGTTTTAATACTGTAAATTCCTTTTTCCTTCTAGCCTCAAAGCAGTTTCTTAGACGATAGGATGACAATCTAGGTTTGCGGGCTACATCTTTCTAAGCTAGTTGCACAATTACTCGCTATTTCAGAAGAGCCATAATTTATATTAACTAGGATGGAGGAACAGATGAATTGATAGATGAGAGTAGAAATGGATGAGTAAATCTGATGAGAAGCAAGACAAGTTGTGCTCTTAATCAGCAGATGAACACCCACAAACTCATTGTGTACATACCGATGATTGTAATTATTAATAATGTGTATTTAACAACAAAGAATCACTCAGTCTTCATTTTTTCTTATTAAGATAAAACTTAACCCCCACTTAAATGGAACATATCAGAAACACAGAGTGGTTTAAAATTTCCAAAAATATATCCCTTAAACACCATCGTGTGGGGAATTATATTATAACTAGTTCACGGGAAAATGTAATGTCCTTTCAGCTATGGGATGATAAAAAAATATCCAATGTAGGCTATTAATAGTAAATGTGAACTGTACGTGGAATCCACGAGCTGAAAATATCTGTGGAGATAATCTAGTCTAAAGTCCCACCCAGTGCAGGAATTCCCAGTAAAACATCCTGGACAGATGGTTATCCTGTCTGTCTACACCTACCAGTGGTCAGGAAAATATCTTAGAAGGCAGCTCATTCAGGGCAGAACAGTTTCAATTTTTGCAAAATTTTCTTTTTAGTGAGATGTGCTGCTTTGTAACTTGTTGGTTACCTATCAGGGTACTAAATCTATGAAAATGTTTTTGAAGAGACCCTGGCTCATAAAATCATAGTGATTGTCACTTTCTTTCAAGTGTATTTTACCCATTAGATTATGAGGACAACAACAAAATGGGAGAGTCAAAAAAGATTCTGATATCAAAGTTATGGTGCAGAAACATTTGAAACTCTTGTAAAGCATGTTGCTGTGACATTTAACAGGGACAAATTCAAGGCTCTAACACAATTCAATACACTGATTGCATAAGAAGTGATAGAGCAGATCTGACTTGGCAGAAACATATGTAAAACTCTGCTTCTCTTTCTACTCAAATTTCAAATACTGAGGCTATACCTAATTAAAAATAATTAATGAGAAACTACATGTGAGTCAGTAGTGAGACATGGCTGAAAAAGTCTGAATAATCTTAGCTTAATGTTAATAGAAACATAATTTTCTTGAAGGAACGATGTGAGATTGCCTTTCTTTCTTTCTTTTTTTCTTTTTTTTTTTTTCGTCATGACCAAAACATGTCTTTGAACTCTGCCTAGAGGTCTGTCTTAGTCCATTTTCTGTTGCTTGTAACAGAATACTTGAAACTGGGTCATTTATAAAGGAAATAAATGTGTTTCTTACAGTTATGGAGCCTCAGAAATCCAAGTTTAAGGGGGTACTTGTGGTGAGAACCTTCTTGCTGGAGGGGACTCTAGCATCCTGAGGCAGCACCTGGTGAGGAGGCTGAGTGTGCTAACATGCTAGCTCAGGTCTCTCTTTCTCTTCTTATAAAGCTACCAGATCCCTTCCCATGATATCCCATCAATCTATCAACCCATTAATCCATGAACGAGTTAATCCATTTATGAGGTCAGAGCCCTCAAGACCCAATCACTTCTTAAAGGCCCTACCTCTCAATACTGCCATGTTGGAGATTAAGTTTCAACATGAGTTTTGGAGGAGACATTCAAGACATAGCAAGGTCTTTGGACAAACTGAATATGTCTAAAAGTGATCAGGATAGCAAAGGATCTGAAAACCATGTCAGAAAAGAAAAGGAAACTGTGGTTAAGGAAGACTAAAGATTGTGCTATGGAAGAAGAGTTAGCCTCAGAAGCAGAGAAACAAGGACACGTGAAAATTACAGGGAGTCAGATTTCAGCTCACTACAAAAGAGGACTTTCTCAGAGAGAGACAGGAAGGCTGTTTTATCAAGCATGAAACCTCCAATATTAGTGGTCCTCTATTGGATGTCCTTATGATAGAAACATGAAGAAAAGCAAGCACTAAAAGCAGAATCAAATGTTTATTGAATGCCTATACTTACCAGCTCCTAGGTGTCCAGGATTTACTGAACAGAACAGACATGAGCGCAGTGCTCACAGGTTTACTGTCTAATTAGAAAGGGGTTGAACTAAGAATCTTTAAAATTTCCTGGTAGCTTTGAGATTCTTTGATACTATTAGTCTAAATGTCCTCTATAATATTATACAGAGTTGGGAAAATGTGTCATATATGACTTCATAAAACACTTTGAGGGAGAAAACCTTTTTATTACATTAGATTCCTTTTTTTAACATTGGATTCTTAATGCAACATTTTCTGAGTGCATGTTATGTTCTGGGTACTGAGGCACCCCTGTGAAGAATAGCCTACCCTAAAGGAGGTCACTATCTGTCATCTTCACCTCCCTTTCAAGCCTCATTCTCTCCACTATTTTGGTCAGTTCGGAGTCCCAGTGAAAAAGACAACTGCATAATTTATCTTCCAAATCAGGACATGTTTTGAAAGTGATAAGGGTGCTCTTAATAATTGTACCAGGACAACAGGTGTAAAAAGGGACTTTCCAGACAAATGAGGACATCTGGCCACACTATTAATACACCCTCAATCCTCTTTGAAGTTGAGTGTGCAGACTGGGCATCAATTGCTTTGTCAACCCAGCTCTTTCCACCCCCTTTTTTCTGTAGAGTGCTCCTCCCTACTTTGCCCATTCCAGAAATGTGATTCCTGGTTGCTCTTCAGCCACCACAGGTGGTACCAGACCCAATCAAGTCTGTCCCTAAGGTATTTTTAGCACTGGCTCTCCCTAACGGTAAGATATAAACTTGGGTACTGTTGGTGAGGAAGTGGTTTATGTAGAGAGAATGAAGTTAACATGAAGAAAAGAAGAGGTGAGGAGAAATTGAGAAAGAGGATCCTGGCAGGACTTGACTCTAGTTTCCATTTTCCTGATGCTTACCTGCATACCATCATTTCTGTGATTTCATTATTCAATCTTTTAATTATATGAGATATATCATATTCTTCCAATATTGCCCCCCTTTTTACTTTAGCTAGTTTGAGTTGGGCTTATGGTACTTTCAATCCAAATTGCACTGACTAACCCAAGATGCAAATAAATGATTTAAGTAGAAAACGTGGCTCCCAAAAAGCTTCTGTCATTTGACTGTCACCTGTAAGTTTAGCCCTATTCTAGTAATATATTTAAGTAAGTCTGGGACTTGGTGCCAATTCACCTATGCTTTTCACTGACCCCCAACCTTGAACATCTGTTTGATAAATGTGCTCTCTCCCGGTCTGAGAGCAGCCTCATCTTTGCCACCAACTTGTGTTGCTGGGCATCTTTCTTGGTCCTTGTTCCTGAGTCTCTGTTTTGGTAAGTTGTACCTATCACAGGTCCCTCCTAGGTTAGGGTCCCTCCTTGATTTTATCCATCCACAAGACTGACTCCTTCAGCTGTAGATGTGGCCTTGTTACCTGCAGAGGATGCTTCTTGGTCCTTATTGTACCTGCCCTCTGTGCAGCATTAACACTGCTGCTCAGATATTCTTTCTTGTCTTTACTTCTATGACATTAATTTATTCCCATTCTCATCCTACTTTTGTAAGTACTTCTCAGTGTGTTCTCATACCACCTCTACTTTTGTCTGCTGCCAAAACATTAGTGATTTAGGAGAGTCTACTTATTCCCTCTTTTCCTCTAAATATTCTTCCTAGATGATTTAATTGAATCTTATGACATCAACCAACAACAACAGGCTGATGACTCCTGATCGTGTTTTTCCAAGCCAGTTCTTTCTTGAGCTACTTGATTCACAAATCCAACTGTCTGTTGGACAGCATCCACTGGGTGGCCCATTAAGTGCCTCAAACTGAAAGCATCAAAAACTGAACTTGCCTTTTCCACAAAACTGTTCCATTTCTGATATCCTCATTTTCTTCAAATAGCATTACTATCCACACTAGCAGTTAAAACAGAAACTATTCTAGCTCCTTCCACTTCCTGGAATACAGTTCAGAAGTCACTTTGCCCTCTTAATTCTACCTCCTAATAATATTGAAGCTGTCCCTGTCAGTTCTCACTGCCAATGCCTTACTTCTTCTCCCTTCTCTTAGTTCCTTCTCCCTTTTTTCTTTAATTATTTCAAAGGTATCTTCAATGGTTTTTATTCATCCAGGCCAGCCTTCTTAAATAACTTTTCTTTGTACTACTATCATAGCATTTCTAGAATACTCTGAAATTCAAAATTCTCCAGGTGACTATTGTCTACAAAGCGATGTACAAACTCCTCAGTAAGGCCTAAGAAGTAAGGACCTGAGAAGTCACTCTTGATCTGGCCTGGCCATACTTGCTAGACCTTTGTTCTAACACTCTACCAGCCAGCTGTGGAAGGGCAGCCACACTGAACAGTTGGCCTTTTTCTTAACGGCCATGCCATAGTGTCCTTCTATTTAGCTTCTTGAAGAGTATGTTTTATTCATCTTTGTCCAATGAAGATTTGACACGAAGATTTTTCAATACCTGCACTTGATGGAATCTCTGAACTGTCTGTTTGGTTACTCATCACTGGGTCTTAGCCACCCCATGGGACCTTCCACAACTCTATCATTCACAGACTGGAGGAAGGTCCCAATTGCTGTTAGTTACCCCAGGATCACCTTGTGCCCCTCATATGAAGTCCTTCAGCAAGCATTGCTCCAGAACTTTACCCAGTTTCTTGCCTACTGCAGTTGTCAGTCTAGTTTCAACCCAGCTTCTTCCTAGTGAGGTCTATGTGATGGAGAAAGGCTTGACATAGGTCCTAAGAAATGTCATGAATCCATGTCACGTGATATAAGGAAAAGTAGGGGAGGGAGACTTATCTGAATGCAGCTATGTGTCAGGATTTGTGCTAGAATGTCTGCATATGTTATTTGACCTAATCCTCTCAGAAACCCTGTGGAATAGACATTACAATTTCCATTTTAAAGAGTTTCAGTGAGGTTCCATAATCTACATAAGGTCACTTCGTTGCTAATTGGCAGAACAGACGATCAATCCAAGTCTGCTTGCTCTAAAGCTTATATAATTCCTACATGCCATAATTTCCTCAAGAGGGCTAGTGAATAAAATTTCACAAGTCAAATTATATTTTGATGACTTTAACCACAAAAGAGACTTATCTACTGATAAAATGTAAAATACCTAAAAATAGCACAATTAGTATAATTGATCAATAACACTTCAGGATATGTGTGTTTATTTAAGGACAGGTCTGACTAGGGAGGGAGCCAGGGAAGGGACAGGAAGGAAGTGAAAGAGCACAGAAAGTTTGAGAGAGAGGAAGAAGTTGTCTCAAGGTAAGGTCAGAGGGAAATTGCAAAAGGGAAGGCCTGGAACCTAAGACAAAGGGACTTTCCCTGGAGATTTAGGTGGGGTCATCTCCTCAGGAAGATCAGAGGCTCTAAGACATCCTTTTGTATAACACAGACAGGAAGCTGAAAATTTATTTTACCTCTAGGCAAAGAAGCTTTAAAACTTTGTTAAACCAGACATATATGGGAGGAAATATCCCAGAATGCAACTAAGTAGTTAGGATTCTGTTTTTCAATTTTCATTTATGTTCATTTTTTATCATTCTTTTTAATTACACATAAATTGATTTTTTCATGGCTGTCAAGAGACTCACGCACAGCAAAGTTGGTTCAGTATCAATTTCTATGTCTCTTTTATTAGATCAATATATCTTAGTGAAGGACAATTGATCAATACTTTAGGGGGAAAAAAAGGCTCCATTCCCCTGGCTGATTTATATCTAATGAATTACCAAAGGCCAGTCTCTGTTTTGTCTGTTGAATAAGTCCTGGGATCTTGGATCCAGCTGCCACATTGATGCCACTGGAAAATCAAATGAGTATATTTTGGCAATCTGTAGTGTGTCTGGCATTCTCTACTTGTACCTTTCTTTCCAGGAAGCATATATGTCTGTGGATCCAGGGAACTAGGAAATAAGATATCGTGTTTGAAATCTGGTTTCTTAAGTAAGAAGTTCAGAGATTGCTCAATGAAAGCTGGTTATACAAAATTAGTTGATTTTCTTCTAAGTGGAGACTCATCTCTCTCTGTATGCCTTTGAGTAGAAGTTATGGTTATGCATCGCCTTTGCTGAAGCTTGTTCTGTCATTGGGTGAAAATCTCATTGGGTGAAATATCATTATCCACTTATGAAACATACACATATCCACACTAAACCTAGAAGATTTCTGCAGAATTCCTTTAAACACTGTAGAAAGCATGTCAGAAAGCAAAGACTGCAGTGCTCAGCCATCCAGGTGGAGGCATACCAGCTGCCGGGACTCAACTCTGTTCTTTGCTGCACTCCACTGTCGAATGGCTATGGGAATCCAATGGTGACTTGGTCAAAGAAGAGACAATTTTATCTCACCTACTTTGTTCTGTATTTCTCTCACTCAACAAAAATTTATTAAGCTTCTTTTCTGTGGCAGGGACTTTTCCAGGCCTTGGAGATGGGAGTAAGAATAATTAGGTCCCTTGCTCTTATGGAGCTTACATTTTAGCGAGGGAGTCAGACAATAAGGAAAACAAGTAAATGAATTAACAATACAGTTACAGATTGTAATCATTGCTGTGAAGAACATAGGCAGAGTAATGGGATAGAGAAGGGTTGGGGGGAGGCAGATGTTTATCTTAGGAATATTAGTCAGGAAGACATTGCTGGGAAGATAACAAACAAACTGATCCTAATGGAGAAGAAAAAGCCAGCCACAGGAAAAGTCAGAGGTAGAGCATTCTGGTCTGGGACTGGCCAGTGCAAAGGTCCTGAGACAGGGTGCACGATGGCATGCTTTAGATATTGTGAGGAGGAAAGAAATAGTAAAGACTTCAAAACACATAAAGCAAAAAAATCAACAGAATTAAAAGGAGAAATAGGCAAATCCACAATCATAGATGGAGATTTTAGCAAATAGCAAAGTACCACTAAACGTAACCACTTAAAATTACTAGCATGTATTTGATCACAGTTTCTGTAAGGCAGATATTCTGAAGCAGTTTAGCCTGGTAGTTTTGGCTCAGGGGCTCTGAATAGGTTGCCATCAAGGTGTCAGCTAGACCTGCTGTCATCTAAAGGCTTGACTGGGGTAGGAGGCTTGACTTGCACTCTCAAAGCCTCAATTCCTCACAGGCTATAAGCAAGATGGTTACACATGGACTTCTCTTTAGGGCTGCCTGAGTGTCTTTAAGACAGGGCAATTGGTCCCTCAAAGTGAAGGACCTAAAAGACAGAGGAAGCCAAAATGCTTCTTCTACCTAGCCTTCCACTATCACTTCCATCATAGCCTATTCTTTAGAAGCAAGTGACTAGGTCCAGCCCACACGCAAAGAGAGGAAAACAATATCAAAGAATGTGTGGCCAGTTTTAAAAACCACCCCAAACAAGTTGATTTAAACACATGGTTGTGAAACACCCTCATGGTAAGACCAAGAAAGCACTAGGAAATACTGAAGTGAAGCGAAAGAGGCCTGGAATGGAGATACAAATTTGAAAGTCACCAGCATGGTGTTAAAGATTGGGAGACTGGATGAAATCATTGTATTAGTCAGGGTTCTCTAGATGGACAGAACCAATAGGAGATATATATATATATATATATATATATATATATACACACACACATACACACACACACACACATATCCTATTATATATCTCCTATTATATATATCCATATATGCACATATGAGCTTATTAAATATTAACTCACACAAATACAAGGTACCACAATAGGCCATCTGCAAGCTGAGGAGCAAGAAGAACCAGTCTGAGTTCCAAAAATGAAGAACTTAGAGTCTGATATTCGAGGGCAGGAAGCACACATCACAAGAGGAAGATGTGGGCTGGGAAGCTAGGCCAGTCTAGCCCTTTCACATTTTTCTACCTTCTTTATATTCACTGGCAGCTGATTAGATGGTACCCACCCAGATGAAGGGTGGGTCTGCCTTCCCCAGCCCACTGACTCAAATGTTAATCTCCTTTGGCAACACCCTCACAGACAAAACCAGGATCAATACTTTGTATCCTTCAATCCAATCAAGTTGACACTCAGTATTAACCATCACAATCATCTAGGGAGAGAAGTGCACCCAGCACTGAGCCCTGGGGCCCATTTTAATGTTTAGTGGTCTGATGAGGGAGGAAGAACCAGCAGAGAAGAGGGAGGAGGAATAGCCAATCAGGTAGGAGGAAACTAGAAACATGTGGTATCATGGAAGCAGAGGGAAGAGTGCTTTACCAATAATCACTAGTACAACAAGACTCATGATCGATAGCATGTATTGAGCACTCTTTATTGTCCCATTGTTCTAAGTACTTCACATATATTAACATCTACCCTCCTATTTAATGGAGGATAGACACTTTATGATTCTCTGTTCATAGTTGGAAATTGAGACACAAAGGTGTTAACTTTTCCACAGTCTTACCTGTAATAAGTGAGGAACAGGGGAAACGAAGTGGTTGCTGGGCTGAAACAAACCATGATTAAATCTATCTGCCTATTCAGTACCTATGCCTATGCAGCTAAAAGTTTTTAGACCTTCTATGTCCTTATCTTACTCAGTTCTTAACAGCATTTAGCAGAGTTCATTTATGCATCAAGCAAATATCTATTTGGCACCAAGCACAGTTCTAGTGACTGAAGATACTGTGGTGAATGAAATATTTTAAAATTCCCATCCTGGCCAGCCATGGTGGCTCAGGTCTGTAATCCCAGCACTTTGGGAAGCTGAGGCAGGTGGATTACGAGGTCAGGAAATCAAGACCATCCTGGCTAACACAGTGAAACCCTGTCTCTACTAAAAATACAAAACATTAGCTGGGCGTGGTGGCATTCATGTGTCTGTAGTCCCAGCTACTTGGGAGGCTGAGGCAGGAGAATCGCTGGAACCTGGGAGGCATAGGTTGCACTGAGCCAAGACTGTGCCACTGCACTCCAGCCTGGGCAACACAGCGAGACTCTGTCTCAAAAAAAAAAAAAAAAAAATTCCGGTTCATCCTATGGAGCTTGCCTTCCAATGGGAGCGGCAAATCATAAGAGAAATAAATAAAAGATAAAGTATGCAAAATAATGGTAAGTGCTGTCATGAAGGGAAAAGCTGAGAGAGGGGAAAGGAAGTATGTCTGGGGGATGGGGGGTCATTTTAGACAGGCTGGTTGGAAAATGCCTAAACAGAAACTTGACATTTCAGTAAAACCTTCAAGCGAGGATGAGCCACACAGATATCTGGCGAAAAGCATTCCAGACAGAAGGAAAAATAATTGAAAAGGCCCTGAGGCGAGTATGTGCTTGGCACATGAAAGAATAGCATGGAGGCCACAGTGGTAGAAGTGGAGGAAGTGAGGAGAGACTATCTAGAGGAAAGATGGGGAACAGGTTCAGCATGGCTAGGGTTTCATAAGCACCATGTGAACTTTATGACTTTTATTCTGAATGATATGGGAAAGACATTGGAAAGTTGCAAACAGAAGATTTACATGATCTGACAGGTTTTAAGTGGGTCGCTCTGGCTACTGTGTTAACAACAGACTATACAGGAAGCAAGAACAGAAGTAGAGAGACTAGTTAGGAAGCTGTTCCTCATAACCTAGGTAATACATGATGATGGTTTGGCCAGGATATTAAAAGGTGAGTTGATAAGAGTAGTTAAACTTGACCGGGTCCAATGACTCATGCTGGGTCCAACTTCTCATTACTCATGTAATCCCAGCACTTTGCAAGGCCGAGGTGGGCAGATCACTTGAAGTCAGGAGTTCAAGGCCAGCCGGCCAACATGGCGAAACCCCTCTACTAAAAATACAAAAATTAGCTGGGTCTGGTGGCAGGCACCTGTAATCCCAGCTACTCACAAGGGAGGCTGAGTCAGGAGAATCGCTTGAACCCAGGAGGCAGAGGTTGCAGTGAGCCAAGATCATGCCATTGCGCTCCAGCCTGGGCGACAGAATGAGACTCCGTCTCAAAAAAAAAAAAAAAAAAAAAAAAGAGTGGTTGAACTCTGGAAATATTTTGAAGGTAGAGCCACAGGACTAGCGAATGAATTAGATGGAGGACATGAGAGAGAAAAAGAATGACTTTAAGAGTTTTTGTCTGTGAAACTCAATGAATGGGGTCATTTCTTGAGACAAGGAAGATTGCAGGAGAAGCAGGTTTTAGGGGAGAAAATAAAGAGAGTCGTTTTGGACATACTAAGTTTGAAATGCTTATTAAATATCCCTGTGGATAAGTTAAATAGGCATTTGGACACATACATGAATCTGGAGTTCAGGGAAGAGGTCCAGGATATGATATGAAATTGGAAGTAATCAGAGCACATAATATGGAATTTAAAGCCATGAAGCTGGATGAGACCACCAAGACAGCAAGAGTGGAATGCAAAAGGACAAGTTTCCTGTGCTGACCCCAGGACTTCTCCAGTATCTGAGGTCGGGGCAATAAAGAAGAATCAGAAAGGGAGTCCCATAGGAGCTCCCAGGAGGTAGGTGGAAAGCTAGGCAATCATGAGGTTTTGCTTGGCAGGTGAAGCAAATGTTTCAGGGAGAAGAGCATGATAAAATAAATACTCAAGTAATGTCAAGTAAGAACACTGTTTGGATGGAACAACTTAGAGGCCAGTTGTCGACCTCATAAAAACCAGTTTTGGAGTGGTGGCGAGAAAGCCTGATTGGAAAGGATTCAAAAGAGAATGAGAAGAACAAAACTGGAGACATCGAGTGTAGCTTACTCTTTCAAAGCAATTTGGTATAAAGGAAGATGAGAAATGGAGTGGCAACTGGAGGAGAAATGAGGCCAAGACAAGTTTTTTGGTTTTTTGTTTTTTTGTTTTTTTTGAGACAGGGTCTCACTCTGTCACCCAGGCTGGAGTGCAGTGGCACGATCTCAGCTCACTGCAACCTCCGCCTTCCTGGTTCAAGCAATTCAGGAGTTTTGTTGTCGTTATCTTTAATGGAAGAAGGGATGCATATTTGAAAGCTGCTGGGAATAATCACACAGAGGGGAAAACATTGATGATAAGAGAGGAAAGGGCAGAATTGCCAGGGCCATGTGATCGACTAGGCAAGAGAAGACGGAATTTAGTGCACAAATAAAGCAGCTGACCTTAGCCAGGCCCATGGACACCCGAGTTAACAGGACAGAACATTGGACACAGATTCAAATAATGAGTCTATTTGCCTGTGTGCACATGTGGATGTCTCTTAGATTATTTCGGCCTTCTGTAAAACGGAAAAGTAAAATAGGAAGCGAGGTCATCAGCTACAGTAAGAATGGGAAGGTGCTGAAGGTCCAAGGAGAAAAGAGAAAGTATGAAATGGTCACAGGCTTGGAGGGTGAATAAATAAGAGAAATGGAGTCTAAGTCCCGGGCAGCATTAAGGACTTGCTAGTAGTTAATGATAACAAATTTAAAGTGAAGTCAATCAACATGTCTGTTTTTCTCCAAACCCCCTGAGCTCTACCTATACAGGTGCCAAATAGGTCTAAGAACAGTTTTCAGTGTAGTAGTAGCAAAAGAAGTCAAATTGGGATGACTTTAAGAGGAAATAGGAGGTGAGGAAGTAGACAGCCCAGATAAACAACTGATTCCGTAAGTTACTATAAATCACAGCTAAGAAGGTTGGGCATGGTGGCTCACGCCTGTAATCCCAGCACTTTGGGAGGCCAAGGCGGGCGGACTACTTGAGGTCAGGAGATCGAGACCTGGTCAACATGGTGAAGCCCTGTCTCTACTAAAAATACAAAAATTAGCCAGGTGTGGTGGTGCATGCCGGTAGTCCCAGCTACTCGGGAGTCTGAGGCAGGAGAATCGCTTGACCTGGGAGGCAGAGGGTGCAGTAAGCCGAGACCGTGCCACTGCACTCCTGCTGGGATGACAAAGTGAGACTCCATCTTAAAAAAAAAAAAAAAAAAAAAAAAAATCAGAGCTAAGAAATGACACAATATTTGGAAGGAAATGTGGGATTGGGAAATGGAAGGTATTTTTGTTAAAGGTGGAAGACACTGAAGCCTGTTTGTACACTGATAGACTGATCCAGAAAAAAAAGACATTGACAACATAGAAGCAAGAGAGACTCATGGAAGGGATAAAGTCCCTCAGGAGGGGACAGGATATAGAACACAAACGTACAGGAACTGGCCTCTTGACATGCATAGGTGGAGTAGATTTATACGGAAGATTGGCAGGAAGATCAGGTTATCTGCTCTGAGAGGTTTTTGTTTGTTTGTTTGTTAGTTTTGTTTGTTTGTTTGTTTTTGTTTTTTTGAGACGGAGTTTCATTCTTGTTGTTCAGGCTGGAGTTCAATGGCGCCATCTAGGCTCACTGCAGCCTCCACTGCCCAGGTTCAAGTGATTCTGCCGCCTCAGCCTCCCAAGTAGCTGGGATTGCATGAGCACGCCTCCAGGCCTAGCTAATTTTTTTGTTTTTAGTAGAGACGGGGTTTCGCTATGTTGGCCAGGCTGGTCTCAAACTCCTGACCTCAAGTGATCTGCCCGACTCGGCCTCCCAAAGTGCTGGGATTACAGAAGGAGCCACCACACCCAGCTGAGAGCTTTACTTTTCTTTCTTTTTTATGATTTGTTTTTCACTGACAAATTAAAAAATCACATGTATTTATTGTGTGCAACATGTTGTTTTGAAATATGTTTACATCATGAAATGTCTAAATGAAGCTAATTATATGCATTACCTCACATGTTTATGGTGAGAACACTTAAAATCTATTCTCTTAGCAATTTTTAAGAATTCAACACATTGTTATTAACTGTAGTCACCGTGTTGTACAGATCTCTTGAACTTATTTCTCCTAACTAAAATTTTTTGCCCTTTGACCAACATTTCCCCCAGCAATCCCCTATACCCCCATCACCCAGTGATCACCATTCCACTCTCTGCTTCTATGAGTTCAACTTTTTTACACTCCACATCTAAGTGCGATCAGGTTGTATTTGTCTTTCTGTGCTTGGCTTATTTCACTTAACATAATATCCTCCAGGCTTAGCCATGTTGTCCCAAATGACCAAATTTCCTTCTTTTTAAAGGCTGAATCCTATTCCATTATGTAGATATATCACATTTTCCTTAGCCATTCATCTATTGATGGACATTTAGGTGGATTCCATATCTTAGCTATTGTGAATAATGCTACAGTGGACATGGGAGTGCAGATATATCTTTGACATGCTGATTTCATTTTCTTTAGATATATACCCAGACTGGGAATACTGGATCCTATTTTCTTAATAATAAGACAAAGTATTCATTGAGAAGAAGAGGGGAGATGTGGCCAGTTGGAAGAGAGAGCAGATGGTGTGAAATAACTATCTGAAAGAATAGGCAAGTACACTCACTATGGAAGCACAGTAGAATTCCTGGTCATTGTCAAGTGTTCATTTGAGGTTTATTATCCAGAATTTAAGGTTAAAGCATCAATTTAAAATTAATCAGTCTGATTCTGTGATTTTCTTCATCAAGTAGTTACTGAGCAGGTGGAGAGTTGAGTTCACCAGGGAAACCTACAAGCCTACAGGGCTCTACCCATTTACAATATCCTATCTTTAGAACCAAGGGAGGGTGGCAGAAAGGAGAACCAGAGAGTGACACTATGTGGTATTTAGACTGCTGATCCCTTAAATGAGTTTCTATTTTAAGAGCCTGGATGTTAATAGTACTTAATTTAATCAGCTTCTTACAGGTTAAGAAGGAAATTGAAAATCTTAGTGAGTACTGAGACAAGTTTTCATCAGAAGTTCAGACTAATGAGCTAAGAATGTTATAGGGCAAAGGAGGATGACTTATCTATTTATTCCAAAAAGCAATTATGACCCTGCAGGACAAATTCTTTGCCCTGGACCCTGTTTACCTGGCTCTTATTAGGGTCTGCTAGTTGCTTGTATTGGGATCTTTTCTTCCCACGAGCTATCATTTCTTAGACTGGCCTGCAGAATCATCCCAGTAGCTCTGAGTTCAGTCCAGACCTTAGGACAAGGAGATTTTAGGAGCTCTTGTTCAGAATTCAGTGGATTCTAATCTCCTTACTCTGGCATACAAGCCTTTTATATAACACAGCTTCAACCTGCGTTCTCAGGTTCATTTCCCACCACGACAGGCTGGTTGTAGATCCTTGATGACTTCTACCTTCAGCAATCCCCGCTCTCCACCTGTGACATCCTTCATGGCCTTGTCCACCCAGGGAGCTGTTATTGTTCCCTCCAGGCTCCTCAAATATTTGCTCTTCAAGCTTTCTCTGATTCTATCCCTCCTTAGTTTTCCCATCAGCACTTAATATCTGGCTCTCCAAGTACTTATCACATCACGTTGTGATTCATGTATTTGTTTACACAATGTTTCTTCAGAGACTATGTCAAACATATCTCTGCAGGCCCAGCACTTAGCACAATGCCTTGCATATAATGAGCACTTATGTTTGATAACTAACAGCATCAGATCCAATTTGCTGTGAGAAAAACAACAACTCTAGAAAAAGAGCTTCTACCTTTTTCTTAAAATAAAACCCCCAACTGATTTTAAGATCTATAGCAGTTTGGCAGTTACTATAGTGAAGCAATTAAGTTTTGGGGTTCTACTCAGAGACCTGAGCTTACATCCCAACTCTACCACTTACGAGTCAAGTACCACTTGAAGCCTCCGTTTCCTCATATGTTTAACAATGAACGTAAGAGAATGGATTTCATAAGCTTGCTATATAAAGTCGTGGAGACAGCGCATGCAACCTGCCC
The DNA here is from genome assembly GCF_007565055.1 of Rhinopithecus roxellana. Taxonomy (NCBI): domain Eukaryota; kingdom Metazoa; phylum Chordata; class Mammalia; order Primates; family Cercopithecidae; genus Rhinopithecus; species Rhinopithecus roxellana. Next base: position 43,023,248 of record NC_044558.1, read on the forward strand.
TCTCAGTGTTTGCAGTGCTTAGCATATAATGGGCAATCAACACTAGTTGTCATGATCACTTATTATGAACTATAGTTCTCTGGAAGCTAGATTCTTACTAATTTATCTCCAAATCTTTGTCTTAAAATCTTCACTATTTTAGTTTCTCAATAAATGCATCTCTGCCTTGCATTGCCCCTTTCCCTCCCCAACCCCCAGTTCAAACTACCACCCCAAGATGAGCGTAGGAGCCTAGCACCTGGTTAACCAACCTCACCATCTTCACTGCTGGCCTGGATCTCTCAACACTACCTTCCGAAGTTCCCTAATGTCATACTTTCTTCCTGCCTCTGCAGACACCATCATCTCTGGTGGGGTGTCCTCCTGACTCCAACTTTTCCTGGGCTTCTCTCCCCGGCGATTTGTATTCCTTAGCCTTCCCGGTTGCCTTTCCTTCCCTCCTCCGTTGAATCTACTCCCTCTCCAATATCTGCCCCACTCCCAGCTTTTCCACCTCCCTCTGGGTCTGCACTGAGTGTCAAGGTTAACCCTGTTTCCCATTTGTGGCCACTATGTATGTCTTATATTTGCTGTGAACACTTTTGCTGAATCCTATCACTGCCCCCAAGAGAGTATGCTGACCTAGCTAAATTTCTTGAGATTCTTTTCCAACAAGGATCCCCAGATAATCACACATATTAGATTATACTATACTTTGTTACTTTTAACCAGAGCTATCTAAATAATCCAATCATCTCCTCCCAGCTGGAGCTCAGAAGTGAAAGAATTCTGGCTGTAGTAGATGGTAGTGAAAAAAAACAAGGGTTTTGCCTTTTAGTCAAATGATCTTCCCAGCCAGAGCTTTAGGCCTATGTGATATTTTGACTAGAACTCTCCACTACCAAATAATCTGGGGAAATTACGTAGATTTACAGCAGATGTAAATATGTGGAAACAAGGAGAACTCCATATTCTAAATGTTTACATGTTTCCCAAACCTCAAAGTTAGAAATGGCCTTAGTCTATTCATTTAAACTAAAGTCTCAGTCAATTGAAATGGCAAATTTAACCGAGACAGACAGACAGAGGAGAGAGAAACAGAAAAAGAGAGAGAGAGAGAGAGAAAGGAAAAAGAGAGAGAAAGAAAAAAAAGAGAGAAAGAAAAAAAGAAAAAGAAGCAAAGCAAAGCGAAATGGGCCCAAAAGCTGCCCTGGAACTGACTTCTAGATAAACAAATTACCCTTAAATAGAGCTGCCAAAAGTCAATTAAATAGGCATTTGCTTCCATACCATCAAATGTATTAACCACTTTATCTATAAGACTATTTTTCCTTAATTTTTACTCTCATAGAATTTTGTATAAATTTGCATGGACTTGTAAGAAATCACTTCATACATAATAATTATGTCCTGATTATATAATTACATTCTATAAAGAAGACATTTCTAGACCTAAGGACCTCTGTAACCTGAAATAAAATACTTGTGCTACCAAAAATGCATTTCCTGCAAAACAAAAGGGAGTTGATTATTTTTATTTCCTAAGGGGAGAAATCATAGGGCAATAAAATTATTCTATTCATCCTATTAGTAGTTAGTTAACCAGATATGGGAAAGGAGGTGAGTGCTTGGGGAGAAAAATCACTGTTTACAACATTTTGAGTGATGGTTCCTTCAACAATCACAATTCTCTTCCTCCATGTTAAAAAAGGAGCGGAGCCGAGAGGGACTGCATTATGCTTTCTAGACTTGCAAAGGATGCCATCCAGACAATGTGGAGAGAAGGATGGGGGAAGAAGAGCCCAGATCTCTCCTAAGGCTTCAGCTTAAAGCTTCCATGGGGATTGGAGTAGAGATTCACTACACATCTGCATTCCAGCAACCCACTCCCACGTTTAAGCTGCTATTCCCAAGTGCCTGTTACTAAATATAGCTCCTGCCTTTCAGACTGACAGGAGAGCTCCCGCTGTGTACACCCAGAGCTGAATCTTCACACACTCCTAATATGGTTAGCCCTGCAGCCTATCAGCCCTTGAGCACAGAAGGGAAGCAGTGCTGCCTTTACAGGCTTCCTAAGGTTAACCCTTTCGTGAAAGACAGGATGGAAGACTGACCACAGGGAGCTGCAGATTCTCTGGTTACAAATAATAATGCATAAAATCGACATGATCTGGAAACCAGGATCCAGTCTGCTTTCCAAATACAAATACTTACGGATGGTGAGCATTAGATGGAGGAAGCAGGGCAAAAGGAACTGCCTAAACCCCATGGGTCATTGATATGAAACAGGTAAAGAAAAATAAAAGCAGGAAAGAAAACATTCTCAGGTGGGTGGTAAAGGCAATAGAAACAAAGGGACTGACCAGTGTGTGCCACCCCTTCCCCAGAGACTGTTCTGTGGGAGCAGCTGCTGCCCAGGACAAAGAGGAAAACAGGTGTCCCTGCCTACTTTACAGCAGATCCCAAAAGAGAGCACAGAATGGGTTCCATGGGCCACTCAATATGCTTCCCAGTATTTATGAGACCCCACCACCCCAAGGAAAGGGACTGTAACTTCCCAGCAGGGTATCCTTGCCTGCTGCCTAGATGGAGCTGATGTATCAAGATAAGGGAATTGCAACAGAGAAAGACTTTAATTCATGCAGAGCCAGCTGTATGGGAGACGGGAGTTTTATTATTCCTCAAATCAGGATAATTTAGTAGACAGGGGGTCAGAAAGTGGGGATTGCTGATTCTTCAGGTCAGAGATGAAATCACAGGAAGTTGAAGCTCTCCTCTTGCTCTGAGTCAGTTCCTGATTGGAGTCCACAAGACCAGATGAGCTAGTTTATAGATCTAGGTGGTGCCAGCTGATCCATCGAGTGCAGGGTCTGCAAAATATCTCAAGCACTGTTCTTAGGTTTTACAATAGTGATGTTATCCTGAGGAGCAATTGGGGAGGTTTAGAATCTTGCAGCCTCCAGCTGCATGACTCCTAAACCATAACGTCTAATCTTGTAGCTAATTTGTTAGTCCTACAAAGGCAGTCTAGTCCCCAGGCAGGAAAGGGGTTGGTTTTGAGAAAGGGTTGTGATTGTCTTTGTTTCAATGCTCAACTATAAACTAAGCTCCTCCCAAAGTTAGTTCAGCCTCCGCCCAGGAATGAACAAGGACAGCTTGGCGGTCAGAAGCAAGATGGAGTCGGTTAGGTCAGATCTGTGTCACTGATCTGTGTCACTGTGTAATAATTGTCTCAGTTATAATTTTTGCAAAGGCAGTTTCAGGACCAGTCTATATTTCAGAGCGCTGATCAGAGGCCAAAGGTTCTGGAAGAAATAATAAGAAAGCACCAGCCAGCAGTTAGGCAGTGAATGCCCCTAATAACTTGCTCAAGTGTTAGGGTGAAATACTAAAATCCTCTTCCTGCCTCTGGAAAAAAGAGAAATCCCTGTGCCGGCTTCCCAAGAAGAGGGCTGTTAGAACTGGTGAGTTCCTTTCTGAGAGAGAGTGATGTGTAATAAAATGAAGTGAAGTTTCCAGAAGCTGTTGCTCAGCGCACAAATTTTTGCTGCTGCTTCTCAGCATTTCACGGGTGTCCATAATTTGGTAGAGAGGTTATGTGAATGGAAGATGGAAAGGGTAAGGATTTTTGTAAAGAGCATCAAGTATTTATTCCCTCAAGAGTTCAAATGTGGGTGCTCTTGAAGGTGGGTCTGGTCCTGCTCCTCACTGCAGGCCAACGAGGCTGTGATTATTTGCCTTCTGAAGTCCTATGTTAGGAAAATGGTTTTCTACATTTTTATCAAGGCCAGAATCCCAAGAAGCACATCAGAGGTAATTCTAAATTAGAAGTGACAGAGGTTGGGCTTATCTGTAACAAAAAGCATGACCTAAACTGCTGGATATCATCCTATTCCTAACGAAAAATGGTTGGGCACATGCAGTGAATTTCTCTGCTGTCCAGCCCCGCCCAGGTTTGTGTCTGTTCCACTTATTACTGCCTCTCTTGGGTGGCCAAGCACCCCACCTTTTGTGGGTGCCAGGGTGGTTTTCTGAGCAAGACAGGTAGATGGGAGCTCAGCGGAGTCTCAAGTTGCAGACAGGTGTTCTTCTGCTGAGGACTGAACCCCAGGCAGCTGTGGAAGAAAGCCTCCCTCCCGGCACAGGTGAGACCTGCCTCAAAGGCTCTTTGCTTGGGTAATGATAAAAGAAAGACGGCCACCTGCAGCTTTGGCTTGGCTTCCATGTGGCTCTTGGCCACTGGCCATGCTCTGTTACCTCTGCAGTCTTTTCTCCCCTCCTGGTAACCCAGATCTGGCCCTTCAAGAGTACCTCCCACCTAAGTCTTTCTGTGTTCCAAGAGGTAGTGTGGGCAAGATCTCCCACCCTACTTCCCCCTCTCAACCCGTCCCCCACAACACACACATGGTTTTCTTCTTCGCCTTTGTTGTTGCATAAACCCGCAAGTGGAACGCTGAGTTCCTCTCAAAGTCTTTACTTTTAATCCAAATGAACCCTACGAGTAAATAATAAGCAAACCTGTAATTAACTATTTATTTCCCTTATGGTTTTAGATACAGCAATCCTAATTCTTCTTGGATCAATGTGGAAGCCTCTAGCAACTACAAAAAGTATCAGGAAATATGAGGAAGGAAGGAAAGCATAGAAATTAATACATAAGATCTTGTACTATCTAATAGACACTGTTACAAAGGGAATAAATGGCATGCAATTAGCAGAAAACAAACACCAAGAGGAAGTTAAAAGCGTGACTTTGGGCTGGGTGTGGTGGCTCACTCCTATAATCCTAGCACTTTGGGAGGCCGAGGCAGGAGGATCCCTTGAGGCCAGGAGTTCGAGTTTCCAGTGATCTATGATTGCACCATTGCACTCCAGCCTGGGTGACCGCGTGAGACCTTGTCTCTTCAAAAATAAAAAATTTAAAAAAAGACTTTTCAATAAAGCTTAGATAAAAAATGCTTTGTCAGAACTTCTTTCAATACCCATATTTGTAGCTCAAATGAAAAATTTAAAAAGAGGTTAAGGGATACTTCTCTCAAGTTCTTTCAGTGGCTACAGTTAACCTCACTAAATCATAACCTCAAAGCTACAACCAAACTTTAGCCAGCCTTCCCTACCCCACACAGGGTTGGTGAAGATATCTATAGCAAAGGTTGGTACTGCTCTGGAGCTTTGCATGTCAGGAGTACCAGGTTGTTTAAAAAATGTGGACCATGAACCTAGCATGTTCATATTTGCAAATGGTTTATATTAGAAATTAATATTAACAAATAAGGTTTCTTTGCTTCATTCAACAATTATATTTTGAGTTCTGCTCCATGTTGTTCTTTACGGTTAGCCGATAGAGATAATGTCATGACTGAAGAGTTCCTACTCATTGGAGCTCTTAGTGGAGGAAACAGATAAATAAAAAGTAAAAATAAATACTGATTTTCATCATTACTATGAAGGGAATAAATAGGGTGATATGATGAGTAAAAGAATACCTGCAACAGGGGCATTATTTTAGAAAGTACAGTCTGAAGAGAAAGACCTCTCTGAGAATAGTACATTTTGAGTTAAGACAGGTCTGGAAGTACAAAGGTCCTCTGTACAAGAGCCAGTTTAGGATGAGGACCGGAAGCAGCATCAGTGCATGGTTTGAGTCTTTGGCAAAACAAGGGAAGGAGGAGAGAGAGAAGGTTGGTCAGTAGGGAGGGACCAGAAAAGGCCACAAAGAAAGCTGACGTTTTAATTCTAATTTCAGTGGGAAGGCATGGAAGAGATTTTAGCAGAGAAGAAATGTGATTTGAATTCCAGGTTTAATGTCAACAATTTCTAAATTGTGCTCTAATTATTAATAACCACAGCTTTATCACCAAAGCGACGACCATGCAGACACCCAGAAAACTGTGCCGCGCTCGCGTATCATCTGATACAAGGAAGGGGCTCTTCCAAGTTTAGCCTCTTAAAGTTTGAAAATTCTGCATCATGAGGAACTGCGTCATTTTGGAAGTTAACCTGTATCACAGAATCCCAGGTAGAAATGCTCCTTTCTTCTCTCTCTGGGTCAGGAGCTAGTGAGTGTCTTCCTCTCTGATTACATCCAGGAAAATAAACAGCCCCCGTGGCCAACCTACATAGATGAACTGACCCACCAGGTTATACAGAACAGCAGTCACCAAACTTTTTGGCACCAGGGACTGGTGTCATGGAAGCAATTTTCCCATAGACTGCTTCAGGGGGAGGGGGTGATAGTTGGGGGGGGTGGGGGAAAGTGAGGGTGTAAGGGGAGTAGGGGGAGGGATGGTTTCAGGATGGAACTGTTTCACCTCAGATCATACCAGCCATCAGATTCTCATAAGGAGCACGCGACCTAGATCCCTCACCTGTGCAGTTCACGATAGGGTTTGTGCTCCTGAGAATCTGACGCCCCCGCCGATCTGACAAAAGGTGGAGATCAGGTGGTGATGCCCACTTGCCTGCTGCTCACCTCCTGTTGGGTGACCCGGTTCCTAGCAGGCCAGGGGCCAGTATTTGTCTGTTGCCTGGAGGGTTGGGGACTCCTGATACAGAAGGCCTGTTACCCTGATCTTGGTACCATATTCCAGGCCTATGAAACTACACAGGTGAAGACAAGCAAGCTCCCTATTTCAGACATCAGACCTGGGAATGGACTATTTGTAAAAATGGTACACGAATAATATAATGATTTCAGCAGCTGTGCTTTGGGTGAACTTTCTTCCTTCCAATTTTGCCTAATATCTTGATGGCATTTTTATAGCTTCTGATACTACAGCTTGTTAGCACTTAGTGAAAACATCTATACTGAATTCTTACCTTCCTGAGTCTAACTTAACTTCTGGTGACTTGGGGGTGAAGAGAAAGAGGCTGACAATATTTAATTTGGAATGGGCTGAGATATATTTTTTTGTGGGTAGATATTTTCTCTGCAGAATTGACCACCTAAATGTTCAAGAGCTACAAATGAAGAATGACATGCTTCCCATGCCATTGGCAAGGCCTCGAGGGTCTCAATAAAACATCACTTAATATTCATGAGGTTTCTTTCATGCATGCCCTCCTTAGTCTCAGGCTACAGAGCGGGTTAGGTGGAGGTGCTTATGAAGTACTCTCTGATGAACAGAAGCATAAATCTCGAGTTTAATTAGCAATGCTATTCAGCTCCAAGACGAGCTGACATGCCCTTTGTAAGGCTTTGAGTTGGTAAAGCCAGGGGATCAATATCAGTTTAAAGGTTGTTTCTCTCTGTTCACACGTAGAACACAACAAAGGAAAGAATTCTTCTAGGAAACAGCAGAGAGATCAGTTTCTTCAAAAGTGGGTGAAGACGTAGACAATGACCATTTTTCACAACAAACATCAGCAGAACCATTATGTGTTTGAAACACAGATTTAATGGGTGGGTTTGTGTGAATGTGTGCATTTGGCAAAGTTCTCAAGAGCTGTTCTTTCTTCATGGGGGGAAAAAAAAGAAACTCAGCAAAGGCCAAGGAAACTATTTCAGCTAAGAAAGGAACTGCAATGGTTTGTAATGTAACTCATGAAATAATTGTAACCAGAGCCAGAAAATGCAGTCACTGGAAAAGCCTCAGTAAGAGTAAGACTGTGAGGGGCCCCAGACAGCTGTGCTTTCATCTTTACAGTCTGTACTACAGGAAAATGACATTATGATGACTTTCAAGATCTATATTTCTTTATGAAAGAATTTATTAGCGAGAATAAGAAAATTATAGACAGGCTCTAAAAATGGAATAGAAGAGGAAGTTCTTTTAGGTTTACTTAGAGAGAAAATAATTAAACTCCTTTGAAATGATCTTTTATCTTAAACTACAAAAGAGGCCCTTGGGGAGGGAAAAGACCGTGGCCAGGACACATGGTCAGATCAGGCCTTCACAGGCCAATTGCTGAAATACATGAAATTAAAAGCCATCGATTTAATTAGGTCACCTTAGCACTTTAATCAGGGAGACCATTTACCAAGTGTGACATTGCTCGATATTTGGCTATTACAACAGAAAGAAGAAAAGTAGGATCAATGGTTGAAGAAGCGCTCATGGATATGTGTAGAGACAAAGTGTTTAATGAGCAAGTGAGTGTTCCCTGTGGTTGCTGGGGTCTGGATTTGCATTTGCTCTCCTCAGATGCCCTTCTCTGCCTTTCTCTGTCCTGTTCTGTACCGCAGAGACGGCTAACTCCTACACACTGTCTAGGCTACTGGACCCTTGGCTTTGATTGGAATTGAGACTAGAGAGTGGGCGGAAAGACAGATATGGGTATTTTCCTCTGCTCTGCCCTCTACTTTCACTGCTAAGCTCTGACAAGGCAGCATCTTCTTAGGCCACTGTCTCCAGGCCTCTAGTTCTCAGTGGGCTCTGGGAACACCATTCCGCTGCCTTTCAGCTCTGCAGGTGATAATGGTTTTCTGCTCTTGCCAGTCTCTGGTGGCCTTACCATCTGCTTTCACCCTACCCACACCTTTCACAATAGCCCCTCTTAACGTTTGCTTCACTCAGACCTCTGGAGTTGGACTGTTTTTTTCTGCCAGAACACTCATATAGTCCTAAATACCTTGTCACACACAAGAAAAGACTACAATTGTATTCTAAGGCAAATGGCTACAGTATACCATTGGTACCTTACTTAAATGCAATGCCTTCATGTGGAAAATAATGTGACATTAGTACAGAACTTGGATTGGCAGTTTGTTGTTTTTTCATTGTTTTCAGCAGGTGTCCATGTTCTTTCTATAGGCATGACAGAAGTCTGGGCCAGAGCTCCAGATACCCATTATAAAATTTACATTACTAGGAACCCAGAAAGATAAAACAGCAGAAGTTAGTTGTAGCAAGTTTTCTGGGTAGTGTTAATGTTATAGTCTTGCCAATGCACCACAATGTAGCAGTCTCTTGTTGTTTGAGGTATACCAGGGTTCTTTGCCTCGTGACCAAGAAAATTAAGGAACATGGACACAAAGGGTGAGGCTGGAATGAATGTTTAATAAGCAAAAGAAGAAAACTCTCCACCAAGGAGAGAGGGCCCCAAAGAGGGCTGCCAACTATGAGGCTGAGCCCAGGGTAGGAACGGACTGGGAAGGGGAGGAGCGTGCTGACTAGTCTGCAGGCTGTTTTGGAGAAAGCACCGCTTAGAAAGAGGTATCATAGTATAAAGAACCAATTGGAGGCAGAGGTGAAGGCTTGGCTTGGGACCTTGGCCTGGGACCAATCAGAGGCTGAAGTGATGACTCAACCTATGTAAATGAAGACTTAGCCCACAGCCAATTACAGAAAGGTAGGCATATGTAAAATAGGTGAAAAGTAAGAGACTGATAGGTGAAAATAAGTGACTAAGGCATGCCAAGGAGAGAGAAATGTGTCCAAATAAGGGTAGACTTTGTTCATGTGGGTTCACCGAGTAAGCATCTCCATTCAAGGATGCAGGCTCTTTCTTATCTGGGGCCTGCAGTTTGATTTTCAGGCTGTTCTTTGTTTGATGGAATTTTTACCAGGGACTGACCCTAACTGCCTGCCTGATGGGTTTCTTACTTTCTCTTTTCTCATTAAAAGAGTTTAGGACTCTACAAATATTTCCCAAAGAATCATTTACAAAGGAATAGAGGCATTGTGCATTTGCTTTCCACCAGCTACAAGGAGGTAGTCAAGACAAGAGACTGGTACGTAGACAAAAGAGAGATAGAAGAGGAGAAAGCGGAAGATGAGGAGAGAGGAAAGAAGGAAAGAAAGGGTCGGGGGTGGGGAAAAGAGAGAACTATAAATTCTTTCTTAAATTTCAGCTAGGGCTAGTAAATTTTCTTTTTTTGAAAACTGAATAATTTATCTGCAGAATTAATGGCAGGATTTTTGCTTTGTAGAAAGGGCCAGCCTACATAGATACTTAATTTATAACCTGGAACTGAGAGGCCTTTCCTAAACAACTCTACCTAAAATATTTCACCCTCTCCCATCCTTGGTCCTCCACCATAATCCACTGCCCCACGATGTGTTTCATTGTTTTCACCAGGCACTTGGCACCACCTAACATTACATGACAGTGCTTATGTGTTTGTGGATTGTTGCTCTTGCACCTGGAATACCAGCTCCATGAGGCCAGGTGTCCCGTGTGCTTGTTCACCAGTGCCAGGTAGACAGTGGGCATCAAGGTTCACATGAACAGGGGAACCCAGCAAGGCTGGAAACCTGCAGTGGTGATTTCTCCTGAAAGGCACGTGGATGGCTGATGTTGACCAAACAGCTGTGATGACGTTTTGTCTCAGGAAGTCTGAATCCAGGACACTTACTTATTCAAAGGCATTTCTCTCCAAAAATTACTTTTTTGTGAAAACCTGTTTCAGGACTTGATTCACATGTTGTTCGTGGCAGAGAATGAAGTGTCTCTTTTCTCTTCCTTAGTGCTGTGTTTTCTTCCTATGAAAAGAAAAAAGAAAAGACTCCAGATGGAGAGCTTCAAATTGTCGGCAGATTTTTTGAAACTCCCCTGGAATTTGTATTGGTGATACCGAGTTTGGTGCAGACTGACAAGTGAGTAATCTTCTATCTTATCACTTTAATTTCAGGCTTCAGAGATGCCCAGCTCTGTTGTTCAAAGAGTTTTATTAAAAATTTGTGAGGAGGGGAAAGCAGTCTCTCCGGGCCTGTCTGATTTCATTATCTCTGACAGAGCATGCAGATGGAGTGGAGCAAGTGGAAGGCCACAGACAGCCATTCATGGCACCGGCCATGAATCAAAGGCCTCTGGAGCCTCCCCGCACTGATCATACATGTTCTGATCTGTTGGGATCTTAGTCCATGTTCCATTGCTTATAACAGAATGCCTAAAACTGGGTAGTTTATTTAAAAAAAAAATTGACTTCTTACAGTAATGCAGGCTGAGAAGTCCAAGGTCACAGGGACGTGTCTGGTGAGGTGGGGACTTGTTGGTGGGGCCTCTGCAGCATCCCCAGCAGCGCAGGGAACCACAAAGCAAGGGTGCTCAGCGCGCCGGCTCAGGTTTCACTTCCTCTCACAAAGCCGTTCCACACCTGTGATAATCCATTAATCCTTTAACCCATTCATCCAAGGATCTATGAATAGATTAATCTATTCATGAGGGCAGAGCCCTCATGACCTGAACACCTCTTAAAGGCCCCATCCCTCAATACTGCCACATTACAGATGAAGTTTCAACATGAGTTTTGGAGGGGACATTCAAACCATAGCAGGATTTCTCACACATGAATTCACATATGAGAAGCATACATGAATCTCAATACACAACCCAGTGTATGCTTCTCACTTATTAAACTATAGCAGTCTAGTCAAAAGACACAGACCTACTAATCCTCAACCTTCAAATTGCTTCACTTAGTACAGTTTCTGCTGTTGCTCATCTCACTAGCAAAACTGCATTCTCTGATAATTTTTCCTATAAGTCCAGATTGAGCGACAAGCTGCCAACAGTTCCTCTGCCAGCTTTGATGCATAGTTTGAATCTACCATTCCATAAAGGCATTCGGATTGCATTTGGACACTGTTTGAATCATCCTAAGTATAGGTACAGACCTCACAATACTCTTAAAGGCAAGGATTGGTCTGATAGCACCAACTAAATTGGAGGTCCTGAGGAGGGGGCAGAGTGGCTTGCCTGTCCCATAAGAAGGAGCACTAGGTCATATGAAGGCAATTAGCCCAGCCAAACAATCTGCCCCTTCCCATACATATTGTTCTAGTTGCCAGGAGGGTTCTCCAACTTTAAGAGTGGCCATACTGAAGGATGTCCAATGGAGTTTTGTAAAGAATAGGGAGGAATAAAGTGCTGGAAGGAGTGCACTGGTAATACAGAATGGGCAAGAATGCAGAATGGGCAGGTAGATAGTCAAGAGTCCCAACCTGGCAGTCTGCATTTAAACCCCAGCTCACTCACTGGCTTCATCCCAGCCTTTCTCAACTCTCAAGAAATGGTAAGCTCTCAATGGAGAGCTTTATAAAAATGTCCATGTCTAGGCACAACCCCAAAACAATTAAAATAGAATCAAATTAGAAGCTCTGCTACTACCTGAAAGTTCTAGCAGAATGCATAAGGTTGCATGATTCAAGATATTAAAAGTGTGGGAAAACCGTAAATGCAGAAAATGCAAAGCAGATGAAGAGGTTGAGTTTCTTTGGTTTCCCTGGCTACACTCACTCTGAGAGATGGCGGTAGCATTGCTAGAACCAAAGGGTTTCCAACCAAAGAGAAAAGTACAGCTAGGGTGACCCAGGACAGGGAGGGTCACCTCCTGCTCAGGCCCTAGTACTCCCTAGCTGCCTTGAGGTCTTTGGATACTCCCCGGCCTACACTCAGGCTATAAAACTACCTCATCCACCTAAGGCCAGGCAGCACTACCTCTGATTCTTCGTTAAAATCCCACTGACCACCAAAGATAAAAACATCACCACTTCCTCAATCGACCCCTTCCATCTTATCTAAGAACTTTGTTCTTGCTTAACCTAACCCATTTCCTTGCACAAGAGAAAGAGGATGGCTTTTTTTTTCTTTTATGTTAGAGACCGTATTAAACTTGGCAGTGTACAGACTTTCATTCAAGGATTCTCTGCCCTGTAACAGCCGGGTTGTGCAGGGCACTGTCCTTGTCCATAGAGCTACAGGTGATAGCCTTGGCCCTAAGGTCCCTGAGGTAGACATAGATTAGACAAGCATGCTACAGAGACAAAGTGCAAATGAGTGAATTAATAGACGCACACACACACACACACACACACACGCACGCACGCAGGAAGCCATTAGCATGGCAAAGAAAGGAACATCACAGCAATAACAAAACCAGGAGAAAACCCATTTTCTTTTTCTTTTCTTTTTCCTAAGTGAACTCAGCAAAGGTAGAAAATGACCCATTTTAACCTAGACAGTGATCAGATGGTTCATGTAAACTGTGATTTTCACTGCTTCTTCCCCAGCCCAAGAAATAATGGTTTTCTTTGAAGAACTGATGTTGCACTCTAAATGATACATTGGACACTAGAATTCAGTGTTCTGTTTCTCTGTAGGATGATAATGGAAACTGGAAACATATCTAATTCTCAAGTTACGTAATTAGTAACTTTACACCATGCAAAATTAAAAAAGAAAAAAAATGTCCTGCTACAAGATAGCATCTCAGGAGGTAAAGCTGAAGTTGTTCTGTAGATTTAAAATTATTTAGTACGAAGGCTTCTTTAGCCCTGAGTTATTACTGTTTGCTTCTTCTGTTAACATTGCCATGATGATGATGATGATGATGATGATGATGATGATTATTCCTGTTGATCACTGTGAAGAGGAAATATCACCATAGAAATTTGGAGACTAGAGAGTGGGAGGGAGAAGGGGAATGGCTCTGACACACAGACTCAAAACCACAGCTCTCTGCATCTCCTGAGAAGCCTTTCAGAAAGGTGTTTTCTTCAAAGGGAAGAATTTAGGATTAGGTTTTCTATTTCTAGTTTTCATGAGACCCGGAGAATGACACAATTCACTCTTTGGTGAATAACCCCGTGGAAGGCAGAGCAGACCAAATAAGAAAAGAAATGATATGAAGATAAGCTAGAAGACACTGCATCTGTAATGGGGTAAATGAACCAGTCCCCTTTTCTTCTCCTTTTGCTTCTCCAGGTATATAATTATTATTTCTTATCCACAGACTCAATGTGCCTTTTTCCAGAACATGTAATCTTAAGTTGACTTAATAAAGTTATACTTTTGATCTCAAATCTTCTTAAAAGTTGGGTTTCAGTTCACTGAGCACATCAGGGGATTCACAGAGGTCTATACCACAGTCAGTCATAATTAGGAAATGACTTGAGTAACAACTGGAATCAGGACCTTTTTTTAAAAAAAAAAAAAAAAAAAAAAGTATTTCCCCTGAACAAAGAGAAGTTCCTCCTTCGGTGAAATGCATCTTTGTAGACCTAATGGCTAATGTCTTGTTTTCTTAAAGGGCATTTTATCTCCTCCCTGGAATCTCGATCAGAGAAGTAGGGTCACTTCCCTACCTCATTCTCCCCTCACCCCAGACACACACGCTTGCTTTCCAACTCTTTGCTGCTGAAGGTGTCCCTTTGGCACACACAGAAGGGGAGAACAGCCTCTCCAAGCATATCTTTTAAAGTGAGAGGAGCAGGGTGGGCAACTGCAACCACAGCAAACAATCTACATCAAGAGTGCACAGTCTTGCCTCATAGGTGAGAATTTAGGCCAATTCAAATATTTCCAAAACACCTCTCAGAGCCAAACGCTCAGCCCCGTGCACTTACGTAGCAAACACTGCAGTCCTCAACTCGGGGAGGCAGTCCTCCCTGTTCGTGTTTGATTAGGTTCACATAAGAATATTGACACTCCCGATTTCAAGTTACTAGTAGGTCTAGTCTCTGAGATTTGCAGAACTCCATACCATAGCTGTCATTGAATGCAGTCTGTACTAAACTCTTAATCACAATCATTAATGTTTAATAGAACCAAACAATGTACAAGTAGCTTTCACATCCACTGTATATGGTGCATAGTAGGAGCTGTGAAATGAGAAATGGATGAATGCAAAATGACATGATTTTTAAGAGATTAAAATGACCTGCCAATGCTGAGGAAAAGGGAGATGATGAGAACTCTCCCTGGTGTTAGAGTGAGCTTCACTTTCCAGAAGAAAGTTCCAAACATCTATATTTATGACAATGTTCCATCTAGATTTCCAAAACAGTTCCCATTTTGATTAATTTGGCTTCTTGTTGCCATAAATACCCTTGTACTTGCCATATTGGGTACCTTGTATTCTTAGTTTATTGTCAGCATAACTAAGACTTGCTGCAATTTTTGCTGCATACCCAGGCCTCTTAAACATAAAAAGCAGTCCTAGGTCACTCTCAGTTTCTAGGCTGCAAGTATACTATACATATATATGTGTGTGTGTGTGTATGTGTGTGTGTTGTGTGTGTATGAAGAATGCCAAATCAAGGTTACAAAAGTTGTGAGATGATTTATACATCAGCATTAAATAATTGAATACTTCGAAGCCCCCCAAAATACAGTGTAATTGTGCTATTCATGTGAAATTTATATAATTCTGTGTATGCACACACACACACACACTCACCCTCTTTGGATGGTGTGGTTTGTTACTGGGTCACCAGTTTAATGACATATAAACATCTTTTGGTTGTATCCTTGGATCCCCATATTTCTGGCTGGCTAGAAGTTCATTTGGATATTATGCTAAACACCTAACTGGGAGGTCCTGTATTGATACTAAATGCCCTTCTGGCTGCCAGGTGAAAGGCCTTAGGGTGCATGCTAATAAACCAGCCCTGAAGAGTAGTACAGGCTCCGAGTAAAGTGTTCTGCCTAAGGGGAGACAGCACATTCCCAGAAACGGACTGGGAGCGTTGTCTGAGCTCTGTCCTTTGCTGTCCTTGCTTTGAGCTCACAGTTTGGGAAGAGCTGGGAAAAGTCCTGTGGCCTGGAAACAATTTCATAGGCTGAATCATTTTGAAAACTAACTGGAGAGTTGTTAGAACCTCTGCTACGGGCTTTTTTCCACAGTACCTTCAAAGGGAGTGATGGGTAAAGCGCAAACAGAATCAGCTTTCAAAACCTCCCTGGCTTCCCATCTGCTGCTTCTGTGGGCTTCCTGTGGGAAAAGGGAACCGCTGGCCTGTGGGAGAGGAATCAACTATTTCCCAAAGCCACCGGGACAGCACTTTTCAAAGGCAAAAGGAAATCTTCCCATGAAGCTGTTAGTTACCAAGTCCGCACTGAGCAAGACAGTGGTGGTGAGTTTTAGGGATGTTTTAAAGCCTAGAAAGGGAGAGTTTTACTTCTATGTCTGTTAGCATTCATAATCTGTATCATCACAGGCCCTATTCCTGGGACACCAGTACTTACAAGTATTATGATAAAAAGATTTTTAGGCGCGGTGGCTCATGCCTGTAATCCCAGCACTTTGGGAGGCTGAGGCAGGTAGATCACCTGAGGTCAGGAGTTCGAGACCAGCCTGGCCAACATCTCTACTAAAAATACAAAAATTAACCAGGTGTGGTGGTGCACATCTGTAATCCCAGCTACTCAGGAGACTGAGGCAGGAAAATCGCTTGAACCTGGGAGGTAGAGGTTGCAGTGAGCCAAGATCGTGCCACTGCACTCCAGCCTGGGCAACAGAGCAAGACTCTGTCACAAAAATGGATTTTCTACTAAATTAAGGGACAGAAATATAACATGGCAACAGGTTAAAATAAGACTTAGGAACTCCTGTATGTTCCTTCTCTCCCACCATCCTCCATGAATGCAGGGATTGGTGCTGGCTTCATGAAATATCTTTCCTCTGTTAGGAATGCTGCCCCTCCCCTCTGACTCTATCCTTGTCAATAGCTGTCCAGGGTCTGGGCCACTTCATTTGGTAAAGCCTTGGGTCAACTTATTTAATCACTCCATATTCATTTTAGTGATTAAACCATGGAGAGAGTGAATAGTGAGGGATACTGAGAGTTTAAATATTGTTGCAGCTCCATAGAGGCAGACATCATTGAAAAGTCTGAAAATGTTATATTAGCCATGCAATCTGTGTCTCTCATATGCCTACTCATAGCATTGAGGAGTCAGTAAAACTGCTAGGTAACTAACAATAAGAACAGTTTTTATTGAGCACTCGTATGTGCAAGGCAAGGTGTTAAATGCTTTTTATACATTAATTTATTTAACTCAGTCAACTCCTGAGAAGTTTGTATTATTTCTTCCCTTTTTGCAGATGAAAAACTGAGGCTTAGAAAGGACAAGTGACTTGTCCAGGGCCACACAGGAGTGTTGGTGAACTCAAGATTCAGACTCACACTACTTAACTCTAAAGACAGAGATGAGAGAAAAGGAAATATGTGCCGAAATTCTCACGGCATTTACCACCTATTCCAGTCATCTGAGACTTAACATAGTCTCACATGTGTCAGTTATCATTTCAAGTTTTATAATCACATTAAGATTGCAAATTCCTTGAGGTCAAAGACTGAGTTTTCTACTTCTTTATATTCTTCAGAGTCCCTAACATAGCAATTTGTACAAAACAAGCAATTAATATGTGCATTAATAAATCTAAAAGAGGGAGTTAAATTATTATCAAGTGAGTTGAAGAAAAAAATGAGCCTACTAAGATAAAAGAGGGTGAAGATGAGGATATGTCTTCCCCATTTTCCAGGATATGGGTCATTCTAAAAAGACAAATTCCAGGCCTCTCTCAAGCTCCAAAGGAGGGAACTATCCTAGGTTCATTAACTTTCGGAAATAGCTACCTTGAAAAGGAAGAGGGCAGTGGACGCTTCCAACAGCCTCCTGAATATGTCAGTGGGAAATGATTCTCGCAAAGCTCCAATGTAAATCAAGCTTGGCTCCCCAAAGCCCCAGATTCGTACAATTTCAGAGGCTCATCCCTTTAATCTTTCTGCTCTCTCCCGAGGGCTTATAACTTCTACAGTGGCTGGAGGGCAGAAGGAGTCACAGAAGCTCAGCCCTGATACAAAAGTAAGCAGAAGAGAGACTGTGAGCCATCAGGAGTGAGCAAGATAAGCAGCAGAATCCTCTAAGCAAAACCCCCAGACAGAAATGCCAAGGACCAAGGTCCCAGAAAGTTTATAGATTCCAATAGGCTTGGAAAGAGAAGCACCCTTACGGCACAGCCTCAAAGTCAAGCAAAAAGGCCATGCTGCTCTCATCACAAGAGGGCTGTGTTGTCTACACTGTCTGCTTTTGAGAAGTGTGTCTCCCATATGTGCACACGCACTGCATGCACACGGCTGCCCTAACTGTACTCAACTCTCTCTTTCTTGTCTATATCAAAGTACGCAGCTGTGATTCTTTTCAACAACACTGGACTCTAGGTGGCCATCATGCTTCCTGGGGGCAGCTGCACGCAAGTCAGTATAAAGTGGGAAAAGTAACACCAATAGATTAAGGTGAGTAAACCCCCCCACCTTTGGTCTTCTGATAATTCAGCAGTAAATGTTGCCTAGATTTTGGTATCTCTCCTTCATATGTACAAGTAGGATGTGTTACTCTTTAAGACAAAATTCTGGGAACGAGGGGAGGGACATTCTCTTTTCAACATTTGTCTGGTGCCATTTCTGTATATAATCTGTGGCTAAAGCCCAGCCCTATGGCTGGGTAAGTGTCCTAAGGCTGGGCCCTCAGGACACCACTTCCCTCCCAGACCTATATCCTAGCCAGCAGGATCTCCGCCAGCAGTGCACATCTGTGATCGTGGCCCAGGGAGGAGAGGCTTGCCCTCCCAAATGCTGCCTTTGTGGACAGCTTGCCACTCCTCTTGTGTGATGCCAAAGCCTACCACTGAGCTCAGGTTTCCCTCACTGCAATGTGATACACTGCCGTTAGGTGCCTGGTGCTGTGTCTGCTGTTTTGAAAATGAAAATATTTGCTTCTAACTCCAGCTACCATCTGTTAGTAACCTTTACTCCTATCCATATGCCAGCTTGAAACTGCCACTGTAGCCTTTGGGTCTCCCTGGATTTTCACAACAGACTAGACACCATATCCTTTTAGAATGGTTTGGACAGCCAACAGCCATTGTCATGAGCTATTCACCACCACAAGCATAGTCTACTTTTTTAAAGGGCTGCAGTTGTGTGCCACTTCCAAGCTACCATGGGGAGGACCAAGAAAGAGAAACAAAGGATTAGAAAGTAAAATATGAGGACATAACAAACCTATGGAATTCACTACATCTTTCAGAATATAACAGGCTAGACTAAAAAAAAGTGCATGCTATCAAAGAAAGTAAATGGAAAAAATAATATCAAATATGTTTGATATTTCAAGATCACAAGTGACACAGCAAAAGAGGAAGACTCTATTTAAGAAGTGGTACAACCCATGGGAATTTAAAAACAGGTGAGGATGTGTAATATTTGACAACACTATCTCCAAGAAGAAACAAGACTCTAAGCAATGCAATAATGATACTGTTTCAGATATGAATAAAGTAGGTCTAGCCTAAAAGCAGGTGTCACAGGCAAATATTCCCTTGTGGGTAGTAGGCGTCTTAGCAATGAGAACAATAGGAGACATTTAGTGCTGGCATAGATAGAGGTCCCTGGTTGCCAAGTTAGTTGTTCATGATCATTACTTATCATTTCTTGCTTACCAAGAAAATTATCAAAATATGAGTTTGCTCTGTGATTTAGTCAGGGTTTGCCACAGACACAGAACCAATAGAATATGTATATATATTCATATATATATATATGTATATATGTAGAGAGAGAGACAGAGAGGAAAATGAATTTATTAGGGGAATTAGTTCTCTTGATTATGGAGGCTGAGAAGTCCCATGATAGACTGTCGGTGAGCTGAAGAACGAGGGAAGCCAGCAGAGTGCTCGGTCCAAGTCTGAAGGCCTTAGAAGCAAGGAAGACAATGGTGTAAATCTCAGTTCAAGGCCAAAGGTCCAAGAGCCCAAGGGTCCACTGGTGTGAGTGCTGGGGTCCAAAGACGGGAGAATCTGGGGTCTAACCTCCATGGGCAGGAGAAGATGGCATCCTGGCTCTGGAAGAGAGAGCAAGAAGTCATCCTTCCTCTCCCATTTTGTTCCATCTAGGCCCTCAGCAAACTGGAGAGTGCCTACCCACATTGAAGGTGAATATTCTCCACTCAGTCCACTGACTTACATGCCAATCTCTGCAAGCATCCTCACACCTTAGGTAGCCCAATCATTCTCATCAAACTCCAAGTCACCTGGCTTTGCTATCAAAGCAAAGAAGCTTTGTTCCATAAGAGGAACAAGTCTAGTGCCTACTGAAGTAGTGAGAATAAATAATGTTTTGCCAGCTATCTGGGTGCCTCTTAATCTGGCCAAGTTGATACTCAAAACCAACCATCACACTCTGGCACAAAGCAAGCTGGGACCTCAATACCCTGTGTCACCGAGGAGGACTTAAGAGTTTTAAGTCTAGATTTGATGGGGCAGTACTGAAAGAAAGAAGGGACTAATCCAGTCAACCCTTCCTGAGTAGCCGAACTGTCAGAGGTACAATGTAGAGAGGGCATGAAATGTTCAGATAGAATTCAGCAACCCCGGTACAGAGGAGTCCGTGGTAGAAATCAGGAATCGAGTAAGAGCCAAATATAGCAAGTGGCACCACATTTCTAGGCATTTAAAGAAAGAATAACACCTAGAATGTGTAAACAATTTGCTGGGCTCTGGGCTAAGGGTGTCACAAATCTTGTGAAGCTACCCAGTGAGAGAGGTACTATTTTTATCCCCCATTTCTAGATGGATAAATTGCAGTTCAGAAATTGTAACCCCATTGGTACTTGCCAAGTAGGGATATAAACCAAAGCTCAAGCATTTCACCCTGTACAGTCTGATTCTTCAACATTCGCCCCACCCCTTCCACATTAGATATCTGCAATAAACTTAGGACTGGTTTTTACTGGTCTTAGTCAATCATGGTGATTCTTTAACCAGTGGTGGTTCGGGAACTTAGACCAGTCAGCATCCAGCCTTTCCCTACTAAAATTATTGACTCAAGAAGAGCATATGACTTAAATTGGTCCAAGGAAATGAACAGGAAGAACTTGGGCTCCAAAGATCAGTGAGAAATGTTGATTTTCCCTCCAGAAGTGAACAGAGAAGCGCATGATACTGATTGTTACTCAAAGCCACCATACTACTAAGTAGAGCATTTACCTTAGGATGAAGTCTTTCTTGTGGATTGTTGTGTGGAGAGACAGAAGGACCCTTGTTTATTGATGACATAATTAAACAGGAGGATCAACAAGATTTGTGGCTGTCCTACCTCTGGATTTTGTTTTGTATGAGCCAAGGAATATCCTCTCTGTTTAAATTACTTTGAATTGAGTCATCATTTCCCTGCAACTGAAAACATTCTAACCAATATCTACTTCATGGGACCTCCTCAGAAAAACAAGGAAGGAGTAATAAAAACCCATATAGATGATATCCTTCATGTGAGCCATTCCTTAATATGCCCTTTCATAGATGAGAAGGGTAAAGTCCAGCAAAGTTGAGCAATTCGTCTTAGGTGACACAGACAGTAATTGATAAGGCTGGACTGAGTTTCTCTGAGTATCTGACACCAAAGTCTGTATGATTTCCAATATGCACAATGAAAATCTTGGCCAGTAATGAAAGGTATGCAGATCATATTCCAGTCCTATGCAGAAGTTAGGCAAAGGTTCACTGAAGATAAAATCTAATAAGTAATCTGGTTTTCACAGCAGAATACCAGTCACAGAAAAGAACTTGTGTGCTGGGCAGAGAAAGCCTCTTGTATGGCTGGGTCAACATGGCAGGAGAAGGGAAAGGCTGTGATTCAGAGGCTAATCCCCAGCACATTG
Organism: Rhinopithecus roxellana; assembly: GCF_007565055.1. Taxonomy (NCBI): domain Eukaryota; kingdom Metazoa; phylum Chordata; class Mammalia; order Primates; family Cercopithecidae; genus Rhinopithecus; species Rhinopithecus roxellana. Next base: position 43,044,611 of record NC_044558.1, read on the forward strand.
GACACTGGGTGGAAGGCCAAAATGTGACCTTCAGACTCTACCAGCTGCTGTGTATGAGGCTACTGATCACCCTTCCTGCCCTGGTCAGGACTGGCTCAGCCACCAATGGAGGAGCATAGCAGCTCGAATGAAACATCTAGAAAAGACAGAAGATGGTAAAAAGAAAAAAGGAAAAAGAAAAAAAAAGGGAGGAGAGTGAATCCAAAGATATTAGGAACATAATCATTATGAATGTAATAAAAAGTGACTCCAAACTGTTGGTTTATCAGGATGTATCGGTCCTCTCTTGCCATTACTGTACTATGTGCAAGTTTTGATTACCTGTTTCAAGGTGAGTTTTTACGTATATTATTTTCCTAAAACTGGTTACCATTCTGTCCTAATTTCTTGCTCAAAATTTATATTTGCATCTGAAAACTCAAAGTACTATGGCACCTGACTACCTTTCCCAATCTGTTCCTGTTTCAGAGCTGCACATATGGCTGCTGACGTTGAAGACAGCACTTTATTTTAGGGGATACCAGTCACATGGCATCCCCTCGAATGGTGCAGTATACAGTCTGCACAACGATACCCTGTAGTCTTGCCTGGTTCTCTTAATTCCTTATGCAAAATTCATCTAAAACTTTTTAAATATCATGTTTTTGCCAGATGTGGTGGCTCATGCCTGTAATCTCAGTGCTTTGGGAGTTGGAGATGGGAGGATCACTTGAGGCCAGAGTTCAAGACCAGCCTGGGTAACATAGCCAGCTCCACCCTCTGCCTTCCCATCCCCCCCATCTCTACAAAAACTTTTAAAAATTAGCTGGGAATGGTGGGACCAGTTCTGAATGGTGGGACCGGTTCTGAATAACTGTAGTCCCAGTTATTCAGAAGGCTGAGGTGAGAAGATCAGTTGGGCACAGGAGTTCAAGGTTAGAGTGAACTAAAATCGAGCCACTGCACTCTAGCCCGGGCAACAAAGTGAGACTCTATCTCTAAAATAAATAAATTTTAATTAAAAAAATTATTGTGTTTGCGCCTATTTTTACTGTTACATATGAGATAGGTTCGCTGATGGTTGCCACGGTTGCTCAAGCAGCCAAGTGGAAAGGAAAGTGTTCTGACTTTAGTTTCAAACAAATGTAGGCTGGAATGCTGGGTCTGCCATCTACTTACTAGTTGACCGTGGCTAGGTTAACCAACTGAGCTACTGTTTCACTATCTATAAAATGACAATAATATCAGCCTCATAGTATTAATAGAAGGATATGTACTAAATGAGAAAAATATGTCAATGTATATTTTTGTTGTTATAATTATTCTTATTAATATTATCAAAGTCCCTAGCATAGTGTCTGCAATGGAAGAGATTCTCAATAAATATTAATTCCCTTATTGAATTTCAATGTCAATTTCAGTCCCTTTTCCTGGCAGGGGATAAACTTAGTCCAGCAGATGTCTTTATCCTAAGTGAGGAGGACAAACATTTTGCATTTTGCAAATTGTATCCGTTGAGAAGTTCTGGGTTGGGGGAAGAGGGAGAGATATTCTTTGGTCAGACATTTAAAAAGTACTGCATTACATCCCTACTCTTAAAGATTCTCATTGCTCATTCGCCTATTGAAAGCCTTGAAAAATCTCACTTCAAACAATGTGAATGTTTTACAACATATTTCTCTAATTTGATCATTATTTTTTACATTAGACAAATTAATATTCATTAATGTGTTCCACAGAACATACTTTGGGAAGTGTTGGGTTAGGGCTAGAAACTAGGGAAGTTGAGTATCCTCAGGGTAAAGATTGGTGTGACCAAAAGATGACACTAACCAGATGGGTACCAGATGGGCACAAAGTTCTTCTGCAAAGCAGAATCATATAAGGGACTAAGGTTATGACTTAGTAAGTGTATATTATTCCCTCTGAGCAAAACAGGAGGAGTGTGAGGAAGGAGACGGATGAAAGAGGACAAAAAGGGAGAACAAAAGCATCCATCACTATATCAAGCATTTATTGAGCAACTACTATGTGAGGGATGTAGAGATGAATAGCATTGTCCCTGCATTAAGGACATAAAGAAAACAGAGTAAAGAGAAACAGACAGAGAAGGGCCATAGAAAAAGAAAGATAATAGATTTAGAAGAAGGAAAGAAGATATACTTGAGGAAAACTTTGTCAAGATGTACAGGTGGAAAAGATTCCAGTCTGTTCTGCCTCACAAAGGCTGGCTGGGCACCCAATCTTTAAGAACATGACAATGAATTGATTATATCTTTTTTTAAAGTGAATCCTGCCAAAAGATGAAAATTTTGTTTAAGAAAATTAACCATAACTAAGTAATTACATTAGAGAATTTCAGTTATTAAACTGGGTAGTAAATTCTCCAAAAGCAATAATGAAATAGAAAACTATCAATTAATGTTTATGATACATTTCTGAAGCAAATATATATAGGCCCTAAAACAGCTTACACATGATTCTAAAACTAGAGAGGATCTAAAACTCTTCACGTATGCCATTGGAATATGCATTGCATTCTGTCATCTCATTTGCAAAAAAAATGTGAACAAATTCTCTTCTGTGAAGGAAGATGAAAGAAGGAAAAATAAATGGAAAATTAGAAGCTGTACTCAGAGGCAAGCTCAGCACCTGGGAGGCAAGCTTTAAAAGACTCTGAAACATGAGTGTTCTTGGAATATTGGAGCTTGTCATTGCCCCCTGCCTGCCTGTCCTTCTCCCTCCTCTCCACCAACATGTACCTTTGGTTTATCTCCAGCTCACTGACCTTCTTTATTCTTAGAAAAGGAAGGTCTCAGGTATAGGGTTTGATAAAGTTTGGGTATTAGTCATCACTCCCAAATCTCATGTTAAAATGTCATTCCCTCTTGAACCTGGGAGGTGGAGGTTGCAGTGAGCCGACATCGAGCCACTGCACTCCAGTCTGGGCAACAGAGCGAGACTCTGTCTCAAAAAAAAAAAAAAGAAAAAAAATGTAATTCTCAGTGTTGGAGTTGGAGCCTTGTAGAAGGTGTTTGGATTACTGGGGTGGATCCCTCACAGTGTGGTGCTGTCTTTATGATAGTGAGTTCTCATGAGATCTGGTCATTTAAAGGGTGTGGCACTTACCCCCCTACACTCCTCTCTCTCTCTCTCTCCCTCTCTCCTGCTTTTGCCATATGAAGTGCCTGCTCCTGCTTCACCTTCCCCCATGACTGTAGGCTTCCTGAGGCTCCCCTAGAAGCCAAGCAGATGCTGGCACCATGCTTTCTATGCAGCCTGCAGAACTGTGAGCCAATTAAACCTCTTTTCTTTATAAGTTACTCAATCTCAATCTTTCCAGCAATGCAAGAATGGTCTGATACAGAGTTTTACCTCCTAAATATTCCTTTCCCTTATGCTGATTTTTGTATTGGGTTAGCCCCTCCTTTCTCCTTTCATACATTCATTTTTCAGCAAATATTTATTGAGTTCATACCACACACTGTGCTTTGAGTGTGGGGGCACTCAAGGCATCTGCTAATCCCTCCAGCTTTATTGAAATAAGATTTATTTTCTCTTCTCAGTCATCATAGATTTTACAGGTTTTTATTTTGCATCTTGAAAAATATCTACGGTGTTTGTACTACCTCAGGAAAAGAAAAAGGCACACAGATAAACTGTGTGTCACAATGACTGTGGCCGGTTCCATTGACTACCATGCTTCAGATTCTGCCACTTTTTTGACAGGTGTAATGTGTTCCCTGTCTGAGTTGTTGGGATTTTGTTGGTGGGACTATAATAACTTGGTGTGGGGGAGGGTGCCATTTCCCCTCTTTCTTCTGTTTCATTCCAGCATGAGAGTTTGTGCACAGAGGCGATAGATGAATCCATAGATTCAATGATGTGCCCAGAAGGAGCACACAGCAGGGAATGGCGAACTTTTTCTGCAGAGGACCAGAGAGTAAATATTTTTGGGTTTTTTTGTTGTTGTTGTTGTTTGTTTGTTTGTTTGTTTGTTTTTTGAGACAGAGTCTGGTTCTGTCGCCCAGGCTGGCGTGCAGTGGCGCAATCTCGGCTCACTGCAAGCTCCACCTCCCGGGTTCACCCCATTCTCCTGCCTCAGCCTCACAAGTAGCTGGGACTACAGGCGCCCGCCACCACGCCCGGCTAATTTTTTTGTATTTTTAGTAGAGACAGGGTTTCACCGTGTTAGCCAGGATGATCTCGATCTCCTGACCTCGTGATCTGCCCGCCTCGGGCTCTCAAGGTGCTGGAATTACAGGCGTGAGCCACCGCGCCCGGTCATATTTTTGGTTTTGCGAGACAGAATTTCTGTCACATCTAGTCAGTCCTGCCATTGTAGGGCAAGAGCAGCCACAGCCAATACACAAACAAATGAGTGTGACTGTATCCCAGTAAAACTTCTTTAGTGGACACAAATTTGAATTTCGTGTAATTTTCCCATGTCACAAAACATTATTATTTATTATTTGATTCTTTTCTGTAAAAACCCTTATTAGCTCATAGGCTATAGAATAGCAGGTGAGGGGGGCTGATTTGACCCACAGGCAGTAATTTACCCATAGCTGTTCTAGTGGAAAGAGAATAATCTGTGTGTGATCAGTGTGTGAATATTGTCTGTGTCACCTACCAGTCAGGTCCATGGGAACCAATCTAATATATTTGGGCCTTTATTTTCTTATCTGAAAATGGAAATGATAAGTTTTACCTTACCTGATAGTTACATAAAGGTTAAATGAGACTAGCAATACAAGTAAGGTATTTTCTAGGAATAAAAGAGACTGATGGGCTGGTTGGAGGTGAGCTGAAGGAACACATTGGTGGGAGGAAGGAAAAAGACATCAGGAAACAACCATTCCTTGCCTGAAATGTAATAGCTGCTTACCTAATGACAGCTGTTATTGTTATTACTATTATTCAAAGAATAATAGAGAAAGAGAAGTAACAAGTAACAACAACAGATTCAGAGGAAGGAAAAGAAAGAAGAGCTAGAAAAATAAAGTAAGAAATAGTGACAGAGAGAGGAGGAAACAGCCATGACAGCCTATTGTTTCAAGATCCTCCCCTTGCTCTGATCTCCCTCCCAAACCTCAGAAATGGGTTTTCCAATGCCCTCGATATATTCACCACTATATCCTGCTGGCATCTCAAATTGAGCATGACCCAGGTGAATTTATCTCCCTCTAATCTTAACTTTGCTTTTCTCCAACAGTTTCCATTTCTATTAATAATACCTCCAAGCTTCAAACAGATAGGTCGTATTTGATTCCTCTTTCATTTTTACTCCTAGTCTTTTTGAGTTTACTTTGAAATGTTTCTAAGGTCCATATTCTCCTAGCCTTGACACTCACAACGTCTCCTTAGACTCCTCTCTCCAATCCACTGTCCATGGCAACTCTGTCATCAAGCTCTCAGTATCCTACTCTCACCTCCAATACATCTTACCCACAGTTTACCCATAGGGGATTGTCCCAGTCAAAACTAAGGCACTGTGCTGTGTCTCCATCACTGCAGAATATACCCTCCTTAATCAGAGGATCTGATCCTCCAGGATCTGCCCCAAGAGCCCATCTGATGTGATTTCCAACAAAACTGCTAACTACTCCATGTGTACCTCAATTCCTTGTATCTGCTGTTTCTTCCACCTGGAACACCCTTCTCTTCATTGCATTTCTAAATCCTGGGAATTCCTCAAGGCCTAATGTAAATATTTCCTTGTCCAGGAAGCCTTCAGCTGAAAGTGATTATTGCCTCCTGTGAATGTCTATAGCGTTTGTTTATCTGTATTTCTTTCTTGTCAGTCATCATTTGCTGTCTTTGTGTTAAGTGTGTATATGTTTTATCATTTGTAAAAGACCAGTGGTTGTCAAATAGAGACAATTTTGTCCTCCAGGGAATATTTAGTTGAAGATGGTTTTGGTTGCTATAACTCAAGACAGGGGTACTACTGGCATCTGGTAGGTAGAGGCAAGGGTTGCTGCTAAAGATCCTACAATGCACAGAACCCCCCACAACAAAGAAATGACAACAGGGTGAGGTTGAGAAACCCTGGACCAGACTCTAAGTCAGCAGTCCCCAACGTTTTGGCCCCAGGGACCAGTTTCATCAAGACAATCTTTCCACAGACCAGGAAGCAGGAGATGATTTGGGGATGATTCAAGTGTATCACATTTATTGTGCATTTTATTTCCATTATTATTACATTGTAATATGTAATGAAATAATTATACAACTCACCACAATGTAGACTCAGTGAGACTCCTGAGCTTGTTTTTCTGCAACTAGGTGGTCCCATCTGGGGGTAATGGGAGACGGTGGCAGATCATCGGGTGCTCGATTATCATAAGGAGCATGCAATCTAGAACCCCTGTATGCACACTTTACAATAGGGTTCATGCTTCTATGAGAATCTAATGCCGCCGCTGATCTGACAGGAAGCAGAGCTCAAGTGGTAATGCAAGCCATAGGGAGCAGCTGTAAATACAGATGAAGCTTTGCTCGCTTGCCCACAGCTCACCTCCTGCTGTGAGCCCCAGTTCCTAATAGGCCACAGACCTGCACCCGTCCACAGCCAAGGGATTGGGGACCCCTGCTCTAAGCTGTTGAAGAAAGGGGTCCATAACCGATTCCCTTGTGTTTCCTACAGTTCCTAACTCAGTCTTACACATGGTCATTGATGAGTACATATTTGTTGAATTAATGAAACAATAAGAATTTTTAAAGAAAACATATAGAGCTGAGGGATGACACATCCTATCCATTTCCAGTGGTATATGGGTGTCTGTGTACAGTATATCTTCTTCATTGCAGATGAGGAGCCAGGGCTTTCCAGTATCTGCACATTTTCATCTCTTGGTGCAGAAAGTACAACTGACTGCCACAGAGGGTCTCCTGAGCATTGTTAGTGGATGATTCAGGTTTCGAAGACGTCTTTCAAAATGACGATTCTTCTATAAAACATGTAAAATGGTGCTTCATTTGCTTCTAGCGTTTTAGCATTCTAGCAAATAGCTCGATTCTGAGAGAGTTGCATGATTTTAAGCAAAACAAGATCCTGACACCATGCAAAGCTGGCCTCTGTTCTTCAGCAAGGCATGCAGTTCAGACATCCCAGACTCACCTTTTGAAGACTTTCAAAGATTATGTTTCTGAGATTACCGTCAACTTGCATATTGTTTGAACAACCATTTATGTTTAAAGAAAAAAAAAAATCCATGCTTGGTTTTTTCCTAACTTACACTCACTGGAGTTTAAGCCTGCTTTTTTAAAATCTGCTCTGAGAAATAGAGACTCATTCATGGTACTATAATACAAATAATAGTAACAAATAACAAAAAATTCTTTCAGATTTATAAAGTACCTTCTACCATATGCTTGCTTTCCCATGTACTGAATGAACAATGCATCGCCCCCGCGGTGCCAGGGCTGCCCCAGACTCATCCATTTTCCTCCCCTCTATTGTTTCTTGGCACGTTCTCCACAGTGGAAACCAGAAAAATAGAAGGAGATCTTTACCAGTCATTTTTGCTAAATCCTGGTTTTAAGTAAAGGTTAATTTCAGATGTGTCGATAACCTAGGGACTGCTTAACTTCTCACCCACTAACTTTAAACACCGCAAGTTGTTGGTAATCAGACTTAAACACAATTATATCTTGAAAAAATCTGAATTTGTTAGAACATTTTTCAGCTCCCAGATCTCATTTATTTCCTATCAAATCATTTCCCAAGTATTTTTTACATTTCACAGGAAGTAAAATGTTTACATTGATATTTCTAGTACAGGATATGATATTAAAAAGTAAAATATAGACTGGGCATGGTGGCTTATGCCTATAATCCCAGCACTCTGGGAGGCCAAGGCGGGTGGATCCCGAGGTCAGAAGTTCGAGACCAGCCTGGCCAACATAGTGAAACCCAGTCTCTACTAAAAATACAAAAAATTAGCCGGACGTGGTGGTGGGTGCCTGTAATCCCAGCTACTTGGGAGGCTGAGGCAAGACATTTGCTTAAAGCTGGGAGGCCGAGGTTGCAGTGAGCCGAGATCGCACCATTCATTCCAGCCCAGGCAACAGTGTGAGGTTCCATCTCAAAAAAAAGTAAAATATAAATAATTCCATGATTCACATATTTAAAAAGTTTTTAATGCAAGAAGGATTAACTCTCTATAAGAATTTCTAACCCATGTCTTCATAAAACTATGAATTGTGTATACCATTATTGCAGTTTGCCTATGAAAATATAAGTAAATTTCATATAAATTAAAGATAATTTTCAGTATCTTGGTGACCTCGATTCCTAAATATGAAAGCCTACTCCCTTTTAAATGAAATTTCTATTCCCAAAGTGTCACTTGTGATGACTCTGCCTGTGACTGAGGGTCAGTGAATTTGAGGCTTTTGCTAAGTAACATTGTGAAGCTGTAGCTCATAAGAGAAAGTGATAACTTAGGGAGAGGCTAGGTGTTTTTTTTATATACAAGTCTGCAAAGCAAACTTTTCTGAATTTGATCTTGATTTACTTCTCTTAAAGATGTATTCTTGCCAACACTACAACAATTTTTTTTTTTTTTTTTTTTTTTTTGAGATAGAGTCTTGCTCTGTCGCCCAGGCTCAATCTTGGCTCACTGCAATCTCCGCCTCCCGTGTTCAAACGATTCTCCTGCCTCAGCCTTCCAAGTAACTGGGACTACAGGCGTGCGCCACTATACCTGGCTAATTTTTGTATTTGTTTTAGTAGAGACAGGGTTTCACCATATTGGTGAGGCTGGTCTGGAACTCCCGATCTCGTAATTCCCTGACCTCGGCCTCCCAAAGTGCTGGGATTACAGGTATGAGCCGCCACGCTCAGCCTGGTTTTTCACTTTTTATTTCAGAGTTGCTAGCTAAGGTTGCGTATGTTATATGCATACGGTGCCATTTCACAAATATTACCACACACCTTCCAGCACCTTACATGCAGTATTATTTAATCCTCTAAACAACACTATGATATAGATACTGCTATTATTCCCATTTTATAGATGCAGAAACTGAGGCTCAGGGTTAAGAGCCTTGCCCAAGTTCACATAGCTACGCAGTGCCAGGACCAGACATGTATTCGAGCCAGGTATGTCTAATTCCAGAGCCCATATTCTTCAGGCCTTTCTGGTCCCATCAATCTTGGTACCAGGATAATGTAATTAGAGTCTCCGAGGTCCCTTAAAAATACCTGAAGACAGCCAGGTGCGGTGGTTCATGCCTGTAATCCCAGCACATTGGGAGGCCAAGGTGGGCAGATCACTTGATGTCAGCAGTTTGAGACCAGCCTGGACAATATGGCGAAATCTCATCTCTACTGAAAAGACAAAAATTAGCCAGGCATATTGGTGCATGTCTATGATTACAGCTATTCAGAGGCTGAAACAGGAGAGTTGCTTGAACTGGGAGGCAGAGGTTGCAGTGAGCCAAGATCATACCACTGCACTCCAGCCTGGGCAACAGAGTGAGACTCCATCTCAAAAACAAACAAACAAATAAAAAAACCTGAAGAGGTTGTTTTAACATAACTCTATAAAGACAAAAGAAGTAACAATTGAGATAAACTGAATTATATTTTGGATGAATTGTATACATATTTTGACAGTTTATTAAAATATATATATTCATATGTATGTGTGTATATATATAATATATATAATTATAATTGCATAAAGTTTATATTTTTATATACATATATAGTATTCATTATTCATGTTACAAGCCCAGGATTTTGGTTCAAGTCTTAACACTGTCATTTGATGTTTATCAAATTACTTAAAATTTCTAACCATTCTCGTTCTCTTCATAAGTAATGGAGATATTAGTAGGATATATTCCATTGGGTTGTTACTGTGGCAGTAAAAGGAGAGAATTGTTTGAAATGTAGTAAAATTAAAAATAATTTTTCCAGCTGGCACCAGAGTCATACTACCAGACAGAACTATCTGGTGTAGGAAAATGATATACATCAAGGGGCTTGGGGCCAAGGGCTGGAATAATGCAAGAAAAATAACGAAAATGATCAACTTCTCTGCACCATACATAAGCAGGACTCGGAAGAAAACAGTGAAGGGAGGAGACGAAAGAGGGTAAAGGGAGTAGGGAAGAAAGCTGCGTGGCTTGGGAGCCTCAGAAGAAAGGCACCCAGAGAAGACTTTCTCAAGGGTGAGGAGGCCAAATAATTTCACAAAGAATAACAATGTCTACTGTCTGATGTTAGGTTTTCTGTTTCTCTGTGATGTAGACTCCCTCTGTTACTCCAAAGCTTCAGAAAAGTCTAGTGCACACACACACACACATTCATGCAGAGTGGCTTGAGAGGGAAATCAAGGAAAGGGGCCATGTGCCCCCATCTGGGTGGGTGCAGAGTACACAGAAGGCACCAGCCACGGAGACAAGGTGTCGGTGAGACAGAGATTCAGGCCGAAGGGTCCCACGGAATGTGAACCCCTGGAAAATCATAGAAATCTAAGGAGGATCCTGGGTATTTCCTCAAGATGTGAGAGAGGGGCTTCCACCAATTTCTATTAAACCTCAGAGTAACTAGAATCTGGATTATACATTCGTTCAATCAATATTTATTAAGTGCCTACTATGTACCAGGATATTTTACAGGTGCTGGGATTTCTGTGTTGAAGAAGGCAAACTTCCTGCTCTTTTACCTGACTGTCTAGGTGGGGAAGAGAACAGGAGCAGATGAGGGACAGACAGTAAACAAATAAAAAAACAAATGAACCGGATTGTTTCAGGTAGTGGGCATATTATGAAAAAAGTAACTAAAATGAGGACTGTGTTAGGAGTCCTTCAGTAGAGGGGTAGCATGCCCAGGAGTAGGAATGGGGTGCTTATTTAGATCAGGAGACTAGGTGCTGTTTGACCTGGGACCTGAAGGACAGGAAGGAGCTGGCCATGGGTGAACGCTGGGGCTTTTGCTCCAAGCAGAGGGCTTGAAGGCATGTATAGAAGAGAACAGTGAGACTGACCCTAACGGGCTAGGGAGAAAGAGGCTGTATTAGTGTCCTAGGGTTTTGCCATGAGAAAATACCACAAACTAGGTGGCTTAAAATAATAGAAATTTATTCTCACAGTGCCGGAGGTTAGAAGTCGGAAACCAAGGCGTCAGAACCAAGGTGGTTCCTTCTGAGGGCAGTGAGGGAGAATGTGTTCCCAGCCTCTCTCCTAGATTCTGCTGGCTTGCCTGTCATCTTTGGTGTTTCTCAGATTGTAGATTGATCACTCCAATCCTCTACCCTCACGTGGCCTTCTCCCTGTGTCTTTTCACATAGCCTTCCCTCTGCACATGTCTGCAAATGTTCACATTTCCCTTTGTTATAAGGACACCAGTCATATGGGATTGGATCTACCCTAATTTTAACCTTGTTTGAATTAATTATCTCTTTAAAGACCCTATTTCCAAATAAGATCAACATTCAGAGGTAGAGGAGATTCAAACTTCAACAGATCTTTTTGGAGAGACCCAATTCAACTCCTAACAGAGGATATGGAGAGGAGTTGGATTTTATTCTAAGCACCCATGTGAAATGCCTGGCACAGTGCCTGGCACATGACTTTTAGCATCATTATTATGCAGAGATTTATTTAAAAATGCAAAATTTAACAGGAGAGTCGTTAAAAACATGAAATTGGATTATGTCACTGCTCTGGCTAAAATCTCTCCAATGGCCTCCTTTTGTACTCCAAAAAAATTCCAAGTCCTCATAGGGCCTTCAAACCCCCTAGGGTCTGAGCCCTTGGTGATCTCAGACCTTGTCTCCCACCAGCCCCCACCTGCTCCGTCCACTCCATTCACCCTGGTCTCCTTGCTTGTCCTCAATCACCCCAAGTTGCCCCTCCCACCTCAGAGCCTCTTCCTGTTTGTTGCTTCTGCCTGGAATGCTTATCTCCCAGTATTGGCAAGGCTGGCTCTGTAATGCCATCCAGGCTTCACCTCAAATACCTCCCAACCTCGCCCAGAGAGGCTGTCTCCAAGAACCCTCTTTAAAATAATGCCCACATCACTTTCCATCTCCTTCTCTACTGAACTTTTCCGCATACCTTTTACAACTACTTAAAATTATTCTCTCTCTCTCTCTTTCTCTCTTTCTCTCTCTCTACACACACACACACACACACACACACAACTACACTATATCTAAAAATATGTAATTAATTAATTGTATCTGTCCTTGCCACCATAATGTCAGCTTCATGAGGACAGGGAAAGGCAGGCTCGATGGCAGAAACTCAGCCCTTAAGAACAGCTCCTGGCACCTAGGAGATGCTCAATGTATGTTTGTTGAATAAATGAATCAAGGGTGCTGATACAGTCAGGAGTAATGAGGTGGTTGGTGAACCTATTATCATTCAAGTGCAGTCTTCCCTGTGTCTGTACCTGCAACCCATACATTTCCCACTATATTTTTGTTTCGCCAATGATGAGTCTTGGTCCCCTATAAACTTGTCTTTATTCATTGTAGAGCACTCAGAGATGCATATTTAAAAGGCATATTTTTATCTTAGGAACATGGAGTTCAACAGTGTGTTTCTATTTTATTTTGTATTTTTCATCTCACTCTTGCATAAATCTGAGTTATGCAGGGATGGGGGATGAGATGCTTTTAAAATACACCTGAATACCTATAGATGCTCTTTTCTGTACTGCAGTGGTAAAGGGATTCCTGAGCTCCAAAAGAGTAATTAAGTCAGACGATTACTGGGAATCTAAAACATTTCCCTCTATAGCGTAGAAGTAAATTAAACAGCAATCAAATAGGAAGCAGAAATATTTATCGCAATTCGAAAAGTGACTTCAGATGCACTCTGAACCACTCAAGAAAATTAATGAAATAGCTTTAGAATCCCATGTCTTGTATTGCTTTGTCTATAGTTCCAAAGATTATAACACAAGTTGATCATTTATTTTATAAAACTGATTTAAGAACAAATAAATTTTGACTATTTCCAACATTCAAATTAGTCTTTGATGGAAGAAAATCTGCCATTAACAATATTCAAAAGAACATGCTATAAGTTCTTAATTACAAAGACACAGCCCAAAAGTATTTTGGAAAAGGCAACATTGCTGAAATAAATTAATAGCTTTCCAGTGTGACTGCTCAATTAAATGCAAAAATTTTGCTAAGATTTCTAAAATACACACACATCTCATGATAAACTTACACATACTTAGTTTGTGGTACATTAACTTTTCCAATATACATCTTAGCCAATATAAAATGGTTCATTACAACTTTTACAAATTACAGTAGTTATGACAGAACTATATATTCTCTAGGAAAAAGAAAAAGGAAAGATTATTTAATTTGATAATGCATGGTACTGGTCAAGCATTTTAAACTATGCAAATGGTTATAAAATGTATTTCATTATTATATAACTCCATTAATTCCCTTAAAGTTCTTACTTTTAAAAAGAGGCCTTCCTTAAGGGTATTTACACAAAAGACATCCCTGATTAAATGCCATTATAAGTAATGAAACTATTAAGAGAAAGAAGGATGGCAGGGAAGGAGGGAGGGAGCAAGGAAGAAAAACAAAAGTTTCTGTGTGACTTAAAGATTTCTAAATCTCAGCCAACATACCAGTAATTTCAAATAGTATTCACTACAAACATTTTAGCAAACCAAATCATGAAGCCTTTAGAGTTTCATTCCGAAACTTGATTGGCAGTGAATTCAGATGCTTATCATGCCTATCTCTTTTGAGCTGTTATTATATTTATCATTTGAATTTAGTAGCCAGTTCACCTAGGCTGGCCCATTCCTTCAAGTCAACACTCTGATATTTTTTTGCATGGCTTGGATAAGCAACTTCAAGTAATTTACCAGCCAATTCAGTCCAAAGAGACAAATCAGTAATATACACAAGCTCATTCATTATAATCTCAGAAAAAGTCACACTAGTATATTATAAGTAATTGCAGCCTGGGAGACTAATAAAGAAAGGCAGCCTTAGAAAGTTCTCTGCATCATAGAATGCTCCCGTTTATTACTTTGCTAAGGCTTGTTTGGGCTTCATTCTATGTGACAAAGATTTTTCATAATGGGCTGGTAAATGCCCCATGGCGTATTTCAAGGGAAAGAAGATAATGATTAATGGTAGGATAGCTTTATGCTAAGGTCAAAACCCCTTTTGTGGAAGCAAATAACACGCAAGTTTCTACTTACTGGAGAAGAAATGAGAGGGAGGAGGGGTTCCATTGTAGATACAATAAAACAGAATGTGTCTTACTCCAAATCGTTTCAGAGACGTAGACTGCTCTAGAAACGTAGAGCTAGTTATAGAACACTGGTCTTGAAATGAAACTGTCACTGGGGAAAAATGGAAACAGAAAGGCTTAAATGCATTCCCTCAAAGCTCCCCAGGGCTTTTCTTTGTGCCCAAGGCATTTCTGGTGGAAACAGCCTTAAGAGACAAGAGTGTTGTTTTAAAAACTCCCCTTGTTTCTTTGGAACATTGAGAAAAATGCTTACATACTTTGGTTCTTCCACGCCGGCCTGCTTTTTGAGTAAAATTTATTTTTAAAATATTTTATTTATCTCTCAGTTGGCAAAATCATTTAATTTTGCTACTCTTCTAAAATTTATGTATTTATTCAATATTTCAGCAATTTTAAATCTTCATAGCTAAATGTATTTCTTAATCATTTACACAAGATGTACTTACTGAGCTCCCGCTAGGTTCTAAGGATACAGCAATGAAAAGACTGCCAAGTTCCTTACTCTTCTGAAGGTTACTCTGTAGTTAGGGGAGAGGAAGAACTAAAAATAAATAAATAAATCAACAAACAAACAATAAACTAGCAGGTGGGGCTAATGCTGCGAAGAATCAAAGTAGGGCAGTATGATAGAGAGGGACAGGTGGCTACTGTCCCTCTCTATCTATCATAGAGGACAGGACTGACCGGTCAGGAAAGTCCTCTCTGATGAGGTGAACAGCTGACCTGAGAACTGAATGACAAGAAAGAGCCAGACATACAAAGATCAAGAAGAAAAAGCATTTCAGGCAGGGGGAACAGCCAATGCAAGGCCCAAATGCAGAATAATTGTGGTCTCTTCTGGGGACAGGAAGAAGATCAGGGTGGGAAAGTGGGATGGAATGAGTTCAGAGGAATAGGCATAGACTAAATCCCAGTCCGGACATTACAAGCTATGGCTGGATGCTTGATTGAATTGGGAAACATCAGAGCAACACATTTTCATCTGATTCTAGCCTCTTGCAATTAATACTTCTAATCTGTCCCCTTCCAAAATAGCCTGCACTTCAGTGGCACATGAATTGATTCAACTTCCTTGTTCAAAAATTGTCTTATAGATACCATCTGCTTTATAGAAAATGTTCAAATTGTTTAACTTGACATTTACAGACCTCCAAAAACTTAACACTAGCTAACCTATCCACCTTTATGTCCCCTGCTCCACTAATGAATACTCTCCTCTAGCCAAACCTTTTCTTCAACACTCCTTTTATTTTATCCTCTTGATTTTTTTCTCATGCCATTTTCTATTATTCAGCAAGAGCTTTTCCTCCTCTCGCTGAATTTATATCCACTTTTATTCATTAAAATATTTCTGTAACTAGGAAAAGAAAACCCAACACAAAGTGGGTTAAACAAAAAGAAATTTCTTGGCTCAAGTAAACTAAAAGTCCAAAGTAAAACACACTCAGGCACAGTTTGATTCAGAGGTTCATGACGTCATTTACTTTGAGATGATCTTGGCTCTGTGTGTTGATTTCGTTCTCAGGCTGGCTTCCTTCAGAATAGCAGAAATGGCTGCAAGAGTTCTAGACCCTGCACTCAGTTGAATTGTGTTCCCCCGAGATTCCTGTCCACCTGGGACCTGAGTATGTGACCTTATTTGGAAATAGGGCCTTGGCAGTGTAATTGCATTAAGATGAGGTCATATTGGATCAGGATGGGTCCTAGTCCAGTGACTGGTGTTCTTATAGGAAGAGAGGAATAATAATAATAGTAATAATAATAATAATAATAAGAGAGGATATAGAGACACAGAGGGAGAAGGCCAGGTGAGGACGGTGGCAGATATTTGACTGAGGCAGCCACAAGCCAGGGAACACCAAGGATTGCCATCAACCTCTAGCTTCATTCCAGAAGCTAGGAAGATGGAAGGAAGAGTTCTTCCCTTAAGCCTCAGAGGCACCTCAGAAGGTGCATCACCTGTCAGCTCCTTGATTTTGGACTTCCAGCGCCGAGAACTATGAGAGAATAAACGTCTGTTGTTTGCAGACAGCCGGTTTGTGGTGATTTCTTACAAAAGCCCTAGGAAACTAACACAGGTTCCCGTTGCTCACGGGCCATCCAGGAGAACACAGAACCATGGCAGCTCCCATGCGAAAGGGCAAAAACTTCTTTTCAGAAGACTCGGCAAATTTTCCTTATTTCTCCTGTGTCCATATCTGAATACATCACTGCATCCAGAGAACTGCCACCTGGAGCTGAAAGAACATCTCTCCTGTTCAAATCACACGGCAAAATGGTAGAGGAGGGATCTCCAAAATAAAACCAGGGTTCTGTTGCCAAGAAAAAAGGGAAAGAAATGCCAAGAGGGCAACCAGCTTATGTCCACTCTACTATTGAAGACAGAATGATTTGGGTTGAAAGTTACAGAAAGCCTCTCTCTCACTGGCTTGAGCATTGAGAGAATGTACTAGCTATATTGCAACGTAGTGGGAAGGGTAACACCCTAATTTTAAGGATTTAAGTCACGAGATGAGAAATATGTACATAAAAGTGTTATTAAGAATATAAGGTAATTCGAAACAGATGGAGAATAAGAAAAAAAGAATATAAGGTAAATGAGAAATATGAGTATGAGTAGTAAGTGCTGAAAGAATTCAGAGACTAAGAGTTTGCTTCTGGCTCATCTGGAGAGAGTTCTTGGAGAAGGTATTGTTTCACACAATAGGCGATCCCGAGGCAGATCCAACTCCAGGCACCGCAGGAACGGGCTCCACATCTGCATCTCCCCTGTTCTCCAGCCTCAGCCTTCCTGCAGGTGTCAGCTTTGTCTTCATGCCAGCTCTTAATATGGTCACCAGAAGCAACTGGGGCAACTGATGATATATTTTTTGTGTCCAGTGGGAGAGAGTAGCAATCTGATGCCCAATTATGAAATAAATGTCTTTTCTCTTAGACTGCTTGGACCCAAACTTGGACGGAGTTTGCTTTTCCTGAGACAAGTGTGCTGCACTCCTGTGCCCATTCCTAGATCAATGCCAATTGCTAAGGAACTACCGTTTACTGATTGGCGTAAGCCTGGTTCCCTGAATGCATCATGAGGGAGGGGAGGGAAGAGATGATCGCAACCACTGGCTTGGCATTAGGCTAATTAGGATTCTCCCTTGGGGCTTAAGAGGGCGTTTGCTTTCCCTGAAACAAGTGTGCTGTATGTGGGACAGTTTCTAAAATACGAAAAAAAAGAGTTAATAGATGCTGGTTAGGCAACTAATTTGGCCACCACACCATCCTTCTAAGTACATATTGGATCCTGCCTCCTCCATGAAGTCTCTTTAGATTAGCCAGAAGCAAACTCTTAGTCTCTGAATTTTTTCAGCACTTACTGCTCATACTAATATTTCTCATTTACCTCATATTCTTTTTTCTTATTCTCCATCTGCTTCGAATTACCTTATATTCTTAATAATACTTTTATGTACATATTTCTCATCTCGTGACTTAAATCCTTAAAATTAGGGTGTTACCCTTCCCACTATGTTGCAATATATCTAGTACATTACCTTGCCCAGAATATTTTATGCTCAATAAAAACCTGTTACTGAATTGACTTTTAACAAGCAAAAAGAACCAGGCAGTCTTTAAACTTAGCAATAGACATATAGATCCAGCTCCCTAGTTCAATTATTTCTTCTTCCTAATAGAAATCTTCCCTTGCTCATTATCTCCCAGGAGTTGTTCATGAAGACATATTGGTAATTCATCTGTACTTAATAAAATGGTTAGACTTTGGACCTAATTAAATAGTAAGAAACAGTGAAAATACATGACTTGGCTAATATTTTGATTAAAAATCTGGACAAGATGCAAAAACTAAAGCAGAAATACAAATTTCATTATGGAAGCTAAATACAGTAAGGGAAACAAGACCTTTCCAATTGCAAAAAGATGTTTTCGGCACTTTTTCTATTTTAATAATAGGAATCACCATTGTGCCTATCCACTCAAACTATAGATTTTTCAGCATCTTCTAGGTCTAACCCAGCACTCAGACATGAATGTTACAAGTTCCACTGTTCCACACTATACTATTAAATTTGTATTCTCTCTGAAAAATGATTATACCAGATTTAGTAGCAGAACTTTTAGAATGATTTCTTAACTACAATCTCAGTGATCTAGCACTTGATTAATAATTTCTTAACAGAATTTTGACCACTTTGAAGATATCTTGAGGACATCTGAAATTTCTCTACAAAGTTCAGTAATTCTGATGATAATAGGTACCATTAATGAAAAATATAATGTCCTGATTTAGACATTTACTGTGGTTTGAATGTTTTTCCCCTCCAAAATTCAAGCTGAAACTTAATTCCCAGTGTAATCGTATTAATAAATGGGGCCTTTAAGAAGTGATTGGGTCGTGAGGGTTCTGCTCTCATGAATGGACTAATCCATTCATGGATTACTGGATTAATGGGTTAATGGATTAATGGGTTATCATAGGCTTGGGTTAGTTATCAGAGGGTAGGTCTGTTATAAAAGGCAGTTTGTCTCTCTGTGGTGCTTTCTGTCAGTTATGACACAGCACAATGCCCTCACCAGAAGCAACCAGAGGCAGACCCTTGACCTTGGACTTCCCAGCATCCAGAACTGTAAGACATAAATTTCTTTTTTAAATCAATTACCTAGTGTCATGTGTTCTGTTACAGCAACAGAAAATGGACAAAGACAATAGACAACCAAAAGCGATAGGAGAGGTCAATGTTTTCAAAAAATTCATCTTCCAAAGAATGAGAATAAATAAATTATTTACTAAAAAGTAGAAAGTTGAGGATCAAATGTCTAGATGAAACCACCTTATTTCCCTCAATGGGAGCAGGAAAATTGGATCCACGCTCTCCTGTTAACCTTTCTCTAGGTTAGTGGAGACAATCAAGCCTGACTTCAGTGCTGAAAATGCATTACTCCTTATTTACTACTTGAGTAAACTTTGTTCTTATTTTATAAAAGCATTTGAGCCAAGGATGAGTTGGGCTTTAATAGTGATTCAAGTCTCCAGGAACATTTAATGTCCACTGGCCATCTTCAAGTCACTAGACTAAGGCAAGAATACTGCCAGAAGGTTCAAGACCCAAATTTTAGTTCTAAGCATTTCCAGGCCCATCCTTCCCTCTTGTTTACAAATTAGGTAGATATTTAATTTTTGTGTAGACTGGCTTTAAGAACCAGGGGAGGTGGTAAAGGAGACAGGTGAAAGGAGGGTATTTCAAACACAACAGCATAAAAATGGTCTTGGCTTGACAGTGACTATTTCTAAGGCATCGAATTAGAAAAAAAGGCTCGATTTGAAACTAGAGAATGAGGCCCCTGGTGGATTATAAATAACAAGGCCCTTCTTACCTAGCAAGCTTTTAGAAACAATAGAATGTAGTGGTTGAGGATGCCATAGGCCTGAGTCCAAATGCCAGTCCCACTCCTTGCTGTGTGACCTTGAGAGATCACCTAACTTTCCCAAGCTTCAGTTTTCATATCTATAAAATGACAGTGATAATAGTACTTACTCTGCAGGATGGCAGTGAAGATTAAATTATATAACCCATGTGAAAAAGCTGGGGAAGGACCTGGAATGTATTCAATATGCCGTAAATGCGAGCTACTGTGACAATTACTAGGGGAAGCCAGCCTACTTTGGGCCCACTCTACAGCCTCTGGCCGAGAACTGTCCGCCCACCATGCAATTATTTACAGACCGAAAGGGCTGCTTCACTCATTTCTCACTTCCTTGCTTCATTTTGCTTCTAGAATGGTTTATGTCAAGGGTTTCATCCAAAGAGATGAAAATAATAATGTCTATTTACATAACATTATCCTTGTTTTCCTTCTTCCCTCAGAAATGCTCTAGTATTATCAAATTAGTCGCATTTTGAAGATGACATCCACTAGAACTAATCAAACTCAACAAGCTTTGTTCCTTGATATTACCCTGGATCCTCACCCATTAATGTAACAGCTGCAGTATTTTAAAGGAGACTGGGAACACTCCCACTGCAGACTGTCTGCACTTGGTGACTGCAATCATGATTATTTACTGAATACTAATATTCTGTATGTGTTCTGTGCTTTAGCTTTCTAATGCCAGTGCTCATTCATGGCAGAGAATAATAAATTGGCAGGGAGGAGAGTTGTTCCTGCTTAATCCAAAATCTGGTTCTCTCTAGTGGTCTGCTGATCTTTATAACATTAAACTCTTGCTAGATCAAATTTCTGAATAGATGTAGTGAAATATAACCATTTAAATCTTAAACCTCTTGAGATATTGTGGTTTCTAATAAGATATATATCTCTGGTCTTCCTCCCGGTTTCCTGGCACACAACTCCTAGGACCTCTGAGGTCTCCAGAGTGATAATAGTGTCCCTGTGTGCTAATGAGATGACCAGTAGCTGCCAGCCCCTGGGTAACTTCAGGATGGGCCTGCTCATTGAAAAGACCAAAACAGAATAAGAGGGTTAGGACTTTCAGCCCACACCCCAACCTTTGGGGAAGAGAAAGGGGCTGAAGGTTGAGTGGATCTGCAGTGGCCACTGATGGTAATCAATCATCTCTACATGTAAAGTCTCCATAAAAACCCCAAAGGACAGGATTCAGAGAGCTTCCAAATAGCTGAACACCTGGAGGTTCCCTAAGGGTGGTGCGCATGGGGAAGGCATGGAAGCTCCCACCTCTTCCTCCAAACCTTACCCCACGCATCTCTTCCATCTGGCTGTTCATCTGTGTCCTATATTATATTCTATATCAATAAACCAGTAAACATAAGTAAAGCATTTTTCTTAGTTCTGTGAGCTGCTCTAACAAATTAATCAAACCCAAGGAGGTGCCGTGGGTCAGAAGCACAGGTCACAACTTGTTCATGACTGGCATCTGAAGAGGGGGGTAATCCTGTGGGACTGAGCCATTAACCTCTGGTATCTCATGCTATCTCTAGGTAGATAATGTCATAATTGGATTGAATTAGAACATACCCAGCCGGTGTCCACAGGAGAATTCCTTGCAGAATTGCTTTGGTTGGTATGTGAGAAAAACACGCACACACCTGGTGTCAGAAGTGTTGAGTGACTGCGAGAGTACAGAGTAGAGAGCAGGAAGCAACAGTTGGTTTTTTCCTATATCCTTGTATCTCTTGAGTATCAAGCTGGGATTTGAGCATTGCATAATCTTCTAACAATGAAGTGCTGTTTGAATTTTGTCACTGGGTCTGAAACATGCATCTGATGATGTTCTGTACATTTAAACATCCTTTGTGTTTGAGATGTTACTGACCCTGTTACTTCTTTTGCTTACAAATGTCTCCAAAAAAACAGGAGTGAAATAAAATGCCCTTACCTCCTTCCCTTCCCTCTGGGTTGTAGCTCGATAATTCTAACAATGTCTGCATGACAAATGAAAACTTCATTATTTATGTACTTTTTGTATGTGATAGAAAACAGATAAACATTTGGTATTATTTAGACTAAGGTTTCAGATGTTTGGCTGAAATTTCATCTTTATATTCTGCTTTTTATCTTAATATCATGGTGGAATTCCATTTAGAGCCTATATTTATACATACCATTCAAGTGGTAGAAAGAAATAATTTAACACAAGACCACCAAATTGAAGTGCCTTTAAAAATTTTTTATATTCTGTTGAGAAAGGTTTTTACTTTTTCAAGCCAACTGCTGCCACTACTGCTAATGATTATTACCCTGCTTTTTTTAATGCTGTCTAGCTTTATTTCTTTCTTCCAAGTGTAAAATGTGATATATGCTTCATATAAAAATTCAAATAGTGCAGAAAAGCACAAAGAAGACAGTAGAAATCACTTGAATTCCCCTTCTCTGAAGATAGCCACCATTTATTTATATTTTGCTGAAGACAAAGTCTTGTCTTGAAGGTAAGATTTACATTTTGCCTTGGAGACTTCTTTCTATGAACATGTACATGTAAATGTGATTGTACATAATGTCCTAGAACTTGGCTTTTCTAGTCAACAATACTTTTGGACATTTTTCTATGCAAGTACATGTAGCTCTGCATCTGTGATTCTCATTATGTCCTTCTTCCTCTTCTAGATAAGAGTATGATGCACAAGTGGAAAGACATGGAAACATGTATAAAAATGGAGAGACACCAGCATCATAATTCATAATATCATATACCCACTGTACTGATGCGCCATAATTTTTTTTACCTTATTCCTTCATGGTTGGTGTTTGTTTTCAATAATTAATAATTAAAAGTTTGTTGGGTCTTTATTTCCTCCAAGTTTTTAATTTTTTAACCTATTTATAGATACTACTTTTATCTTTACCCTGACTCTTACCTATGGTCTGAAATATTTTACACTTGAGAAAGCAAATTCTGATAGTGCTGGATCTGTTCAATTCTAAACCCTTTGTTGGATGCCTTTAATCTATTAGAAAGGGAGTCTGCCATTCCTTGACAACATGTAAAACTACCTATATGAAGTAAAATCTTTATTAGAATATGAAGATTTGTTCTTAACTGACTTTCCTATCTAGCAAACAATTCAAGCTGATGGAAAATTGTTGGTTGGCATGCCAGTTTTCTTTGGGTAACTCTGATAAATTACACAAGCTTATGCAGTTTCCTTTTTATGTTGGTAAGCTCAAGATCTCTCAGGGCATGTGGTCACTCACCATTATATTCCAGTCCTCAAAAGTTAACACTTGAAATAAGGTTCAGAAATTTACCTAAGTTATAGGATCAATCTGATTAGTTAGATCAAAATTCATTTTCAGAAAGGAAGGCAAAGAGACCTACTCAAAATTAGCATTTCAATTTATGTTTAGAAATATTCATTCTTTTGGACAAACTTCCATATACTTAGTCTGCCTTCCAGAGACAGAGGCAAGTATATTCACTCATTTATTCAGCCCACTGGGCTGTGATGTGCACATCATTGTCCCAGCAGACACTGTATAATTAATAGCCCCAAAATGCACAGAGGCCTTGGGGCTGGGCTAGCCTCAGTGTTTTTAGTCTTTACCTGGTTGGTTGCTTGACTTGCTCTTGAGCCAAGTCCATTCTCTTTTCACAGCCATGCCTCTTTCCAGATGAGTCCAGAAGTTGAGCAGCGGCTCGAAATATATCTGACTTGAAGTGAAGAGACCTGAGTGGAATCCCTAGGGAACCTTGACATACATCTCAGAGTTGCTATAATATATTCACATCAAAATGGGGGCCATTTCACCAATCTCACAGAGTTTTTGTGAGTGCTACATAATGTATATGAAAGACTTGGACACACTGAGGGCCTGTAGGAAGTGTTGTGCAGAGCTACTGTTTTCAGTGTCAAAGCAGAATAATAAAATTCCTTTCTGCTTGCACTATGGGATGGTTCAAGCCACAAGAGAAAAACAATAAGTAAATCCATCCAGATCCGTGTAACTCTCACCTAGCAGAGAATTTTAAGACAATATTTTCTTGAAAGCCAGACTCTCCTTTTTCTATTTTCAACACATTGAAACATAAAAAATACTATGTAGAAAACCAAAAACCAGACACCTTCATTTAGATGCTTCACGGCAGTGGCTAATGTTTAGTTCCTGATTCTTACATCTGCCCTGGTTCTGAATCACATTTCATAGGTCCATGTATGGTGATTGCATGCCCTTTATTTAAGAAGAGAATCTTAAAAATCAGGAATGGAGAATCTGCAATCTTAGACGTGATTTTATCCTTGCCCATGCAGTGATGGTGATTTGGCTGCCTCCACCGATAATCAGAAAATCATTTCTCCTTGTGGGGAGTTGCTGCTGTGACTGTCTCATTCAGAAGAAAGCTTCTTGAGAAACAGATATTAGAGCTGCAAACAACATTGAATCAGCTAATGACTGTGGCAAAATATGTCCCTCATTCCATAGCCCCAAGGAATGGGAGAAGCAATAAGAGGTTATTTTTGACTAAGGTTCCTCTTATTACCTACCTACCTTTCCATATTTCCCATGTTTCTCCAAGTATTTCTGACATCTTAAAGTTTTCTATCTCCAGTTCAAGTCCTTTCCTAATCCTGTGTCTCTCTTAACAGAGCACGTTGTAGATATAAATCATTTTAGTCATTAGACGCACATAATCTTAGAGGAAAAATCATTATAACCATTTATTCTGACCCTCTCCTTTTCAGATGAAGAGTATCAGAACCAAAATTTATTTTATTTTATTTTATTTTACTTTATTTTATTTTATTTTATTTTATTTTATTTTATTTTTGAGATAGGATCTGGCTCTGTTGACCAGGTTGGAAGTGCAGTGGCACCACCATGGCTCACTGCAACCTCTGCCTCCCGGGCTCAAGTCATCCTCCCACCTCAGCCTCCTAAGTAGCTGGGACTACAGGCATCACCATGCCTGACTAATTTTTGTATTTTTTGTAGAGATGGCGTTTCACCATGTTGCCCAGGCTGATCTTGAACTCCTGAGCTCAAGCAATCCACCCGCCTCAGCCTCCCAAAGTTCTAGGATTACAGGTGTGAGCCATCACTCCTGGCCCAGAACCAAAATTAAAATCAGGTCCTGGGACCTCCAGTCCAAAGCGTTTCAAATTTGCTGTATTTATGAAGTAAATGTTGAAGTTACCCATAGTTAGTTTTAAATTAGGTGAGCTAAACATTTCATGTTCGTCTAGGGAAGAAAAGAAAAGACAGAAAGGCTTCTCTGCCTACCCTGTGGCGTCATGCCTCATCTAGGACAGTGTATCCAGCCTCCCACAATTCATGTCCACTCCAGCAGTAGGACACTTTTATTGATGGGCTAAATCTACACCTGAATAAAAAGTGGAGAAACTCAACCAAGTGACTGACTGTCCTGAATACCCCTTTTTCCTGTCTAACTTAACAAAATCTAAACCTACTTTCTTCACTGCCCAGGCAAGAAATGTCTGTTTATGATTCCTGCCCTTCAGTGACTGGTAATGAATGATCATATGTGGAAATCAAAGTCTATATTGTAGTGTTTTGACAAGCATCTTTGTCCAATATCTTCTTCTCATAGGATATTAGATTTTATTTGAATTCTCATGCCAATTTTTTGGCCCCTGTTAGAGAGTTGTATACTTAAGAAAGGTATTATTTTAAAATTATGGTTTTTATTAAAAATTACTTAGCTTTTTTCTATATTTGCTATTTTTTTTGCAGTAAATTGTGATATTTTCCTATTCTTATTGTAGGAAGACAAATTCACTTTGGGAAGGTAAATGTTACATTTTAATAAAAGCCAGCTTACAGATTAGATGAGGATAGTGAACCTCAAAGGGGAACAAACAGGTGTAAACTTTGACATTTCTCAATCTTCTTAACTGCAGCATAAGATTTGCCTTTATTTTTTAATATTGGAGAACTTGCCCTGTAAATCCTAACATGAGGATGAACTAAATACCTGGGGAGTTCATCATCTCTCACAAACTAAATCCAGAGAAAAAACTTCCTGACACAAGAAAAAATTGCAGTTAAATGGAAAATAAAGCAAATGAAGATTGGAATATGGAGCATTTTGCATACCAGATAAGAAAGGGGGCCATGTGATCATGGCAGGTGACAAAGGAGAGCCATTGCTCCCATTTGAGGTTGGAGGGGGAAGAGTCCAAGGCTAGAACCATGTGGCTGACCAGGCTCCTGGAACTTCCACATCTGCATAACGGATCATGCAAAAGTGAGCTACATAACTAAATGAAGTTTTTACATATAAATTCGCATAGTTCATACAGTGGACATTTATCATCTTTTTAGGTGCTCAGCATCTGCACTTCCTTCCTAGGTTTAGGGATCTTTTTCTATGGTGAGTCATAGTGGGAAGCAGGGCCTACCTTCCACTACAGAAGTGGAAGAGAGCAAATATCAAGCTTCTCCTCGCCAAGGAATAAAGTGCAGGTGTGCTGCCTGTGCTCCCAACCAGGTGCTCTCACTCAGGTCTTAGAGACCGGAACAATTGCGGTAATAGGGATTCACTCCAGCTGCACAGACGACAACACCCAGTGACCATGAGTAGCTGTGGAAGCTGTGGGCCTGATTCTCTAGAAGCCCTCACTACTCAAAGTGTGGTCTGGGGACTTGTTAGGAAGGCAGAATCTGGGCCCCAGCCTAGACCTACTAAATCAATATATTATAGTGCCTTGCATGTAGTACGACCCTAATGAATATATCCTGATGTATAGAAAAATGAAAATATATTGAAATTTGATCTTGTGGAAGCTATCTGAATTATATTTCTTCAAAATATAATTATGTGAACAGCCCTTAGCCCAATGACTGTACTCCTGAAGACACATTACATGATATTGTGTATAATAAATTGCATTTTACTTGCATTTCATTGATATTTAAAAGACTCTTACAGTGAATCCTTCTGTAAATTCATTATGCCTTTTTAAAGTGAATAATCACTACTTCATTTATCTGTTGTTAATATATGTTCCCTAAAGCAGGGCACACCCACAGTAAAGATTTCTGTAATCACATGAGTTGTCACTGAGATGACCAGTGGAATTCTCTGCATGGCCCTTGTTATTTTGGTCCTTGTCTGTCTGTCTTTCAGTTCCTAAAGTGCCAACTCCACATGATCTTGGTGTGTACTAACACATAGCTAAGCAACCAAAATGGATAAGGAAAACAGTTCCCTTTACAAGGTCAGCCAAGTGCTGTTAATTCCAAAGGGCTGCACTGTATTTGGCTACCTGCAATTCCTGGACATTGAGGGCAACCGGCCCTTCCCTTTGGCATTGCGCCAGTCTCAAGAGACTTCAGTGGCCATCGCAAGCCCAGGCTGGTGGAGCGCCACTAATACAGTGCCTGAGAGAACATAAAGCACTCCCACTCTCACCTGGAAGATGACAGCTCCTGAAAAGCAAACTTATTGTTTAAAAGCATTGTTGAAACAAGCTGGAGAAGCAATAGAGTAAGAATTGTGAGGAGGGACAGGAGCTGGTACAACTTTGCAATCAGACAATCAGTCAGTTACCTTCTTAACTGTGTTCTCAGGGAAGTTCCATTACCCCCTAAGACTTCAGTGTCCTCCTAGATAATCTGCAACTAGTAAGGACGTTTATCCAATAGGTACCATGAGCAGTAAGTGTGAGAATGGATATAAAATACAGTATCATACACATCATTATTGCTCTAAAATTATTAGCTATTATGATGGTTATATTTCTACTGCAACATGCCAGCTCATTGACAATTTATGAAGCCTTTAAAACCAGGCTTGGTAACACATATGGCATAGATAACAGGATGATTTTCAGTGACTTAGAATTTGATCCCCATCCTCCTGCTCCCAAAACCACAACTTTTAAAAGCTGTAGCCACCATAGATTTTAAGAGGTGTTGTGTTGCAGATAAATAAACACAGACTTTGCCCTCGGATAGATAGGGATTCAAATTTCAGTATCATAGATGTGACTTCCCTTTTCCCTCCCTAAAGATATCCAGATTTTTTATTTAGCCATCAGTCCCTCCTCCCCACAACCCACATGCTTCAGGGGAACTGGCCCAGACAGTAGACTTAACGGGCCTATGGGAAATTCCAGCCCCCTTGCCAGGGTGATTGGCTCAAGAATTCAGGCCTCAGCCAATGAGGTCATTAATCCCCTGAGACAAGGACTGATTTAATAATGGACCAATGATATGTGAGGAGGGAAGCAGCAGTCATGAGAATGCACCCAGAACACCTCCTTCTATGGCAGCATATTTGACCAAGGGCCCCAGCTGCTGCACTTTGGAATTCGTCCCTAAGTTTGTGAATCCTAAGGAATCCTAAGACAGACTTATTTCTGGGAGACACAACTCCTTTGTCAGCTGATTTGGGGTGAAGGATTCCCCTAAGATTTGCTTAGACTGCACAGTAAAGGCACTTCCATTCGGCCTTTCTCTCCCTTTCCTTTAATTGAAGTCAAATTTCCATCAGTGCCTGACGTTCTTGCAGCCTTCCCAGCTCCCTGCCTATTTCCATTTACACATTCATTTTCCCTAGTAAAATCTGAGCACATATCAGTCCATCTTAACATCTGCTTCTTGAAAGACCCTGACTAACACCAAAACTTTCCTGGAAGTTTTGAGGAAATAAGTTTCTTTGTTCTTAAGAGGTAGGCACTGGGAAAATGCTCATTTTTGCTCTGGATTTTATGAATATCATGGCAAGTCTGGAATTGCTCCAATCATTTTCCTAACAAGAGTTGTCTTCTCCAAGTTAAACATCCCTAGATTCTTCTACCTTTCTTTATACTAAATGGTTTTCAAACCACTTACTGTCCTGGGGGTACCTGGAAATGAGAATAATTAGAGAAAACAGAAAGTGTAGTGAGACTATTTTCCTTTGCTTCTCATATTGCAGCATTATATGGCTTGAGTTTTTGGAGGAACTATAAATCCTTTTTTTAGGAATTTGGTAGGCATCTCTACATATTTGAAAAACTGACACATACCGTGCACCAATCAAATGTTGATTCGTTGACTTTTTGGTAAATAGAGCAGCAGAGAACCTGGACTCCAGAGCCAGACTAACTGAGTTTTACTCACAGTTCTGCCTCTTACAAGATGCATGTGCTTGGAAATTTTAATTAACCTCTCCGTGACTCAGTATCCTTCCCTATAAAATGTTCTTCTACCTCATAGTCTTCTGTGCATTACTTGGAAAGTTCTTAGAGTAATTCTGTCATATAGTAAGTGCTAAGTTTGTATTAAATAATTTTTTTTTTTTTGAGATGGAGTTTTGCTCTGTCACCCAGGCTGGAGTGCAGTGGCACGATTTGGGCTCACTGCAAGCTCCGCCTCCTGGGTTTACTTCCGCCATTCTCCTGCCTCAGCCTCCCAAGTAGCTGGGACTACAGGCACTCGCCACCAGGCCTGGCTAATTTTTTTTTTTTTTTTTTTTTTTTTGTACTTTTCATAGAGACGGGGTTTCACTGTGTTAGCCAGGATGGTCTCGATCTCCTGACCTTGTGATCCACCCGCCTTGGCCTCCCAAAGTGCTGGGATTACAGGTGTGAGCCATCGCACATGGCCCTTTTTTTAGTTTTTCTGAGACAGGGTCTTGCTCTGTCACCCAGGCTGGAGTACAGTAGTACAATCACAGTTCACTTCAGCCTTGACCTCCTGGGTTTCAGCGATTCTCCTACCTTAGCCTCTCAAGTAGCTAAGACTACAGGCAAGCACCACCATGCCTAGCTAATTTTTTTATTTTCCTGTAGAGATGGGGGTCTCACTGTGTTGCCCAGGCTAGTCTTGAACTCCCGGCCTTAAGCAATTCTCCCACCTTGGCCTCTCACAGTGCTGGGACTACAGGTGTGAGCCACTGTGCTTGGCAAATAATTAGTTTAAAGCACCTATTATTTGCCAACCCCTGGCCATGCTGAGAGTAGAACTAGGACAAATAAATGAACATCAGAGGATTCCCTTTTAAGTAAGTATTTCTAAGAATAGAACAGCTGTACAAAAAATAAGACTGCTGATTTGGCCAGGTATGTGTCAGGGATGTTGACAAGAGGCATTCTAAATAGTCTTTCAGCTCTCAAATTCCAGAATTCAGCTTCTGAATTCCAAAACTAAGATGTCACATCATGCTAGATCTGAGGTTGGCAAACTTTCTCTGTAAAGTGCTAATAATAACTGTTTTAGGCTTTTCAGGCCTTGCAGGTTGTGTTGCAACTATTTAGATTTGCCGTTGGAGTGTGAAGACAGCCATAGACAATGTGTAAATGAACAGGTAAGGCTGTGTTCAAATAAAACTTTATTTATAGACTCTGAAATGTTATAATTTTTGTGTCACAAAATGTTATTCATTTTAAAACTATTTGAACCATTTAAAAATATAAATACCATTCTTATCCCACAGACTGTGATTGGGCCTATGAGCCATAGTGTGCCATCCTCTGTGCTAAATGAAGCAAAGGAAAAAGGAGGGTCCCAGTTAAGGATGGGATGTCACTGTGACTGAGAGTTCCAATGACAAGCAAACAGCTCAGGGGAGGAACTAACGCAGAATCATTCTTACTATCATTGGCATAAAAGAAGTTCTAGGACACAAGAAAAAGCAAAAATTGCAGTGAGCTGGGGTTTTGCCATATTTGCAACAATCTTTGTTGAGTTTGTTTTATCTGAATAGTAGGATATACACACTTCCTGTCTTCTCTTTTTATAAATTTTGAATAACAATTCTTTGTTTATGAGATAGTCTTGTATTTTTTTCCTGCATTCCCTAACCTCTTTGAAGGATATCTACTTGGAATATCCGTTTAATTCTCAACTCTCTTCTTCACTTCTCAGAAATAACTATCCTAAAAGGCAGAAGGTATTACAAATTCTACCAGCTCTCTTAACTGGCTTCAAACAAAATATATTTAAGGAATTGCTGCCATGTTACCCTTTATTACTTTTTTTTTTTTTTTTTTTTTTACTGCTACAAGGAGCAGCCTGGCCCTAAAAAAGACTTGTGAGTGACCCCAGGAGACCCACTGACACGGATCAGGAAACTGCTTTAGAATCCCAGGAACAAGGCTACAACCAAACTCCGTACTCTCCCATTTGCCTATCATGTGTCAGTATCTCTGTATTGTCACTGGTGTATTAAAACTCTTGGCCTGAACAAAACAAAACAAACAAACAAAAACGAAATCCTGCTGTTTACCTAGTTTAGCTGCAAGGACCAGAAGACTCAAAATAACAGTGGCCTAAACAAGATAGACAAGCATTTCTATCTTCCTAAATGAAATCAGTAGGTGTAAGAAGCTGACAATTGCTGTTACAGCAGTCTCAAAAAGTCCTCGAGGGTCTGGACTCAGCCACTCTCTTACCTCTTTGCCATCACTGGAGTGGTCCATGTTCCAGCCCACAAAGTGGGGAAAGAAAAAGAACACGCTGTTCTCTTAGAAAGGGTGT
This sequence comes from Rhinopithecus roxellana, assembly GCF_007565055.1. Lineage (NCBI taxonomy): Eukaryota > Metazoa > Chordata > Mammalia > Primates > Cercopithecidae > Rhinopithecus > Rhinopithecus roxellana. Next base: position 43,075,754 of record NC_044558.1, read on the forward strand.
TGAGAAGCTGCGAAACATTTCTGTTTACATCTCATTGGCCAGAATGTGGTCTCAAGATCAAAATCATACCTAGCCATAGGGAGGTTGGAAAAACCTAGTCTCTCAGACAAAGGAGTGTCTTCCAGGGAATGACAAACTATATCTGTCTACCATGCTGGAAATGCCAGAGTCCCACCAGCTAGGGTTCATTCTTGGGAACCATTTCAACTTGTCTTCTTCAGAGAAGCACTTCAGTGGTACCAGAGAGAACACTGTGCATCCCAGGATTGCAGCCACTGGCCTCCAGCAACTCGAGGAAGAGGCAGCCATTGATATCAGACCTAGAATTCACTAAAGGTCAATGCCTTCAGGAATTTTCATCTGATTTGATGATTGCTTGATGCTCTCCCCCTTAATGAGCCCCAGGAAGACTCCCATGCCATGTGAGTCTCTCCCCTTCAAACCTCCCACTTATAAATCACAGTGGGATATAGTAGGCGTATATTCTTGTTTTGAAGGGAAATATTTACAATTTCTTGTAGGTAAGCTACATAAGTCCTGTGAATAAATACACATTCTTTTCTCCACTTTCCCAACCTCCAAAATATTTGTAAAATTCTTCTAGAATCTCTTGTTGGATCTAAATGTAACATCCATTCATTTTCTTACTATATATTTTGCAAGTGTTTTTCACTTATGGAATCATCAGCTTTGGCTTTAAATAATAAAAAATGAACCATCAGGCCTTATCTTTAATCTGAGTGTAAGGTACAGTGAAACAAGCAAATACCTTCAAGACATCTGGACACCATTAAATTCATATTGCTCTGGCAAGGGAGGGTGAAGAGGTGAGAGGATGATTCGTGTACTCAGATAAATAAACCTGCCAGAGAGACAAAGCTTCTTGTGGTTTAGATTATCTGATGGTTTGTTTATAATGAGTAAACAAAGAGGTTAATTCCCTAGTTTTTCATTGCTGTGTTTTTTGTTTGTTTTTGTTTTGTTTTGGTTTTGGTTTTAAGGAGCAGAGAGTTTAATAGGCAAGAGGGAAGAAAGAAAACAGAAGGAAGAAGCTCCACAGTACAGAGACAGAGGGAGGGGGGCTCCAAAGCCACAAGAGGAGGTCGCAAATGCAGTGGACACCAGCCAGGTTTAATATGCAGAGGCTGGAGGAGGCTGTGTCTGATTTGCATAGGGCTCAGGGGATTGGTTTGACCAGTCATGTCATTCATAGGGCCCTCGAAAGAGCTGGCCCTCCCACCCTAGCCTTTTAATATGCAAATGCAGGGCACCATGATGTTCTACACATGTGGGTATATGTGGGGGTGGCCATTTTGCCAGGAACATGTGAGGCAAGGGCAAGAAGGCTGCGGGAATCACCATGTTGGGTGGACACAGTTTCTAAGGGTCTGCATAGATTTTCCTTTACTGTAGTAGAGCTGTTAATCCAAAAGCAGCATGTTTCATTTAAAAGTGCATCACTAGACCCAATAAGAAGTCCTAGCGGACTCAGTGATAGTAAAACTTTCACGCTTCCTTTTTGTCCATAACTATTATCCCTGCTATAAAGATAATAATTAAGCAAAATACAATAGCAATGGAAACTTTGTCTAATATTTAAGTTAGAAGGTGCTACTGTGTATAACCTTACTGCAAATAGTAGAGTGAGTATAGCAATTCCCACAAGTGTGGTGTAGTAGATAATTTCCATGTAAATTTTTATTTGCCAGATACAGAATTTCACATTGGTGGTTTATGAAGCCTTGATTTTATTTTCTCAAATAAACCTCCGAGTTATGGGTACCCTACTTACTTTTATTACCCAGCAGAATTTGCAGGATAATTGCCCAGAACTAGTATATTGATCCAGATTTTTACATTACCCATCCCTTTTTCTTTCTTCCAAGCTGCAGGAGATTACCACTTGATTCCCAGGAATAATCAGGGTTAATCTAAAAGGTAGGCAAAAAAGCTTAAAAACAATTAATGAGACTAGGATTTAATGACAAAGGCATGATAAGCTTTGGAGCAAAATTTTTCTCTCCAGTCCTCATTTTTGATAAAAACTAATTATGAATGAAATTTAGTCTTATACTTGGCCTGATTATTTGCATGAAGTGCAGAAAGAATGGTTATTTCCACATAGGCCTTTTGGATTGACTTTGATGAAACTCTGTTCCACAAGCAATCTTAGATAAGATCTTTAAAGCCAAGCCCATCCTCAAATACCTGTGAGTTGGGTGATCCTCTCCGCTTGAGGTCCCAAGATAAATTTGGAGCTTCCACACCAGTCTGATGATTGAATTTCCTTTCCCGGCCAACACACCAAAATGATACGACTCCGATAAGTGGAGGAACACTAGGGTTCTTGGTCCTCAGGTCAAATTAGAAAAAATGACACGGATACACGTGGAGTGGTTTTAAGGAGTGGAGAGTTTAATAGGCAAGAAGGAAGGGAGAAGACAGAAGGAAGAAGCTCCCTCCTACAGAGACAGAAGGGGGGGCTCCAAAGCCAAAAGAGGAGGTCCCCCCATTGCTATGTTTTTGTTTAAACACAGATTATAGTCCCAGAGAATGTACTATACAAATGACATAAACTAGAGGACTTAAATGCACACTTTTACACTAGGTTAGCTCTGAGATTTCTTTCTTCTTTTTTTGAATTGGTGTTTCACTCTGTCATCCAGGCTGGAGTGCAGTGGTGCGATCTCAGCTCACTGCAACCTCCTCCACGTCCCAGGTTCAAGCAATTCTCTTGCCTTAGCCTCCCAAGTAGTTGGGATTACAAGCACGTGCCACCAAGCATGACTAATGTGTGTGTGTGTGTGTGTGTGTGTGTGTGTGTGTGTGTATTTTTGGTAGAGATGGGGTTTCACTATGTTGGCCAGGCTGGTCTTGAACTCCTACTCTCAAGTCATATGCCTATCTCGGCCTCCCAAAGTGTTGGGATTACAGGCATGAGCCACTGCTCCTGGCACTGAGCTTTCTCTTTGCTGTTTTCCTCTAAAATGTCTGCACACTGGGTAGTGTAAGGAATAGCTCTAAACTGGAGGAATTTTGCAGGAAATTATCTTTACCAGACCTACATAATTAGATACTAGAATGGTGATTGCAAAGCTGAAAGCAGTTGATTTAGGCACCTCACTTTAATCATAACCGCAATTCTGCTACATTATAGTTGATAAGTTTAATAATAAATGCTTAATGTTTATCTGAACCCGTCTTTTGTAATGTCATACACAAATTTTTGTTGATAAAAACGAAATCTACATTAGAGGATAAACTATATATTTTTGCTACCTTTAGTTTAAGCCAAAAGTTCTAAAATACAGAGACATAACTACAAAGTAGTTTTGAGACTAATTTCCAATCTTTGTTCCCCAATAATCTTGTTTTCTTCATCATCTTTTCTATCTATTCATCTATCATCTATTTTTTTAAAGGTTCTTTCATTCCACATATATAGTGAAAGCCAAGCTATGCAAGATTCCTTTTGGTTGACTGAAACTTCCCCACCAGCATTCCCTCACCCCATAAGATACTCCTGGTCCCTTCTCCAGAGGCAGGCTTCTTGCAGCTCTCAGGCTCGGATGGCCCTGTCCCCCAAAGCTCTACCTCCTCAACTTTTCTCCTGAGGCTTGAGTCTCTCTCTCCTTTCCCCATGCAAGCTCTCCACTGAGGAAAGTCTTGGTTTCTTTTTGATGACTTGGCCTTCCTATAAAAATCATAGAGAAGTTGATTAATAACAGCATGAGGGGACTTTAATTAATTCACTTTCTCCCACCAGGCATTAGACATATGCAGGCTGTGCTACATCTAAACTTTAAATAACCATGAAATGTCAAAAGAGAGATGTGGCATCCACATTCCCAAGACGGTATGGTGCAGGAACAAGCATTTGGCTGGGTTTTAGAAATCTTGTGTTCCATCCTCCCTTCTTCTGCCACAAACACACTGATAGCCTGAGGTGGGTCCCACTGATAATGTACATGGCACATTCTTTACAAAGCATCTTCAGATCCATAAGGACATCCCATCCTCTGCCCGAGCTTTATTTTGTTCCACATCCACTCCCCCACACCATCCCACACACCATCATTATCCCAATTCCTCCAGCTTGCCATCACTCTAAGCAGAAGATAATATTTTAAATTAATCTTCCGAGGCAGGCAGGTCACTTGAGGGCAGGAGTTCGAGACCAGCCTGGCCAACATGGCGAAACCCGGTCTCTACTAAAAATACAAAAAAATAGACGGGCATGGTGGCAGGCACCTGTAATCCCAGCTACTCAGAAGGCTGAAGCTGGAGAATCACTTGAACACAGGAGGTGGAGGTTGCAGTCAGCAGAGATCATGCCATTACACTCCAGCCTGCGCAACAAGAGTGAGACTCCGTCTCAAAAAAAAAAAGTAACTACAACTTACATAGCACCTCCTACATACTACCTATAGCAGTATTTAAAGTTACCTCCTTTGACACAGTGTTCTAGGGAGGTGGCCATCATCATCCCCATTTCACAGGTAAGACCTGGAGCTTACATTTGTTGTTCTAAGTCACAAATCCACTTCAAGGTGGAGCCTGAATTTGAGCCTATCTGTCCATGCTGTCTATACTACACTCTCTAAGCAGCAAATGTCACTCTGGTTTTATTTTCCACACTGTGATTTGGTCCTTCCTTTCACATTCTTGCCTACGTAATTATTCTCTCTTCTTTAAACTGCCAATCTCATCTCCAAGAGAAATCACTTTTTAAACTTAAGGTAACAGAGCAAATGCTACCATTTTGAAACAGGAGCACCTCTCCCTGGCTTCCAGGGTGTACCCTGAACCTGGTCCATACCGGGTTTGTCTGGAGAACTAGAGGTGGGGCAGATTGTGGACAGCTGTGCCTTTATGAGGGTCAAAGTCTGCCTACTAGAATTGTGAACAGAAAGGAGGAAGTTTACCCATGGCCATATGCTGACTACGCAGTGTCCTCCTTCCCTTCTCTCATTCTGAGTCACCAGGGAGTCCCTTATGTTTTTCACAGGTTCCAGCTGAGGCACCCAACAGCAATGATGTTTTGTGAAAATAGTGTGTGATTTGGATGCAAATGATCCTGAGTTCAAGACCTGCTTCCTTAAAGAAGAGAATACCACACTCTCCTCTCCCAGTCACGTGGGGAGTTAATCAAAACCCAGGGAAAGTTATTGCATAAGGTGGGTGTCTGATAAATGCCCACGCCTTTGGCTTCTCCTCTACTGATAACTCTTTTTCCCTCATCTTCCTGATGTAAAAGATGAGTGGGAGCCTTTATGCCTTTCTCTGAAAGTAGAAGCTAGCCTCACCCTAGCCTGTGAGGCTGCTGAACCAGCCTCTTGCCCTTCCCTGCATTGCTCAGGGCTTCCACCCTCCCCTCAGGCCCTTTCACCTCTCCCTGTCATCTCTTTATTCAGTTCTCCACCAAGCCTTCCCCTCTACCTTCAGGCAGCTTTGCAAACCGGCATGAAGCCCTAAATTCACAGTATAGAGTCTGGAATGCACTCCCCACTGCTTGGTGATCTATCACACCATACTGTTCTCTGCTTATCTTTCTCTAAGACAACCTGCACCCTCAATCTGGTGCCACTTAACATGGCAATAAGAGTGTAGCAAGTAGGGTCACTTCACATGGTCTCATTTATGTAGATGCTTGTTCTTTCAAGCTTGTCACCCCCAATTCAGTATCTACTACAGATACATTGACAGGGTTTGGAAATTGACCAGAGTATGATCTTCCATGCCTTCAAATTGCTATGTGGGCTTCTAAGAAGACAAACTTTGGAAATTGCCCCTCTTTTGCAGAGGATTCAGCGGAACTCAGGAATATGCTAGTACCCACCCACCCTGTGGTAGCCAGCCTCTAAAATAGTCTCCAGCAATTTCTGACTTCCAATACTTACACTTCTAATATAGTTCCCTCCCACACTGTATCAGGGTTGGTGCGTAAGCAGTAGAGTGCAGGAGGAGTGGTAGATAACACTCTGGAGGCAAGATTATGGAGATCATTTGGCCTTGTCTTGCTTTCTCTTGGATCACTTGCTCTGGTGGAAGCCAGTGACCAGTCTCATGGACAGTTGGGCAGCCCAGTGGACCATCTAACAATTCGACTGCCACTTCATGGAAGACCCTGAGCCAGAACAAGTTAGTTAAGCTGCTCCCAGATACCTGACCCTCAGAAACAGTGTGAAAGACAAATACCAGACTGACACATTTTTGGCAAGTTTTCATGCAACTATAGATAACTAACGCAAACTCTCTATTCCAAATTGCCACTACTGACCTTCCCCTGCAGAAACGTCCACCACTTACAAAGGTATAGCTGAAGCCCATCTGAGGTGAGACAACTTTACTTACAATTGAAAACAAATTATATGTACTTTAAAAGTATTTGAGTACCATTTTTTTTGCCAAACGATACACCCAACAAAGTCAAATAACCTAACTTCCCTTAACAAGAATATCAGGTTTGTCTATATTATGATTGGAAACAAAAAATAAAGTATATTTGTTTTCCTAGACAGCTTACAGTTTCAATGAGATGCTGTAAAAGAATTTGAAGAAAGCTGTACCAACTGGTGTTTTGAAAGTCAAATACCCTTAGTTTAAGCCACAATAAATGAAATAAAACCAATAAATGAAATAAAACCATCACCCTATAAGCTTGCTTTTATCATCCAAAGAGAATGTCTCTCACAATAGATTGATGTCATGTACATGATGTAGTTCACTCATTCCACTGTCTTCTCTTGACTATTCACAATGTGCTTGGCACTTGTGTTACCAATATAAAGACATATTTCCTTCAGAAATTCAGAATCAAGATCATTTAGAAGGAAAATAGTAGTAATCTCAATCACCAAGTCACTATTTTGCATTCTGCTTTACCTAGAAACTATTATATATTATATACTTTAAAATAGTTTATATATATAAAGTATTTTAACCAGAAATATTAATTTATAACTATTTGCTCCATAGAGATCCTCAAAGCAAAAGATTAGGAATGAAGCAAATTTCAAGGAATTTAAAATCAGGGATTTTATTCTAAGTTAGAAGGAAATGGCAGGCACCACTGGTGCCCTAATCTGTAAGGCCCAGTGCAAAATGAAAACACAAGCCCCTTGTTCAAAAATTATTAAGAACATTAAGAGGACAGCTAGAGCATTAAACTAAGCACTGGGCCTCTGGGCATGGGAACCTATGAGACTGCACAGGTTATATGCCCATTAAGCTAGCCCTGAGGGCAGGATATATTTTGTAGCTTCTTGAAGAAGTCTCTCCAGAGGTTGGTGCTAGAAGTAAAGGACAGGTAGGACCAGAAGGCATCAGTGTATGGTTATTGAGTGACACAGATAATCCTCTATTTAACAGGAACTAATATTTCTATTGCACTTTATAGTTTACAAAGCTCTTCTGCCAGATCCAGTATCTCATGTATTGAAGCAACAATTCTATGAGATATTCATGTTACCCCTCTTATATGCAAGGTGAAGTTGGGTCCAAAGAGATCAAGTGACTCATTGAAGGCCACTCAGCCAGCATGGGACCTAAATGCAAGTCATCTGACCTCAAATCCAATTTTCATTCCACATGCTCAACACAGCCTGGTGCTAAGAGTTGTGGGTTACAAAGAGGCACAGAACATGAGGTCTGCAGTCTAGCAATTCACTAGTGAAAGGCAGAAGGTACACAGATGGGCATTGACAGTTTGCATTTATGGGTTGTTTTCACATCTGTGGACATGACACAACTTCACAGCAAAGACCAGACCAAATTCCAGGTTCTGATTCCTAATTCCTTCTCACCTAACCAACTACCCTCCCTCCAGCAACAGCGACAGAACTCACTTCTCCAGCAGTTTCTGGACTGGACAAGTACAATGTCAGCCTAGCAATCTCCAGCCCATACTGGCCCTATTATGTTACAAGATCCAGGACTCTGAATTTTCTCTTTGACCATTGCACAAAGTCTTTTAAAATATAAAGCACACTGCTTTATCTTTAATAGCAGCTTAGGCTGGGCATGGTGGCTCACGCCTGTAATCTCAGCACTTTGGGGAGCCGAGGCAAACGGACCACCTGAGGTCAGGGGTTCAAGACCAGCCTGGTCAACGTGGTGAAACTCCATCTTTACTAAAAATACAAAAATTAGCCAGGCGTGGTGGCGGGTGCCTGTAATCCCAGCTACTCGGGAGGCTGAGGCAGGACAATTGCTTGAACCTAGGAGGCGGAGGTTGCAATGAACCGAGATCATGCCATTGCATTCCAACCTGGGCAACAAGAGTGAGACTCCGTCAAAAACAGAAACAAAAACATTCTTTATTAGTACTACTCTTAAATGGCATTACTTATGATATGTTAGCTTTTAATTGGTAACTATATGAGCTTGATTAAAATATTTCCTAAATTCTAATTTATACTTTTTCTCATTTTATAATCCTTCCCAGGACAAGAAGTCCAATGTCCAGTGTAAGATATTTCCCTTAAATTCCAGCTTTTTTTCTGACTTGCTCTAAGGCACTGGCTCAAGTTCTTAACTTCTATATTTCAGTTTTCCAATGGTGGGTATTGCTTGCCTGGCTTGCAAGAATGCTTGAGAAATTCAAAGTACAAAGCATCATTATATTTATGATTACAACTTGCTCGACAGTTTCATAGAGCTATAATATAAAAAATATGTATTTCAAAATAATAACAGAAATTGTACAGTTTTGGGAATGGGTATTCTGAGATCCAGCAAGAGTTCGAATGCTTTTAAAAACACCGTGAACCTGCAAGTGCTAAGTTAAAACTCAAATTCAGGGATCGTTCACATCTTACAATAAAACAGAGAAGACTCTCAAGAATGGTATATGCTTCTACTCAACTGTTAAACTAATATTAATATACTGTGCATTAATATATAGAATATAGAATAATGGTATATATTATACAATAAATCATATATCATAATACATGTAATATCTAATAATATATATTATCACCTTTGTTTTTATTACTACAATTCTACTTTCTATGGCTAGTCCTCATAGCAATTGGATGGGAGTAAGAAGTATCAGAAGGGACAAGATGGGAAAGCTTCATAAAAGAATGGAAAAAGCATGGCAAAAATTGAGGGAGAGGATGAGAACTCAAAAGGATGGAGAGAGAAAGACAGAACTCTCTTGAGAGACTGTCTCTCGTAGGTTTTCTACTCCTATTTGGGGCCTTTCTCTGTTTGGCACGTGGCTGTTTCTGCTATTCTCCTTGAGCCAAAATCCCAAGAGAAATATCCCAAACATTAAATGAAGAAGTCAAGATCCAAGCCTTTGCAGAAGATGCTTTTCCAGTGAATGCTCATGGCCCCACCCCCACCCCAGCAATTACATGTGTTTAGCTTTTTCTAAGCTCCTTTTTTTTTTCCACATTTTTCCCTGGCTTGTCCCCAAGTAGCTGCTTCCTCCCAACTCATCCTTTGCTTTATCCCCTCCCTATTTCCCTTCATTTGTTTTTCTTAGAATTCTCCTACACTCTATTTTGTTTATCTTCTGAGCCATCACATCCTCTATTAACTGAGGTTATCTCTGGGTGTTGACTCCCATGTAGACAGCATTCATATTCTTCTGACCCTACTTTGAAAGGGAATTTTAACTAATTATTTATGCATTTTTTTTCTCCCAAAGGGGTGATCACTCAGATTTTCTAAGGTCCCTGTTGCCCTACTCTCTTACAGAATTCCATCAGCTTGAAGACAGCTGGCAGGAAGCACCGCCCATCCCTGTCCTTATCTAAGGATAGAGATGACTGTCCAGCCTGCCTCCACGCCTGCCCTTCCCTTGGCTCTCTTTTAAAATACTCCTTTCTCAATCACTTGGCATCATCAGTTGCAAATTCAACCATGAGAGAAAAAAAGTAATGCTGAACTCTATGCCTTCCTAGGACACTAAATATTATCAAGTTAAGCTCAGCCTGAATCTTATGGTAGCATTAACTTGTGGCTTTTAATTTTATTTTGTAGAAATAACTTCTTATAAATCCGTGTTCACCCCAGGCTGCTGGAGCAGATGTGGAAGGAACCATAGAAGAAAAGGCATGAAAGCAAAGTGACATTTGCGTTAGATATCCTTCCTCAAGGTATTATGTCTCAGTTGCTTTTGGTAGTATGTGGCCCTGTGGGAATTTCTTCTGCCTCCTCATCTTTAAAACAAAACAAACAAACAAACAAACAAAAAGCGATTGTCTTGATTTTTCAAGCATACACACGCCATTTTTTTTTCTTTTTTTCCCCCACTTCTACCCCTTCCCCAGCCCCTACACACCACTTTAAATGAGTGAAGGGAACATCTTTGGTATCTCTTTTTAAATTGGCCAAGTTGGTCAAAGGCTGCCTTTTGTTCCAAGGGTTTAAAGCACTTAAGACAGGATCTTGCCACTAAGATGAAGAATAAATGCCAGAACCAGGGAAGCTGGTGCCTAGAGAGGTTAAATTGTTACAAATGAAGGGCTGGTGGGGGAAGTAGAATTAGACCTTTAGCTGCTGACTTCTTTCACTAATTCTGTGTCTATCTGCTGAAGGCTCAGGTATGAGATTGATAAACTACAGTCTTTCTACAGAAGACAGTAAACTTGAGCCAAAGATCCTAATGTTCCCTCTTATGACAGCACTATGGGTTTTTTCCTTTATTACTTTACATAATTGTAATTTAAAATGTTTCCATTGTTCCAGATGATATGGAGTCACTGTGCACTGTTAGATCCACATCACCTGGAACTACAGCAAAACAAGAAAGGCCAAATTCAATGCAGAAATCACCTGTTTGAAGGCAGTGGCGGGCTGTCGAGGCTAAGAGAACTGGAGGGGCTAAGACTTGAGAGAGCAGAGAGGTGAGCTGATGGCAGAGCTGAGAATCTGAGCACAGAGAAGCCAGAGAACTTCTAAAGGAGACCTGAAGGGTTTCAAACACACAGCTGGCTTTCCCTTCAAAGCATGTGCTGAATTGGGGGGATATGAGGAGTAGAGGTTGAAAAACAGAAGTGGAAAGCCTCTGAAAATCATCAGAGTTTCTGGCAGTCTCAGGAGATGAAAATAGGAACTCAGGACCTGCCAAGGAAGGGATCCCAGTGAAGACACCAGGTTCTCCATTGGGCCAAGGATAGACAGTAACCTGGCCTCACTGCCGCACTGAAAATTAAATCAAGATGGATCATGACCTAAATGCAAAAGATAAAACAATAAAACTCCTAAAGAAAACAGGAAAAGATCTTCATAATCTTGCAGTGAAATTTCTTTTTTTTTTCCCTCCCGGTTTTAAAAACAGCATACTCTACTTTGCTTCAAAAGCATTTCAACATTCAGAGAGAACTCAAATCTATGTACTAAGCATAGGGTGTAGATTGCCTCTGGGGAGAAGGGGCAGCAGGAGCTGTGAGGGGTGTGCATGGGGGCTTGTCATCCTGGGTGGTTGTCACCCAGGTGTGTTCATTTTGTGGAAACTCACAGTGCTCTATGCCTTCTCTATGCATTCTTCTGTGCTATGCTGTGCCTCAATGAAAACATTAATAGGAAAGGGAGTCTTAGCCTTCTAATCATACCAAAAAATAACAGAATGTTGCAAAGTGTGTGCTTAAGGTCAGAAGGCTTATGCACCTTCCTTGAAGCTGTACCTATTCAGTTTTCTGACAACAAACACCTCTACAGTTTGTTTGCAAACTACTAGATTTAATTAAAAATAATCAGAACACTTCCCATGACAGCCAATGCCCCTTTTCCACAGCTAAGAATGTCAGCAGAATGTTATGTCACTATCTAGAAAAATAAGACAGCCCGAAGAAGTGTGAAGAGGTTTAGATTCATCTGTGAGCTACAGCCCCCTCCAAAAAGTGCCACCTTCTACAGCATTACACCACCAAGCACAGACCATAAAAAGTCATCTAGTTTGTTTTGTTCTTTTTACAAATTACAGCTGATGTACAGTTGATAACTCAAGACTTCTAATCAATAACACTACCTTACAAATAAGTTTTTTTTTTTTTAATTCCAGAAACATTTTTAATTGCCTTCTCTCATAGATCTCTAAGTTCATGGAGTGAGGATAACAAAAGAGTTTCTTTTCATTTTAAAAATGTTTAGAAATATGGACAACTTCGATTGAATTTCTGGGTGCTTGTGACACCCATGAACACAACATGGAAACCACTTGCATTTCCTGGAGTGCTTCACAAACTACAGTGTGATTATATTTCAACTGTGGAATGAAAACCAATGTGAACAACAGACTCTCAAATAGGAGGTGGTCAGTTACTGCAGTTGTCCTGTATACACGCACTTGGAGACAGACATGCAGTTTTCCTCTTTATTCTCTTTTGCATCCTCTTTTCCCCTTTCTCATACTCCTCACCTTATCTTCCACCTTTTCTTTTGGTGTGTGTTAGATGATCTCTTTATTCCATCTGTATCAGGCAGTTCTCCCACTGCTATAAAGAAATACCTGAGACTGAGTAATTTTAAGAAGAGGTCTAATTAGCTCACTGTTCTGCAGGCTATACAGGAAGCATAGTGTCATCTGCTTCTGGGGGGTTCTCAGGAAGCTTCCAGTCATGGTGGAAGGCAAAAGAGAAGCAGACATTTCACATGGCAAGAATGGGAGCAAGAGAGACCGCATGGATTGCGGGGAAACTGTTGCACACTTTTGAGCAACCAGATTTTGTGTGAACTCGGAGCAAGAGCTCACCACCAAGGGGATGGCCTAAGCCATTCATGAGGCATTCGCCCCCATGATCCAAACACCTCCCACCAGGCCTCTCCTCCAGCACTGGGGATTACAATTCCACATGAGATTTGGGTGAGGACAAATAGCCAAACTCTATCACCATCCCTTTGTTTTAGATTATCGTTGGCCAGCTACTTCCCATATATCTCCTTCAACTTTGTTATAAGGTAGCTTTTCACCATCACTAAAATTATTCTGCATGTTTTATTTTTCTGTCACTGTATAACAAATTACCACACACTTAACAGCTTTTAACAAAGTCCAGCACGATGTCACCTGGTTCTCCTCTGAGGGAATCACAAGGCGGGAACCAAGTCATCCGCCAAACTGGGTCCTCACCTGGAGGCTCTAAGTAGACATCACCTACAGGTCCATACAGGTTGCTGGAAGAATTCAGTCCCTCGTGGTTGTAGGACTGAGGATCCTCTTTCTTTGATGCCTGTTGGCCAGGGCCTCTATCAGCTCTTTTAAGGTTTCCTGAATTCCTTCTCAGGTGGGCCTCCTGCAACTTCAAGCCATAACCTCTTTACTCTTCAAATCTCTCCGACTTCTCCTTCCGCCACCAGCTGGAGAAAGCTCTCTGCTTAAAAGGTCTCATGTGATTAAATTAGGTCCTCCAAGATAATCTCCTGTCTTGAGGAGATTACCTAACCCTGCCATGAAATATGACAACCACACTAGTGAGTGATGTCCCCTCATATTCCCAGGTTCCAGGGATTAGGGGGAAATATCTTTTGGGGGGCATTTTAGGAATTCTACATACATAACATGTCATCCCAGGTTTTTGGCCACAACTCCAGTAGAAATGCCTACATTTGTGAATTTACTATTGGGCAGAGATCTAAGTAGAAGAGGAAGGTGGGGCATGAGAGTGGAGTGTTATCATCTTTCTTCTTGCCTCCCTTAGTTGGTCTACAATCCTTTATTTCCTGTTCATAGTATAGCACACCATTTCATCAAATGTGCATTTCTCTTTCACCACACACTGTATTCCACCTCTCTGTGTATGTCCACTTCTTGGAAACTGCAGTTTACAGGGGCCTCTGGATGATTCTTTGCATTTTCCTCCCAGCATTGTCTTCATAAAGAAGGCATGAACAGACATCTTGCCTTTTGGTTTCTTGGGGTCACCTTTAGCTATCCTGACTGTACTGTTTGTCACTCTAGGCAACACAGTATACAACAATTTCTCAGTGTTGCACTAGCTGTTTCCACAAGAACTGTCTCAGGCAAAGATTTCTTAAGACACTAAAAGCAATAACTGTGAAGGGGAAAAATACTAATCAATTCGACTACATTAAAATTAAGAGCCTCAGTTCTTCAAAACCATTAAGAGAGTAAAAAACCATACACTGAGAGAGAGATTTTCAATACGTATATTTGACAAAGGACTATTATCTGGAATATTTAAAGCACTCCTTCAAATCAATGAGATACAGGAAAATAACTCAATAGAAAAATGGGCAAAAGTCAAAATAGATACTCTATGAGAGAAGATGTTCAAACAGAAAATAAACATACGAAAAGGCACTCAACTTCGTTAGTCATTAGAAAAGCACAGATTAAAATTAAAATGCAAAAATCCCAGTGACTCAGGAGAGGTTGAGCTGGGAGGACTGCAGCCCCAGTAACCCAGGAGGCTGAGGTGGCAGGATCGCTTGAACCCAGGAGCTTGAGGCTGCTGTGAGCTATGATCACACCACTGCACTCTAGCCTGGGAAACAGAGCAAGTCTCTGAAAAAAAAAAGAAAATGTTTTTAATCATAATGCAAAAACTACAACATACCCTCCAAAATGACTAACATGAAAAAGACAGACAATATAAAGCAACCAGAACTCTCTTATTCTGCTGACCAGAGTGTAAATTGTTACAACTACTTTGGAAAGCTGTTTGACAGTGTCTACTAAAACCGAACATACCCATACCTTATACTCAGCAATCGCACTCCTAAAGTATGCCCAACAGAAATACGTATGTATATCTAACAAAGGGCATGAACAAGAATGTTAACAGCATTAATATTAACATAAGCAGTATTTGTAGTATTCCCAATGGACAATATTGTGATGGACACAACTCAAATGTCCATCAACAATAGAATGGATACAAAAATCATGGTAAATTCATACAATACAGGAGAACAATATGCAAGAATGAGAATAAATGAACTGTAGCTACATGCATAAAAAGGATGACTCACAAACATAATGTTGAGTGAAAAAAAAGCCCATTGCAAAAGAGTGTGTCACGATTCCTTTTTTATAAAGTTTTACAACAGGCAAAAGTAATCTGTGGTTGTGTTATTTTGGTGCAAAAGTAATTACTGTTTTTGCCATTACTTTAGAGTTTGAATCCTGGCAGTGAGTACTATACTGACTTTTATTAGGTTGGTGCAAAAATAATTGCGGTTTTTGTCATTAAAGTAATGTGTGAAGGAAAACCGCACATTACTTTAACGGTAAATGCTGCAATTACTTTTGGACAAACCTAATAGAAATCAGTATAGTATTCACCCTTGGAAGTGACTGTGAGTGGAAGGAGGCACAAGAAAGCATCTGGGGTGCCGGTAAGATTCCGATCATTGGACTGGGTGCTAATTATATGTGTGCATTCGTTGCGTGAAAATGAGTTGAGCCATGCACTTATTTGTGCGCTTTCTGTATGCACTTCATACTGCAACAAAATGTTTATATTATGCAGAACAACATACGTATCCAATATCTTTCCTACCCATGAGTGCAGAACCACACCTGGTTTGTTCACTACAATGTCAGCATCCCCTAAACAGTGTCTAACACACATTGTTGCTTGTTGAATGGCAGATGAATGACTTTTTAAAATAATTTCCTTAATACAGCTGATTTTTTTTTTTTTTGTCGTCGTCAGTGGAGCTACATTGACCCGTTTTATCAAATATCTTTTGATATTGCAAGGCAGTTGTTGCAGGTAGACCAGCTTGCAGAGGGGAGAGCTGAGAGCAAAATGCAGTGAGGGACCTGGAAGTTAAGCTCCCTGAGGTCAAGAACTTTTATACTGCTTGCAAGGTGGTGCTGTTTGGATAACTTTATATGGGTAAGTCATTCATCCTCATAACAACCAATGAAACACCTCACAGATGAGCGAACTGATGAGAAAACTGAAGCTCAGAGAAGTTTTATAACTCAAGTAGGGAATAACACTGCCAGGATTTAAACTCCAAATCTGAGTTTAACTATGGTACTATCTTCTTACCTCTGCACATAGGATGCACTTGAAAAATATTTGTGTAAGGAGTACAAAATGGACCTCTCCATCATCCCTTATGTTTCTCCTCCCCACTTCCCCACACAGGCATAATTGTGTACTTACGGTCTGGTCTCAGTGGTCACAGTAGGGGCTGGGGAACTGGGAGAAGGAGGGCAAGGGAGCCTTTTAGTCCAGTCTGCTAGTTTAGACAGGGTCAAAGACATGGACATTTGACATCATCCCCAAGTGAGATTTATGTGCAGTAACATTCACTCGCCTAACTGGAGGGAGTTGTCCCTCACACAACCTTAAACGTGGGTCTCACTCCCTATAGTATGCCCTATAGAAATGCTTATTTATGTTGTAAATCTTTTGAAAAGCAAAATAATTATATTACACTTACTTAAATGCATGTGTTAAGATCACTCACTTCTTAAACATAAACATTAAAAAGAATACCACAATGTTTGTAAGCCTGTCTTGGCATTTCTTCACTTTCTAACACATCATGAACATCAAAAATTAAAAAGCGGAAGTGGCTCAGGCACTTTTACTTCAGAGAGACCCTGACTAATGCCTAAGAAGTTGGTTTCTGTGTGCACAGCAGGATTTTATCTCATGCCAACCAGAGGTGTAACTACTGCTACATGGGGAGAGACAGAAAGGTAGCCCTTGGGCTATGTGAATCAGTGAAACCCACAGAAAACTGAAAGCCTCATTCAATTTCAACTCTTTACCCTGCAAGACTTGTTCCTAGGGTGGCTTTAAATAGTCACCAAAATGCTTGATTTTACTTTCACTTCCTTCCTTCCCCATCTCAAACCTCTGTAGAGGTTCTTAGGAGGTTTTGATGACTAAAGCAGATGATAGCAGCACTATCTTTCACTTAGACGGACTTTACAGAACCTTTCAGTTTGGTCTCCTTTGGTCCTCTCAAAAGCCCAGTCAACAGCAATGACTACTGTTGTTTGATAGTCCTGGTGACTAACAACCCCTTCTCCACCCCCAAAAAATGTGGGAGTGACTTTTCCTTTCATTACGGAACACTAAACAGCCAGGAATGGATCTCATTCCCCATGATGGGGAGAAGAAACACAATACAGTTCAAAGGCTGAGAACCTTAGTATTGCCTTAAAAGTGCTTTGCTCATTGATGCCTTCATCTTCAATTATACGGAAAATATTTTAATGCAGTTTAACAATTTTACTATTTTCACCTACTGAAAAAAAATCAATCCAATACTTCTTTCAACATGCCCTATAAGCTTGTGAAACTGTCTATGTGAACGAGGTGAAGGAATTAATTTTTATTTATTGAAGAAACCAAAAGTGGGGTAGGGGTCAGAAGGAATACATTTGACAGAGGATGCAGCCGTGTTATTCCAAAAGGGGAAAAAAGAATATAACATAAAAGGGAAAATATTTCAAATTTGTAAGGAAAAATCGTTTTCACCAGAAAAATTTCCTCCTGCTCTCATTTTTGTTTGGCTTTGTCTACTCATAGCATTCCAAGAAATCTGTCTCTCAGCACCACAGCTGTGAAATATATGCACTTAAGGAGCCTTCCTGCACCGTATTAGCCTCTTCACATTTCACTGGGTTTCATTGTGTGCAATGTCTTGCCACTGACTCTCACACTGTGCTGCGTATACTGTTTCATAATCCTACTTTACAGAATAGCATTTTCATCTAATAGACGTTTTAATGAGGGAAATGGTGACAGAATAATAGATGGTCACCAAACCATATTGTCATTTTGGAACAGTTTATTATGTGCACTATGATCCATGTTATTCTAAAATAATGGGTGCATTTATGGGTAAACATAAGCACAGACTTTATAAGAGAAATTTGCCTCTACTAGATTAGGAGTTGGCAAACTTCTTTGTCGAGGGCTAGATAGCAAATATCTTAAGCTTTGTGGGCTATGCTCTCTCTATCTCAACTACTCAACTCTGCCATAGCAGGGAAGGCACCCAGAGACAGTACACAATGTATGTAGACAGTGGACAGTGGATAATACGCAATGAATGACTGTGGTTGTCCTAAACTTTATTTATAAAACACATGGCCGTTGGGTTTGTGACACAGAGATGTAGTTTCCTCACCCTTGATCTAGATGATGGGTATGTATGAAACCACAACACAAAGGCCACCCTGAGACTCTAAGCCCTAAACATCTGTTTGGCAATTTACCTGAAAAGTTGTGGTATTTTTTTTAAGTTAAAATTAAAATGACTTTTCTCCTGAGAAAATATTTAAAAGAGTAGGTATTTGACAAGTAAGTTGAAGGACACACTGATTATTTTTCTACATCACAATAAAATTAACATAAAACAGGTCATTGGCAATAAAAGAATACTTTTTGAAAATATTGATACATTGAACACACTGCCAATGCCTGGCTGAGCCTTGAGCATCACAGATCTTTGGTTTAAAACTTTGCCCATGTCCAGAGTCTCCCTCACAGGAATTTGATTGTAGAAGGTCAAGTTCATGTGTTTCCAGACTCACCTCCTCCTTTAATCTTGGTGCCATTGTTGAGCCGTGTATTGACTATTATTAAGGCAAAGCCAAGACTTGTAGAGATTCAGTATGATTTTTCAAGACATTGATAAATGATTTAACTTCCAGTTTGAGGTTGATGGTGATAGTCCTTTCCTTTATTTGGGAGTCTTTCTGAGATTTTAACAGGCATTTCCCAGTCAAAAATTTGTTTGTTTATTTTACTATATCTTTCTTAAGACAGGGTCTTGCTCTGTTGCCCAGGCTGGAGTGCAATGACACAGTCATGGCTCACTGCAGCCTCTATCTCTTGGGCTCAAGTGATCCTCCAATCTCAGCTTCCCAAGTAGCTGAGATCACAGGCATGCACCATCACACCTGACTAATTTTATTTTATTTATTTATTTTTATTTTTGTAGAGACAAGGTCTCCCTATATTGTCCAGGCTAGTGTCAAACTCCCGGGCTCAAATGATCCTCCCACCTCAGCCCGCAAAAGTGCTGAGATTACAGGCATGAGCCAATGCTGAGCCAGGAGTTGGTTTAAATTACAAACAAATGAACTGAAAAGCATTCCATGTCAGGTGGCACACTGTTGAGCATGAAAGGAAAGCAGCGTTATTCACTTGGCTACCTAAATTTCCTCCTGCACTGGGCTGCCGCCTTAGACATAAAACACTGGCAGGCAGTAGAAATGATTCTATTACAATATCAGTCCTTGCATATTAACAGAATTTACTCTAAAATATGCAAGTCAGTTGCACATAAATTGAAGGATTGTCTTGTTAAAGAACAAGGCTGCCCTGCTGAGTCCCAAGATAACAGGAATAGACCTGCCTTCTTATTGCTCAGAAAACAGGAGGCAGCATCTTGGGCTGGGACAGAGGGGAAGGATTCTGTCTCTAGAATTCCTTTCTTATCTTTCCCTGGCTGACCCTGGCTTACAGATCTTTCCTTGTCATAAACTGGGCTTTTCCAATGGCATAGCAATTTTACACTATTTTTTATTACTCAACACCTGATTGCAATATTTATTTTCATATTTGGCATTGGACTTTTATCAGCCTTCCTCCTTGAAGTGTTCAAACAAAGTGGGCAGGAGGACAGGTAGCTCCTGTGTGGTCAATGTCTCTTGAATAAATGAATGAATGAAAATCTGCATTTATTCATTCATCCATTCCATGAATATTTATTGAGTACCTATTGTATACTAGTAAAGAAAACAGGCAAAATTCCTATCCTAATGGAGCAAACATTCTTTAAATTCAGAAAATTTTAAACAATGACATTAATTTAACAAGCGGAAAGTTCTATGGAGAAAAGTAAAACAGGAAAGGGGAAAGGGAATCCTATAGGAACTGGGTAGCCTAGTTATGGTAGCCAAGGAAGGCCTCACTAAGAAGACATCTGAGCAAAGACTTGAAAGAGGTGAGAGAGAGAGAGAGAGAGAGTGCCTGGTTGATTTCTGAGGGAGAGAGCTCCAGTTGGAGACAATAGGGGTAGAGCAGAACCATGGGGTAAAGCTTACCTATGTGAGAAACACCCTAGGTCATGGAGGCTGAGAATATAAAAAGGACAAAAAGGAAGAGGATCAGACCATGGAAAGAACCTGGGCATTTATTCTAAATGAAGCAGATCAATCACTTGCTTTTTCAGGTTTTCAAGAGTCTATTAGGGCATGACATGTTCAATGGTTTTAACCCCTCATTCCAAAAAAACGAAGAAATAATACATGTCTGTTATTCTTTCATTGTCTGTGTTTAATTTTCTGATGCATGGAATAGGAATAACACCTAGCTTTCCTTACAGAGGTGGTTGAAGGGATCTAATGACCATCAATATGGAAACATGAATTTAGACTGTTCGATAAATTGGCAACACAACTATTTCAACAACTTTCTATAAGCGCCTATTATGGGGAAGGCAAATTAAACCTTTGTGCAAGAGAGGAAGGAAAAAAGATAAAAGAATTGGAGAGGGTTGAAAAGGAAAGCAAAATCAGTAAGATGGGGGAGGAGGAATAAGAAAAGGCAAAGAAAAGCGATCGTTTCATGTGTTTAACCACAGGGATAAAGAATATGGCATTTGGGATTGGATTGACCTAGTTTCAAATCTCAGATAGTCCACCTACTGGCTGTGTGACCTGGAGTAAGTCCCCACTTTGAGCCTATTTCCCTCTATATAAAATTGGGGTTTGACATCTGCCTCATGGCACATTGTCAGGATTAAAAGAGATATTGCACTAAATACCTAGCACAATGCCAGCACTAATTTACTTAGTAAATATTAACTACTTTCTTATTATAATTGTCATCAGCAGCAGCAGCAGCATCCCAGGAGGACAGGAAACTAGAAGCAGCTCTGCATTTTCTGACAGGGAAAGATAAAAGTAGGAATAGGAAATGCCTCTTGAATGGAAACTCAATTGAGTTTAGAATTCATTTCAAAAGCAGCTGACTGTGAGATTATGCACTGGGACTCAATTTATTACATGAATTGGGATGAGCCTAAAGGGACATCTTTTCAGTAATTCAAATCCCCAGGAAGTTGGCTTAGCTGGGAAACAGGCGTTATCCTGAAGAATATATATCTATAGGAAAGAAGATAGAATTCTGGAAAAACTTGATGATGATTCCAAATTAAAAACAAATATAGAAGACCTTGTGTGACTTGGATAAAGACTGTAATGTATTAGCAGTTCCAGGAAAAGTAAAAGACAGATTTGGAACTGAGCAATATAAAAATGAAATAGTGCTATGCCAAGGAAGAAGGGATTCAGTTAATCAGCCGCCAAGTGCCTTTCCATTTGGGACAGACAAGGATTATAGCTGGCAGCAGGAACAGCCAAAGACTTGATATACATGAATCTCATAAAATTGTCTGAATATATTTTGTTCTGTAATGGGCATCTGCCACTTTTTTGTTTGTCTGGTGTTCCTTACTGCAGAAAACTGCCTCTCCCCAACTCCAAGTGATTCTCTTGAGTCTATGGATCAAAGGGCCCTGCCTCTCCCACTACCCTGTGATCCAGGGTGTCCAATCAGAATACCCCATTTCCTGAGTCACAGTGATTGGTCCAGAGGAATACACATGACCCAAGCATGGACAATCAGTGCTCTCTGGAGTAATTGTCATAGATGCTGATCGTTGAGTCTCTCCTTTTGAGATTGCTAGCTGTCAGTACCATACAACCCTGGAGCTACCTGAAGCCTTTTTGCTACCATGTGGAACAAGACTAAATATTAGGCCCAGACCTAGGCAAAAAGAATCAAAAGTGAGGGGACAGGGGAAATGAGAGAGGGGAGAGGGCAGAGGGGAGATTTTGCTACTTTAACTTGAATTAGATTCTTTTCATTTGATTAAGAAAAGCATGAAAGATAAAGCTGATTAGGGAAGGACCCTGCTCTGGTCTCTGGATTTGACCTTTTCTAAATGACTGTGATCCTGAGGATTTGCATGAATGGAATACTTTGGGTCTAATATGATTTATTGACTTGTGTTTTATTTGTATTTTCATCAGTAAATATTTCTGAATATATCTCTAAAAGGTAAAGACTCTTAAAAATACCCATGATACGATAACATGTTCACACCTAAAAGAATGGTGAACACTAATTCCTTAATGTCATAAAACTCCCAGTTAATGTTCAAATTTTGGATTTGTACATAAGATTTAAAATCGAGCTGAAAAAGTGTGAAAGAAATGAAGAATCTAACCAAATGATAAAGGCAATTTGTGGCAACCTAAATAGGGTACACAATTCTCTACCCAGAAAAGATAATTAACGTTTTAAGGTGTTATAAAAGATTTGGGAAAAAGTATAATGTGGGGTTAAAATGGCCAGGAGACATTGTCTGCCAAATCAATCCCAACAAAAAGACAGGATCTTGGCCCCTCATGGACACAGCATATAGAAAAAGACTCAGTGTGTCTGTCTGTGGCTTGGGAAGGATCATTCTAGAAGTTTGTAGCCTATGAACCATGTTTATCTTAAACATCTGATAAATAAGTAATTATACACAGCCCCAGGTCTTTCAACCGCGTAACTTCAGCCCAGCTGAGATGCTAAAACTGCTCCCCTTCATAGGGAAATGATTTTACAATTACAGGAATGCTTAAAATTGAATATAAAGATCATGAAGTAAATTGGACCCACCCAAAGCATTAATACTGTTTAATAGGTTTAGAAACAGAAGTTATAATTTTTGTGTTTAAAGTGTTAGTAATGTTTAATAAAACCTAACAGGGAATCTGACAAATTGATCTTCATAATTTCTATGTGAAATTTATAATCAATCTTATTCTCATTATCTTTTCTTTTTTTCTTTTTTATTTTTTATTATACTTTAAGTTCTAGGGTACATGTGCATAACGTGCAGGTTTGTTACATATGTATATTTGTGCCACGTTGGTGTGCTGCACCCATCAACTCGTCAGCACCCATCAATTCATCATTTATATCATGTAGAACTCCCCAATGCAATCCCTCCCCCCCCCCCCATGATAGGCCCCGGTGTATGATGTTCCCCTTCCCGAGTCCAAGTGATCTCATTGTTCAGTTCCCACCTATGAGTGAGAACATGCGGTGTTTGGTTTTCTCTTCTTGTGATAGTTTGCTAAGAATGATGGTTTCCAGCTGCATCCATATCCCTACAAAGGATGGAAACTCATCCTTTTTTATGGCTGCATAGTATTCCATGGTGTATATGTGCCACATTTTCTTAATCCAGTCTGTCACAGATGGACATTTGGGTTGATTCCAAGTCTTTGCTATTGTGAATAGTGCCGCAATAAACATACGTGTGCATGTGTCTTTGTAGTAGAATAATTTATAATCCTTTGGGTATATACCCAGTAGTGGGATGGCTGGGTCATATGGTACATCTAGTTCTAGATCCTTGAGGAATTGCCATACTGTTTTCCAAAATGGTTGAACTAGTTTACAATCCCACCAACAGTGTAAAAGTGTTCCTATTTCTCCACATCCTCTCCAACAACAGTTGTTTCCTGATTTTTTTTTTTTTTTTTTTTTTTTTTGAGACGGAGTCTCGCTCTGTCTCCCAGGCTGGAGTGGATTGCCATTCTAGCTGGTGTGAGATGGTATCTCATTGTGGTTTTGATTTGCATTTCTCTGATGGCGAGTGATGATGAGCATTTTTTCATGTGTCTGTTGGCTGTATGAATGTCTTCTTTTGAGAAATGCCTGTTCATATCCTTTGCCCACTTTTTGATAGGGTTGTTTGTTTTTTTCTTGTATATTTGTTTGAGTTCTTTGTAGATTCTGGATATTAGCCCTTTGTCAGATGAGTAGATTGCAAAAATTTTCTCCCATTCTGTAGGTTGCCTGTTCACTCTGATGGTAGTTTCTTCTGCTGTGCAGAAGCTCTTTAGTTTAAGTAGATCCCATTTGTCAAGTTTGGCTTTTGCTGCCATTGCTTTTGGTGCTTTAGACATGAAGTCCTTGCCCATGCCTATGTCCTGAATGGTACTACCTAGATTTTCTTCTAGGGTTTTTATGGTATTAGGTCTAACATTTAAGTCTCTAATCCATCTTGAATTAATCTTCGTATAAGGAGTAAGGAAAGGATCCAGTTTCAGCTGTCTACTTATGGCTAGCCAATTTTCCCAGCACCATTTATTAAATAGGGAATCCTTTCCCCATTTCTTGTTTCTCTCAGGTTTGTCAAAGATCAGATGGCTGTAGATGTGTGGTATTATTTCTGAGGACTCTGTTCTGTTCCATTGGTCTATATCTCTGTTTTGGTACCAGTACCATGCTGTTTTGGTTACTGTAGCCTTGTAGTATAGTTTGAAGTCAGGTAGCGTGACGCCTCCAGCTTTGTCCTTTTGACTTAGGATTGTCTTGGCAATGCGGGCTCTTTTTTGGTTCCATATGAACTTTAAAGCCGTTTTTTCCAATTCTGTGAAGAAACTCATTGGTAGCTTGATGGGGATGGCATTGAATCTATAAATAACCTTGGGCAGTATGGCCATTTTCACGATATTGATTCTTCCTATCCATGAGCATGGTATGTTCTTCCATTTGTTTGTGTCCTCTTTGATTTCACTGAGCAGTGGTTTGTAGTTCTCCTTGAAGAGGTCCTTTACATCCCTTGTAAGTTGGATTCCTAGGTATTTTATTCTCTTTGAAGCAATTGTGAATGGAAGTTCATTCATGATTTGGCTCTCTGCTTGTCTGTTACTGGGGTATAAGAATGCTTGTGATTTTTGCACATTAATTTTGTATCCTGAGACTTTGCTGAAGTTGCTTATCAGCTTGAGGAAATTTTGGGCTGAGACGATGGGGTTTTCTAAATATATAATCATGTCATCTGCAAACAGGGACAATTTGACTTCTTCTTTTCCTAACTGGATACCCTTGATTTCTTTCTCTTGCCTGATTGCCCTAGCCAGAACTTCCAACACTATGTTGAATAGGAGTGGTGAGAGAGGGCATCCCTGTCTTGTGCCAGTTTTCAAAGGGAATTTTTCCAGTTTTTGCCCATTCAGTATGATATTAGCTGTGGGTTTGTCATAAATAGCTCTTATTATTTTGAGGTACGTTCCATCAATACCGAATTTATTGAGCGTTTTTAGCAAGAAGGGCTGTTGAATTTTGTCAAAAGCCTTTTCTGCATCTATTGAGATAATCATGTGGTTCTTGTCTTTGGTTCTGTTTATATGCTGGATTATGTTTATTGATTTGCGAATGTTGAACCAGCCTTGCATCCCAGGGATGAAGCCCACTTGATCGTGGTGGATAAGCTTTTTGATGTGCTGCTGAATCCAGTTTGCCAGTATTTTATTGAGGATTTTTGCGTCGATGTTCATCAGGGATATTGGTCTAAAATTCTCTTTTTTTGTTGTGTCTCTGCCAGGCTTTGGTATCAGGATGATGTTGGCCTCATAAAATGAGTTAGGGAGGATTCCCTCTTTTTCTATTGATTGGAATAGTTTCAGAAGGAATGGTACCAGCTCCTGCTTGTACCTCTGGTAGAATTCAGCTGTGAATCCATCTGGTCCTGGACTTTTTTTGGTGGGTAGGCTATTAATTGTTGCCTCAAATTCAGAGCCTGCTATTGGTCTATTCAGGGATTCAACTTCTTCCTGGTTTAGTCTTGGGAGAGTGTAAGTGTCCAGGAAATTATCCATTTCTTCTAGATTTTCTAGTGGATTTGCATAGAGGTGTTTATACTATTCTCTGATGGTAGTTTGTATTTCTGTGGGGTTGGTGGTGATATCCCCTTTATCATTTTTTATTGCATCTATTTGATTCCTCTCTCTTTTCTTCTTTATTAGTCTTGCTAGCAGTCTGTCAATTTTGTTGATCTTTTCAAAAAACCAACTCCTGGATTCATTGATTTTTTGGAGGGTTTTTTGTGTCTCTATCTCCTTCAGTTCTGCTCTGATCTTAGTTATTTCTTGCCTTCTGCTAGCTTTTGAATGTGTTTGCTCTTGCCTCTCTAGTTCTTTTAATTGTGATGTTAGAGTGTCAATTTTAGATCTTTCCTGCTTTCTCTTGTGGGCATTTAGTGCTATAAATTTCCCTCTACACACTGCTTTAAATGTGTCCCAGAGATTCTGGTATGTTGTATCTTTGTTCTCATTGGTTTCAAAGAACATCTTTATTTCTGCCTTCATTTCATTATGTACCCAGTAGTCATTCAGGAGCAGGTTGTTCAGTTTCCATGTAGTTGAGCGGTTTTGATTGAGTTTCTTAGTCCTGAGTTCTAGTTTGATTGCACTGTGGTCTGAGAGACAGTTTGTTATAATTTCTGTTCTTGTACATTTGCTAAGGAGTGCTTTACTTCCAATTATGTGGTCAATTTTGGAATAAGTGTGATGTGGTGCTGAGAAGAATGTATATTCTGTTGATTTGGGGTGGAGAGTTCTATAGATGTCTATTAGGTCCGCTTGGTGCAGAGATGAGTTCAATTCCTGGATATCCTTGTTAACTTTCTGTCTCGTTGATCTGTCTAATGTTGACAGTAGAGTGTTGAAGTCTCCCATTATTATTGTATGGGAGTCTAAGTCTCTTTGTAAGTCTCTAAGGACTTGCTTTATGAATCTGGGTGCTCCTGTATTGGGTGCATATATATTTAGGATAGTTAGCTCTTCCTGTTGAATTGATCCCTTTACCATTATGTAATGGCCTTCTTTGTCTCTTTTGATCTTTGATGGTTTAAAGTCTGTTTTATCAGAGACTAGGATTGCAACCCCTGCTTTTTTTTGTTCTCCATTTGCTTGGTAGATCTTCCTCCATCCCTTTATTTTGAGCCTATGTATGTCTCTGCATGTGAGATGGGTCTCCTGAATACAGCAGACTGATGGGTCTTGACTCTTTATCCAGTTTGCCAGTCTGTGTCTTTTAATTGGAGCATTTAGTCCATTTACATTTAAGGTTAATATTGTTATGTGTGAACTTGATCCTGCCATTATGATATTAACTGGTTATTTTGCTCGTTAGTTGATGCAGTTTCTTCCTAGCCTTGATGGTCTTTACATTTTGGCATGTTTTTGCAATGGCTGGTACGGGTTCTTCCTTTCCATGTTTAGAGCTTCCTTCAGGGTCTCTTGTAAGGCAGGCCTGGTGGTGACAAAATCTCTAAGCATTTGCTTATCTGTAAAGGATTTTATTTCTCCTTCACTTATGAAACTTAGTTTGGCTGGATATGAAATTCTGGGTTTAAAATTCTTTTCTTTAAGAACGTTGAATATTGGCCCCCACTCTCTTCTGGCTTGGAGAGTTTCTGCCGAGAGATCTGCTGTTAGTCTGATGGGCTTCCCTTTGTGGGTAACCCGACCTTTCTCTCTGGCTGCCCTTAAGATTTTTTCCTTCATTTCAACTTTGATGAATCTGGCAATTATGTGTCTTGGAGTTGCTCTTCTCGAGGAGTATCTTTGTGGCGTTCTCTGTATTTCCTGAATTTGAATGTTGGCCTGCCCTACTAGGTTGGGGAAGTTCTCCTGGATGATATCCTGAAGAGTGTTTTCCAACTTGGTTCCATTTTCCCCCTCACTTTCAGGCACCCCAGTCAGACGTAGATTTGGTCTTTTTACATAATCCCATACTTCTTGTAGGCTTTGCTCATTTCTTTTTCTTCTTTTTTCTTTTGGTTTCTCTTCTCGCTTCATTTCATTCATTTGATCCTCAGTCGCTGATACTCTTTCTTCCAGTTGATCGAGTCGGTTACTGAAGCTTGTGCATTTGTCACGTATTTCTCGTGTCATGGTTTTCATCTCTGTCATTTCGTTTATGACCTTCTCTGCATTAATTAGTCTCGCTGTCAATTCTTCCACTCTTTTTTCAAGATTTTTAGTTTCTTTGCACTGGGTACGTAATTCCTCCTTTAGCTCTGAGAAGCTTGATGGACTGAAGCCTTCTTCTCTCATCTCGTCAAAGTCATTCTCTGACCAGCTTCGATCCGTTGCTGGCGATGGGCTGCGCTCCTTTGCAGGGGGAGATGCGCTCTTATTTTTTGAATTTCCAGCTTTTCTGCCCTGCTTTTTCCCCATCTTTGTGGTTTTATCTGTCTCTGGTCTTTGATGATGGTGACGTACTGATGGGGTTTTGGTATAGGTGTCCTTCCTGTTTGATAGTTTTCCTTCTGACAGTCAGGACCCTCAGCTATAGGTCTGTTGGAGATTGCTTGAGGTCCACTCCAGACCCTGTTTGCCTGGGTATCAGCAGCAGAGGTTGCAGAAGATAGAATATTGCTGAACAGTGAGTGTACCTGTCTGATTCTTACTTTGGAAGCTTCCTCTCAGGGGTGTACTCCAGACTGCCCCTAGTAGGGGATGTCTCCCAGTGAGGCTACTCAGGGGTCAGTGACCCACTTGAGCAGGCAGTCTGTCCGTTCTCAGATCTCAACCTCCGTGTTGGGAGATCCACTGCTCTCTTCAAAGCTGTCAGACAGAGTCGTTCGCGTCTGCTCAGGCCTCTGTTGCTTCCCCTGTTGTTTTTTTAGCTGAGCCCTGCCCCCAGAGGTGGAGTCTATAGAGACAGGCAGGTTTCCTTGAGCTGCTGTGAGCTCCACCCAGTTCGAGCTTCCCAGCGGCTTTGTTTAACTACTTAAGCCTCAGCAATGGCGGGCGCCCCTCCCCCAGCCTCGCTGCTGCGTCGCGGTTAGATGGCCGCAGACTGCTGTGTTAACAATGAGGGAGGCTCCGTGGGCGTGGGA
Organism: Rhinopithecus roxellana; assembly: GCF_007565055.1. Lineage (NCBI taxonomy): Eukaryota > Metazoa > Chordata > Mammalia > Primates > Cercopithecidae > Rhinopithecus > Rhinopithecus roxellana. The sequence continues at coordinate 43,104,413 of NC_044558.1, forward strand.
CCCTCCTGGCCAGGTGAGTGATATATTCTCCTGGTGTGCCCGTTTGCTTAGAGCACGGTATTGGGGTGGGAGTTACCCGATTTTCCAGGTGTTGTGTGTCTCAGTTCCCCTGGCTAGGAAAAGGGATACCCTTCCCCCTTGCGCTTCCCAGGTGAGGCGATGCCTCACCCTGCTTCAGCTCTCGCTGGTCAGGCTGCAGCAACTGACCAGCACCAATTGTCCGGCACTCCCTAGTGAGATGACCCCAGTACCTCAGTTGAAGATGCAGAAATCACCGGTCTTCTGTGTCGCTTCCGCTGGGAGTTGGAGACTGGAGCTGTTCCTATTTGGCCATCTTGCTCCGCCCCCTATTCTCATTATCTTAAGTCACAGAGTTGATAATTTGATAATGTTTATAGGTAGTATTTGAATATTTCGACTCATTATAGTTTTAAGGGTGAATTGTTAGATTTACAATTTCTTTGATTTTGCTTTTTGAGGCTTAAGTTGGCCTTATGAGGCAACTCAGTTGCTTGATATAATAAATTAGAAGTGTTTTTAAAAATTCAGGGGAACTTAATTGATGACTTATTACTATGACTATAGAGGATTTTAATCTGCTACAATTGAATTAATCAAGTAAGTGGAAGGATGATTTCAAATTATGTAAAAATTACTTAGTTTATAAGTAAAATCAAAATCACAAAGTGAACTTAACGTCCTAAGAATATTATAGTTTCAAGTTTGCAACTTAAGTTAATTAAATGTTATTTTAATATTCAAATACCTACACATGGTTCCTTTCTATGCACAAAAGCCTCTACTTCCCAAACACTTTGAAAACACATCAACACACATGGCAAGGAAAATCATTATGCATATAGAAGCCCAGGATGCAACAGCACTTCCTGTATAGTAAGAAATGTGTGGGCTTTGTGGGGCATGAGGTAATGCAAACTACATAAAAATATGCACAACACACAATGATGACCCAGGCAGACCAGCTTCCAGGAACTAAAATAAAAGCAAAGAATCAACACCTGAGGCAATATAACCAAACAACCATTTATTCATTTATTGCTTTCTTTTATTCAACAGATATTTACTGAATGTGTACTATATGTCAGGCTCTATTCTAACAGTTTAAGATATAGCTGAAGAAAGGAAAATATAGATTACAGGTTGGATGTGAAAAAGGCAAAAAAGAGTAGGTAAAGTAATTGAGAATGAAGGACAGCTGCCAGAAGAAGGCAGCTTTGATAGAGGAAAGACCAGCTTGTCTTGTCACAGATTCTTAGTTTTGCCCGACATCAGCAAGCATGGAACATAAGAAGCGAGAACAACTCAAGACATCCACTGAAGGAAGAAGAGGAGAAAACAAAATAAGAAGACGAAAACAACAATAACATAGTCAGTAATAATAGATGGCAGACACAAAAGAAGGAACACTAGAGGGGAAAAGTAGCAGGGCCTGAAACAAGTGGCCGAGGCGGACAGCATAGTCATCACCCAAAACAAAAGCAAGTGGGAGTTGGGGAGTTCAAACACAGTCTTATGGAACTGACTAAAATGACACAAATATGGGTAAAACACAGCATAAAGTAGGAACAGGCAGTACAAAAAATAAGAAGAAAAAAGTAAAAAACCCCAAAGGGCTAAATCTATGGAATTCTGAGAAGAAAATATGGATATGAGTTGAGACACAAGAAAGAACATTGAATACAAGCAAATCTTATTCCAAAGGCCTGTAGTCGGGCTTTTCCTTTTGATCTGGAGTGGAAGGGAGACCCATGGTACAGCTGCAGCTCGAGAGGAGAGGCACACAGTCAAGCCACAGAGGAAGGAGATGTGCTTGGTCCTGGGGCTCGACTGCCCACTAAAGTTCAAGCTTTGGGAAGTCCTGATGACCACACCCCAGGCCGGGCCTTCCAGTGGCCCACAGGCTGCCAGCTAGAGAAATGGAATGAGTAATGCGAATGATGATAATTGAGGAACAAAGTTGTGTTCTGATTATTTAAAAACGATTGCGAATATAAAAGCAAAATTTCATTCTAGAAAAATTCTTTGAAAGAAAGATAATCAAATCAATATGAGAAAAAGAAAATTCACAATCCTGAACAGCGATATTTCTGAGGGAGAAAATGCCACTGACATTTCTAATTAGTCATTTGAGGTTTTTGCAGGAACTGCCCTCCCAGTCCCATCCCCCTCTAAAGTTGGCAGTGATGTTCCATACACAGGACAGGTAGTAAACGGGACTGCCAAGTCCAAATCAAGAATAAAGCTTTCAGTCAGTGAATGCAAGATATTCTCTACAGAAAATATGATGGCAAGTTCGGTAAAGGGATCCTCTCAAGTATTCATCAGACTACTGATTATCACATGCATATGAGGAAACAACTGCAGATCAGGAAAAGAACTATCCCAAATGATTAAGGGGAACGGTATCAAGTTCTTACACATGACTGGAAAAGGGCTTATTTTCATCAGCCAGACTAGAAAATCTCCTAATGCATGAATCACTTGGCAGAGTACTCAAAGAGATCTTGCCTCAGTAGTGGGGTATAATCAGCCCTAAACTAAACACTTCTCTGGTCCTGCTTAACCAATCGTAAAGGTTTGATCCCCAAAAACAAACTATTTCCAAACAACTTAGCTGCTCAAGAATATTTATAGAAATAAAAAAATTCAACACCCAATAGGAAAAAAATATACCATGTCTGGCATACAATAAAAAATGACCAGGAAGGCGAAGAAGCAGGAAAACATGACCATAATGAAGGGAAAACAATCAACTGAAACCAAACCAAACCTGAGGCAGATGTTAAAATTAACAAACAAGGATATTAAAACAGCTATTACAGCTGTATATGTTCAAACAGTTAAGTAGAGACACTAAAAGATATTGAAAATATACACATCAAACTTCTAGAAATGAAAAACATATGTTTGAGATTAAATGTATTTTAATGTATCCCCTTATCTCAAAATACAGTCAAATTGGGGGTTAAGCTTTTGCCATATGAATTTTGGAGAGACACAATTCAGTCCATGGTATATCTTTTCCAACCTTTTGCATTTAACACTTTTTTTTTTAGCATGTGAAGTATTTTTCTTTTATAGGAAGAATAGAGTTGAATTTTGCTTTTTTTATGCAACCCTGACTATCTCAACTTGGGGGGGGGGGTCAAAATAATGTGTGTGTGTGTGTGTGTGTGTATCCATCAAAGTTGTAGTTAATAAACCAACAGAGAAGATAAAATGAATTAATAAAAATAATCCAAAAGAAGGCAGAAAAGTACAAAAAGAGAACAAATAATACATGGAGTAAATAAAAAGCAGATAGCAAGGTGATACATTTAAACCTTAGCATATCAATAATCACATTAAATGTTGTTATTATTTTGACCCCCCAACTGAGATTGTCAAGATTGGGTAAACATGCAAAATTCAACTCTACTCCTCCTATAAGAAAAACACTTCACATACTAAAATAAAATGAGTTCTATGTAAAAAGATGGAAAAGATAAACCATGCTGCTATGGACTGAATTGTGTCTCTCCAAAATTCATATGATGAAATCTTAACCCCCAATTTGAATGTATTTTGAGATAAGGGCATTAAGGAAGTGATTAAAGTTGAATGAGGCTAGAAGGGTAGGACTCTAATCCAACAGAACTGGTATCTTTATAACAAAAGAAGGAGACACCAGAGCTTGCTCTTTCTCTCTCTCCCCACCCTGCTCTCTGCTTGCACACAGAGAGAAGCCTGTATGAGGACACTGCAAGAAGGTAGCCACTTGCAAGTCAAGAAGAGAGACCTCACCAGACACCAATTCTGCTGGCACCTTGATCTTGGACTTCAGTCTTCAGAACTGTGGGAAGATAAATTTCTGTTGTTTAAGTTACCCAGTCTGTGCCGCTTTGTTATGGTAACCTGAGCAGACATGTTCACATGCTAAGACTAATCAAAAGGAAGCTGGTTATATTAATGTCAGAGCAAGAAGATAGCAGAGCAAATAATATTAATGTTACTGGCGACAAAGAAGGTCGTTTCATAATGAATAAGGGGTGAATTCATTGGGAGTACATAACAATCCTAAATGCTTATGTACCTAATAACAGCAATTTAAATTACAGGAAGCAAAAATTCATTTAACTGCAAAGAGAAATAGATGACTCTACAACTATAGACAAAGATATCAATAACCCCCAATAATAATAGAACAATATCAGTAAAGATACAGAAGACTTGAACCAAACTACCCACCAACATGACAAATTGGCATAGAACACCTCACCAAACAACAGCTGTATAACATATTTATTTTTCAAATGCACATGGAACATTAAAAAGATAGTCCGTATTGTGGACCATAAAACATGTCTCAATATATGTATGAATGAATTCAAGCCCAATTGAATATTTCTTCTAACTATAATGGAATTAAATTGGGAATCAATAACAAAAAGTTTTATGGCAAATTCCCAAATATTTGCCAATAAAATAATACACTTCTAAACACCCCCATTGATAAAAGAAAAAATCAAAAGGGATATTAGAAAGTATGTTGAACTAATTGAAAATTTAAAAAAGAACATATTGAAATTTGTGGATGCCACTAAAGAAGTACTTTAGGGGAAAATTTATAGTACTAAAATTTATAGTACTAGTATTATATTTATAGGACTAAAATTTATAGCACTAGTATTATATCTATAATGTTAAATACCTCCAGTAATGGAGAAGAAATTTCTCAAATCCATGATCTCAGCTTCCCCTTAAGCCAGAAAAAGAAGAAAAAATAAAATGCAAAGTAAGTGGAGAAAGGAAATAATAAAGATCAGAGTGGAATTCAGTGAAATAGAAGTCTACAAAAACAATAAAGCTTAATGAAGCCAAAAGCTGAATATTAGAGAAGGTCAACAAAAATAATAGGTGTCTAGTCAGACTGATAAGGAAAAAAATGGAAAACAGAAATTACTAATATCAGGAATAAAAAAGGTGGCATCACTACAGATGCCATAGATATTAATAGGATAATGAGTATATTGTGAACAACTTTATGCCAAAATCATTATTTTTTAATTTTCACATTATTGGAAGTTCCAATGCCAAAGTTATTGACAACTTTGATGAAATAATTTTTTTAAATTTGGGGTGTATAGTAGGTGTATATATTTATGGAGTATATGAGATGTTTTCACACAGGCATGCAATGTGTGATAATCATATATGGAGAATGGGGAATTGATCCCTTAAAACATTTATCCTTTGAGTTACAACCAATTGAATTATACTCTTAGTTATTTTTAAATGTACAATTAAGTTGTTACTGACTATAGTCACACTGTTCTGCTTTCAAACAGTAGTTCTTACACATTCTTTCCATTTTTCTGTACCCATTAACTATCCCCACCTCCTCCACAGCCCCCCGTTACCCTTCATAGCCTCTGGGAACCATCCTTCTACTTTCTATGTTTATGAGTTCAATCGTTTTAATATTTAGATCTCACAGATAAGTGTGATGTTTGTCTTTCTGTGCCTGGCTTATTTCGCTTAACATAATGATCTCCAGTTTCATCCATTGTTGCAAATGACAGTATCTCGTTCTTTTTTTATGACTGAATAGTACTCCATTGTATATATGTACCACATTTTCTATATCCATTCATCTGATGATGGTCACTTAGGTTGCTTCAAAATCTTGGCTACTGTGAACAGGGCTGCAACACACATGGGAGTGCAGATATCTCTTTGATATACTGATTTCTTTTCTTTGGGGTATATACCCAGCAGTGGGATTACTGGATCATATAGTAGCTTTGTTTTTAGCTTTTTGGGGAACCTCCAAACTGTTTTTCACAGTGGATGTACTAATTTACATCCCCACTAAGAGTGTAGAAGGGCTCCCTTTTCTCTACATCTTCAACAGTATTTGTTATTGCTGTCTTTTGGATATAAGCAAATTTAATTGAAATGAGATGATATCTCATTATACTTTTGATTTGCATTTCTCTGCTGATCAATGATGTTGAGCACTTTTAAATTTTCAAAGGACACAAACCACCAAATCTCATTAAAAAGAAAAAGATAATGTGAACAACCCAATATCTGTGAAAGAAATTGAATTTGTAGATAGAAACCTTCCTATAAAGGAAACTACAGACTCAGCTTCAGTGGAGAATTATATCAAACATTTAGGGAAGGAAATAATACCAATTCTGTATAAACACTTCCAAAAATTTGAAGACAAGGAAATAGCTAGCCACTCATTCTATGTGGTGAGCTAAATACCCTAAGTACCAAACAAAGACATGAAAAGAAGTAAAACCATAGAGCAATATATCTCATGAACATAGATGTGAACGTTCAAAACAATATTTCAAGGAACCAAACCCAACAACACATAAAAAGGGTAATACATAATGACTAAGAGGGACTCATCCTAAGAATGCAAGATTGGTATAATAAAAAATCAATGTAACTCATTATATTAACATATCAAAGAAGAAAAACCATATGATTATATCGGTGCATTAAAAAAATGACAAAATCCAACAGACATTCCTGATGAAAATTTATAGAAAACTAAAATAAATGGGAACTTCCTCAACCTGATAAAGGGCATATACAAAAAAGTATAACTAATACCCTACCTAATGGCAAAAGACTGAATGCTTTCCTTCTAAAATCAGGAAAAAGACAAGGATGCTCACTCTCAAACTTCTGTTCAACACTGTATCGAAGACTGTGGCCAGTGCAGTCATAGAGGAAAAAAGAAATAAAGAGCATCCAGATTGGATAAGAAGTAAGATTATCTTTCTTTGCCAACAATGTGATTGCCTATATAGAAAAACTGAAGAAATATATATAAAAAAAAAACTTGCAGGACTAATAAGTGAGGTTAGCAATTTTACAGAATATGCTATCAATATGCAAAAATAAATTTTATTTCTTATATTCTGTCAACAAATAATTGGAAAATGAAAATTTAAAAATAACATAATAGGATGAAAATATGAAATATTTAGGAATAAATCTAGCAAATATAGGCAAGATCTTTTCAGGCCTAAATAAATGGGAGAGATGTACATCGGTCATGGGTGAGAAGACTTCATATTGTTAAGATGTCAATTCCTCCTGAATTGATCTACAGACCTAATGCAATCCCAACAAAAATCTCAAAAGGTTTGTTTGTAGAAATCAACAAGCTGATTCTAAAATTCATATGGAAATGCAAAGGACCTGTAAGAGCCAAAACAGGCCGAGCACAGTGGCTCACGCCTGTAATCCCGGCACTTTGGGAGGCTGAGCCAGGCGGATCACCTGAGGTCAGGAGTTCGTGACTAGCCTGGCCAACATGGTGAAACTCCATCTCTACTAAAAATACATACACACACACACACACACACACACACACACACACACACACACACACACACATTAGCAGGGCACGGTGGCTCAAGCCTGTAATTCCAGCTACTAGGGAGGCTGAGGCAGGAGAATTGCTCGAACCCAGGAGGTGGAAGCTGCAGTGAGCTGAGATTGCACCACTGCATTCCAGCCTGGGCAACAGAGCAAGACTCCATCTCAAAAAAAAAAAAAGAGTCAAAACAATTTTGACAAAGAACAAAGTTGGAGAACTATGTAGTTTCAAGGCTTATTATACGACTAATCAATATAGTCTGATATTACAATTAAGATAAATACATCAATGGAACAAAATAGAGTCCACAAATAGACCAGCGCATATTTCAGCAACTGATGTTTGGCAAAAGTACAAAGGCAATTTGGTGAAGAAAGGAGAGACTCAACAAATGGCGTTGGTACAATTGAATACATGTATGCAAAAAAATTGAATTTTGTTTCATACCATATACAAGGATTAGCTTAAAACTGATCACAGACTTCAATATAAAACCTAACACTAAGCCCATTAGAAAATCTTTGTGATCATAGGTTATGCAAATATTTTGTAAACATAACATCCAAGCACAATCCATAAAAGGAAAAAAGGTAAAGACTGAGTCTCACCAAAATAAAAAATTTATATTATTCAGAAGGCACTGATGAAAGAATAAAAAGTCAAGCTACAGATGGGAAGAAAATATTTGTAAATCATATCTTTAATGAAAGCTTTGTATCCAAAATATATAATGAAAACTGAAATCTCAATAAAAAGAAAAAAACAATTTTTTTAAACGACCAAAATATCTGAACAGATACTTTTCCATAAAGATATACAGATGACAAACAAAAACATGAGAGGAGAGTCAATATAAATAGTCACCAAGGAAATGTAAAATAAGACTGCAATAAGATACCACAACATAGCTGTCAGAATGGCTGATAGAGTTGAGTGCCAAGATAAGGATGTGGAGAAACTGGAATTCCCATATACCGTAAAACACTTTGGAAAACAGTTTGACAGTTTCTTAAAAATTTAAACATATGCCTATCATATAATCCAGCCATTCCACTTCTAAGTATTTATCCAAAAGAAATGAAATCCTATGCCCACACCAAGACTTGTACATGAACAATCACAGCAGTTCTATTTGTAATAGTCAAAAACTGGAGGAAAAAACAAAACAAAACAAAAACCAGATTTCCATCAACAAGTAAATTTGTTAATTGTGGTGTATCCACAGAATGAATGTATTGTTACACAGTATAGTGTGAATAATCTCAAAATAATTATGCTGAATGAAAGAAGCCAGATGTAAGAGTACACACTATATGATTTCATTGGTATAAAATTCTAGAAAATGCAGGCCAATTTATTGTCACAGAAGCAGAACGGTGGTTGCCTGAGATTGGGGGAGTGGGAAGAGGTAGAAAGAAGAGATTATCAAGGGGCATGAAGAAACTTTAGAGCATGATGGTTGATGGTTATGTTCATCATCTTGATTACTGTGATAGTTTCAGGGGTGTATATCTAAGTCCAAAATGTATCAAATTGTTCACTTTAAATATGTGCAGTTTATCGTACATCAATTCACCTCAGTAAAATTGGTAAAAACTAAATAAAAGTAGTGCTTGTATATGAATTTTTAAAAACCCTTAAAATAGGACAAAATAGAAATTTCTCTGAAGATTGCTTCCATAACTCTTAATATGGTTATGCCTCTGTTTATTTGTCAAGTTTAAAAATTCATTAATCCCTCATTTTTAAAAAAATTGAAAAAATAAATTTTCTTAAACTACTATCTCCCTTTTCCGATCTCTGTCCATTAAATTTTTATTTTTTAATTTTTAAATGTTTTGTGTTGTATTTTCGTTTAATTTTGTACCTGACAAAGAATTGTATATATTTATCATGTCAATATGTTGTTTTAAAATATGTATACATTGTGAAATAGCTAAACTGAGCGAATTAACATATGCGTTAGCTCACATGCTTAACGTTTTTATGGTGACAGCACTTAAAAAGTATTCTCTTAGAGCAACTTTCAAGAATACAATATATTGTTATTAACTATAGCCACCATGTTGTACAATAATCTCCTGAATGTATTCCTCCTGTCTAACTGAAACCTTGTATCCTTTGACCAACATCTCCCTAATCCCCCTCCCCACATTTTCTTTATCCATTCATCCAGTGATGGACACTTACATTGATTTCATTTCTTGGGTACTGTAAATAATGCTGCAGTGAACATGGGAGTGCAGATGTCTCTTTGGCATACTTATCTCAACTTCTTTGCATATATACCCAGAAGTGGGATTTCTGGGTAATATGTAGATTTATTTTTAATTTTCTGAGGAACTTCTAGACTGTTTTCCATAATCAATGTACTAATTTACTTTCCCACCAGCAGTGTACAGTGGTTCCCTTTTCTCCAGATGTTTAGTTGTTTTCCATCATCATTATCATCAGAGGTAACATATGATGATATAGAATAATTTTTACGTGACAAAGACTGTTCTAAGCACTTTATATATATCAACTCTTTTTATTTTCAAATGACTTTGTGAAATATCAACTATCTTCATTTTTTGCTGAGAAAACCAAGGCACAGATAAGCAATTTGACCAAGTTGAAGTGTGGGGCAAAAATTCAAACGCAGGTGTTCTGGCTCCAGGATCCATGCTCTTAACGACTATGTTATACTGCCTTAGTGTGATATCACTGTAATTAACAAATTTATACAAGATGCTTGATACCCTATTTTGACTTCTCAAATGTAGATGCAATATCTCTTAATTCTTCTTATTTCTAATGAAAATAATCCAACATCATTATATCTTTCTTCCTTTGCTCCTTCCCTCTCTCCTAACCTCCATTCCAGTGTACATTGTTTTCACACTTGTCATATAACTACAATTAATTTTTGATACATTGTCTATAAAATGATTCTTTAAACTGAAAAGTAGCATTCACAATATTTGTAGGGAGATCATTGTTCACTGCAGAACCAAGTACAGCAGTGCCCTTGAGCCTATAGAGGAGATGTAACTCTTGTCAATAAACCTTTGCTATTAGAAGAAGAAAATTACTTCACAGTTTGGAGAGTGTTCGGATGATACCTTATCACAGTGACCTACCATGCCTTTGCCTTGTCACAAGACCACTCAGCTTCTCAGTCATTCAATTTATAGAAGAAATCCATGTCCTCCTGAAAGAGATTCTTCACAGAGCATCTGACTTCTGGTTCTAATTTAGACTGATGGCTTTCTAGGCCTGCCTCAAGGTTGTTGTGGGGAAAAGAAAGAGAGATCAGACTGTTACTGTGTCTATATAGAAAGAAGTAGACATAAGAGACTCCATTTTGTTCTGTGTTTGAGATGCTGTTAATCTGTGACCCTACCCCCAACCTTGTCCTTGTAAGAGACATGTGCTGTGGTGACTCAAGGTTTAACCGATTTTGGGCTGTGCAGGGTGTGCTTTGTTAAACAAGTGCCTGAAGGCAGCCTGCTGGTTAAAAGTCATCAACATTCTCTTAATCTCAAGTACCCAGGGACACGTACGCTGCCAAAGGTCACAGGGACCTCTGCCTAGGAAAGCTAGGTATTGTCCAAGGTTTCTCCCCATGTGATGGTCTGAAATATGGCCTCGTGGGAAGGGAAAGACCTGATCGTCCCCCAGCCTGACACCTGTGAAGGGTCTGTGCTGAGGAGGACTAGTGTAAGAGGGAAGAAGGCCTCTTGGCGGTTGTTGGCAGTTGAGATAGAGAAAAGCATCTGTCTCCTGCCCGTCCCTGGGCAATGGAACATCTCGGTGTAAAACCCGATTGTATGTTCTGTTTACTGAGAAAGGAGAAAACCGCCTTAGAGTGAAAGGTGGGACTTGCTAGCGCAATGCTGCTCTTTATGCACTAAAAAGGTTTATGAAGATGTTTGCATATGCATATCAAGGCACAGCACTTTTCCTTAAACTTATTCATGTCACAGAGATCTTTATTCATATGTCTTACTGCTGACCTTCTCCCTACGATGAACCTATTATCCTGTCACTTCCCTTTTTCTAAGATGGTAAAGATAATTATCAATAAATACTAAGGGAACTCAGAGACCAGCGCCAGCGTGGGTCCTCTGTATGCTGAGCGCCGGTCCCTGGGCCCACTTTTTCTTTCTCTATACTTTGTCTCTGTGTCTCATTTCTTTTCTCAAGTCTCTCGTTCCACCTAACAAGAAATGCCCACAGGTGTGGAGGGGCAGGCCACCCCTTCGGTTGTCATCCTGGAATTATATTTCATTACAATCTTGGGTAAGATCCACTGTTCCTTAGAGGCCATGGCTTCCTCCTACTTGGATTCTTTTTTGTTTTGCTTCAGTAATTCTTTCAGAAATAGTCTGTGGGTGGTAAATGGTCTGAGTTCTTGCATGTTTCAAAATGTCTCACTCTTGATTGATAGTTTAGCTAAGTAGAGAATTTTAGGTTCAAAAAACATTTATTTTGCACATTTTGAAGGCATGCTTCTTGTTTTGTTTTTCTTAGCATTTACAGTTGCTGATGATCTGTCTCATTCCAATTGGATTCTCGTTGAGTAATCTATTCTTTTGGCTTTTAGACTCTTCCCTTTATTCTCAATATCTAAAATTTCACAAGAAATGTGCCTTGGGCTAAGTTTGTTCATTCATCCTATTTTGCATTCTCTAGGGCTCTTACAATCTCAATCCTATTTCTTCACTTATGGAAAATTCTCTCCTATTCTTTGTTTTGTCGCTTTCCGAACATCCCTTTGGATGTCAAAATTTTGGACCACTTTTCTCAAATCTCTTCACTTTTCTCCCACATTTTCCACCCTTTATATTTTTGCACTACGTTTAGAGGAATTTCTTCAACGTTTTCTCTCAGGTCTTCCCTTGAACTGTTAACTTTAGCAGTTACTTTTTCATTTTAACAATTTTTTTTTGTTTTAGTTGTTCTTTCTTAGCAATCTAATTTTGCACTAAAAAACGCTTTCTCTTGACTTTTGTTTCCATGAGGATACTAAATAGAATAACTTTAAAGATATTTTCTATGTCCTGCATTATCTATTTCCTCCAGAGTCAGTGTATTTTTTCTCTCAACCTGTTTTTTGTCCTCATTTTTCTTCATATTTTCATAATCCTTGGCTATAGATTCATACCTACAACTGAGGTAGGTCAGCTCATTCAATGCAGATAGCTCTGCCTTGTGCAGCTCTCTCTTGTCTACACAAGTGGCTGTCACTGGCAGCCTTTGCTTTAGACCTTGTAGTCAAAGAAGAGGAAGTTGGATGTCCCCCTCCCTGCTTCTCCCACTTCTCAGCAAAAATGGGAAGAAGTTTACTCAGATGGGGCATCACCCCAACTAGGGCTCCTTCTCACCAAGACTATTCAATTATTTTAAATATTAGTCCTTTGGTTTTAGCCTAAGCATGTGATGCAGGGAAGGAGAACGTGGACTATGACTCACGCAGTTATTCCACAGTTGATTTCTTTCCAACTCTCCTTTCATACTCCAAGTGTTGAGCTTCTCTTTGGGTCTGCTGCCAGGAAAAACAGCTCTAGCCTCTACTGCAGCCTTCTCCTGTGAATGTGATTTAACCTGTTAATACAATTCCAAGTATTTCCACTTTCAAGAAACTTGTCTATATCCCTAGTTCCTGATGCTCTTTCTTCTGTACCCAGTAGTCTTTAGTTTATTACTCTTACTTCTTCTTTGTTGACATTTCTATGAGATTTGAAGTAAAAAGGAGATACGTGCTGTCTGCCATCTTGAATGAGAACTTACTTTGCCTCTTTGGACATCTTTGTGCTTTTCTCATTTTGAGGCAAAAGACTCCATATAGCTTCTGCTTAAGGCCATAGGACAATACAAACAATTCCTTAATTTCTCTTCTACTTGTCAGCTCTACAAATATTTGAAACTAGTTTTATATCCTCCTATGCTGTCCAGGATAAATCTTTCCAATTCCACTAAACATACCTCACCGAAGTTTTAGTACTATCATTCCAATCATTTTCTTCTGAACTTTCCCCACCTTCTTAAATAATTCAATGCAATACCTAGGGTATTAATGCTGGAAACTACTTCAGAGTAACCTAGTCTTCCCTACTACATCACATATCCACAACGGCCAGTTACTTCCTTCCCTTCCCCAGGCAAATAAAATTAATGTTACATCTCTACCAGCTGCTGTGAAAACTCTACGCAATGGTGACATATTTAAAAGCCATGAAATTATGAGAAAATAGAATTTCTCTCTGAGAATTTCCAGGCCCCCTAGCACAACTTCTAACTTGTACATAATTACTTTATCACATAAATAAATGTTATTCAAAAATTCTTTTAGTCATTTTGGAAAGAATAATACTATCTGTTAAGAAAGAAATTTGGGATAATTGTTCCTAAGCTGATTAAAGTATGCAGTTGGAGCCACTATATACATATATACATATATTTTTTCTTCAGTTTTTTGAAATGGAACTCCAAAACTCCAGCACATTTCCCATTTCTCATGAGCAAAAATTAACACTTTTCTAAGAGCCTCACGCTATTGTAAAATTGCCGCTAATTAAAATATGTATAATATTTAAAAACCAATAAAAAAAGGATAAAGGCAAGTATTATATCCACCTAAAACAGTATCACTATAGTGACATCCCTTTATAACAAAGTTTAAGAAAATTAAATAAAATATTGCCTTACAAAGTTACATGGTACAGTTCTCAACGAACACAAAGATTTTTCTAATAGGTGTAGTTTCCTTGGAATTTTCTTTGCCCCTGTTTCTTGGAGAGCCTATTTGTAAACCCCAAAAGAAAAAGGTTTTTTATTATGTGTAGGGAAAGATTTATTTCAGATGTATGTTTAAAACAAGATATTTAACAGGAATTTAAAAGATGTTTTCAAAATCTACTTATTTGCTTATCTATTGAAAAGAATTAAGAAACGATTACGTGCTAAGCACTAGTGATTTATTAATATAATGAAAAAAACTTTCAGTCTCTAGTCTCAGATCTTGCACATGTGAAAGATCCATTGATTCAAATTTGTTAAAGCACTTCTTTTTCTACACTTTGCTTAAGGGAGATTTAAATGCACACCAATTGTGTGCCAGCCTCGAGAAAGCCAAAAGCCTAGCAGCGGCCGGACGCCTGTAATCTCAGCACTTTGGGAGGCCGACGCAGGTGGATCACGAGGTCAGGAGATGGCGACCATCCTGGCTAACACAGTGAAATCCCGTCTCTACTAAAACAATACAAAAAATTAGCCGGGCATGGTGGCAGCACCTGTAGTCCCAGCTACTCCAAAGGCTGAGGCAGGAGAATGGTGTGAATCCGGGACGGGGAGGTTGCAGTGAGCCGAGATCGCGCCACTGAGCTTCAGCCTGGGCGACAGAGTGAGACTCCCTCCTCCAAAAAAAAAAAAAAAGCCTAGCATCTTCTCCATTCTCTGGGTCCAATGGACTGTGTCAATAACACTTGTGCAGTGTTGGCTATGAGGATTCAGCAGTGAAAATTTAGTTGGAAGTTAAGAACACACCTCAAGAAAAAATGATTTCATTACCACATTCTTATTTTCTCTGATTAATGAGAATTTGGAGATCAGGCATTCCCATTTCTACAGTTGTATGGCGAGCAGGTCCAGTATTGGTGGTCCTTTGGAATCTCCTACTTGTAATACTGGGTCTCCTGCCAGCCTCGTAAAATGCATGCTTTTTGCCCTGACAGTCATTGTTCACACTTGCTTGTTCACAGTGCACACCTGCTTGTTCACACTTCCTTTCCTTTGCTGGAAATGCACTTGCTATTCTCATTTACCTGGAGTCTTCTTACTTGTTTCAAGGCTCAGCTCAAACACTGCTTCCTCGGGGAAGCCTTCACTGACTCCTGGGGTGATGAGTCAGCTCAGTGGCGTTGTTGCAACAACTGTGAGAAAAGACAGAGCAGGAAATGGATCTCGGCTCTAGCCCTTACCAGATGTGTAGTTATGTAAACTTTCTGAATCTCAGTTTTTCCCATCTATAAAATACAGATGCTTACCTTGCAGGGCTGTTTTGAAGATGAAATGCAATGGTGAAGATAACGTCCCTACACGGAGAGCTTGGCATGAGGGCACACAGTGTTTTCTATCCTCCTCCTTTTTAGCCACACCTTTGAAAGGCAGGAACTTAAAATCTCATGCTTAGATCCACCATGTTCTCTATGATGGAAATCATTTGGAAAACAATAATATGAAGTTCAAATTAAAGCCAGCATCATTAATCAAAGCTTATTAAAGATTTTCCAATTATGTACAAAGATCTTTCATGTAAAGTATGACTATGAAATAATTAGAATGATCTTTTACTTGAAGGGTATGCAAGCAATGCTTTCAAAGATGCTGATCAAAAGCCTCAGCACTCTGTGTGAGAACCTATAAATTTTACATAGAGGTCAATGCTATATTCTTAGCAATCACATCTGCTCTTTTACCTACTTTACAAACTCAGAGGTAGGCAGGAAGTACACAGTACACTGATAGCAAAGATTCCAAGGGAATAACAATATGAAAGCAATAATTTTTTTTTTTTTTTTTTTTTTTTTTTTTTTTGAGAGAGAGTCTCGCTCTGTCCCCCAGGCTGGAATGCAGTGGTACAATCTCGGTTCACTGCAACCTCCGCCGCCCAGGTTCAAGTGATTCTCCTGCCTCAGCCTCCCAAGTAGCTAGGATTACAAGCATGTGACACCATGTTTGGCTAATTTTTGAACTTTTAATAGAGACAAGGTTTCACCACGTTGGCCAGGCTCGTCTCAAACTCCTGACCCCGTGATCCACCCGCCTCAGCCTCCCAAAGTGTTGGAATTACAGGTGTGAGCCACCATGCCCAGCCAGCAATAACTTTTGTATTTTATAAGAATTTGCATTACCTCAAAGTCTTTCACTCATGTCTTAAACATTCTACAAAGATTCATTACCCTTCACAACATCCCTGTGGCAGGTCAGTAGTGCTCAGTTGTCCCAATTTCCAGAACTGTATGCAAAAGTCCTTCAACATCAGTATAACAGAGTAACAGAGTGATGCTGGGTATGGTTTTTTTGTTTGTTTACACAGGAGGTCAGGAAGATGAGATACTGTTCAACAGGTGAGAAGCTGTTATGCCTTTCCAAGTAGTATTTGTTTCCCACAGGCTATATGTTTTTCGTCAAATTTTTACTCTGTTTCAAGAAATTTGGGAAACATGAGTGAGTACCTCACTCACTCACTCACTCACTCACTCATTGTGGTTAAAAACAGACTTTCAAGTGTGAATCCTTGGTTCAATTCCAACTCTACCACCTTTTAGCTATGAGGCCTTGGATGAGTTACTTCCTCTGTGTTATGGACTGAACATATGTATCCCTCCAAAATTCATATGTTAAAGCCCCGTCCCCACTGAGATGGTATTAGGAGGTGGGACTTTTGGGAGGTAATTCTGTTTAGATGAGGTCATGAGGGTGGGAATCCAATGATGGGATTAATGTCCTTATAAGAAGAGCAAGAAACCAGACTCCCTCTATCTCCATCGTGCGAAAACACAGCAAGAAGGCAGCTGTCTGAAAGCCAGGAGTAGGGCCCTCACCAGAACCGAATTTGCCAGCACCTTGATCTTGGAGTTCCCTGCTTTCAGACCTGTGAGAAATAAATGTTTGTTGTTTAAGCCACCCAGTGTATGATATTTTGCTATAGCAGTCCTACCTAAGACACTCTGTCTATGGTTTAGCTTCCCCATCTGTAAAATGGGGATAACAATAGTACCTACGTCAGAGGGCTATAGGGAGCAGTGCCTGGCACATAATTAGTGATCCTAATTATTAGGATCTATTCTTGTTAGCTCTTCTTCCTATTCTAGGCACTGAGATGCAATGGTGAACAATGGTACTCAAAAGATATTTAGTAGATGAATAATGCAAAACCATAATAGAGTGGAGACATAAATATAGATTTTGGAACGCAGGTGGTTTTGATGAATGACTGATGTCAGAGAAGAAAAATTTAAACATTCATATGAGTAACCCTCAACAACAGGCTTATTTGCCCAACAGCAGAAATTTTAAAAAATGAAATTATTTGCCTAATAACACAAAAGACCAAACCAATGAAAGTAAGCCAAGTAGCTTTGTGCCCAAATGTTACTTTTTCAACTTGGCTGTAGTATGCAACCCTTTTTGTAAGCTTATAAACTTTATTTAACTGTTAGCCAAACATGCTGACTCTCCAATGAGGTCATATTTGGAAATATACGTATCAACATTTAAACAACTCAAAACCATAAGAAAATCTTAAATACTTCAGCCAAATTCTGTCTCAGAATTGAAAAGTGTGATATAAAAATTAGGGGAAGACATATTATGAATTGGATCATTGTGTTATGCTACCTTTTATATATGAGTACAGAGCACAGGCATTTAGGATACCATCACTAAAACTGTTTGCAGCACAAACCAGTTGTAACCACTGCTGAGAGTTCTAACACTACTAAAAAAATACTCAAGAGAGTATAACTACAACGTTTACATCTGCCTACAAGAACATGATCATCTTAAGTCTCAATTTTAAATACTAGTATTTTCTTTTAAAGTTCTTCAAAGCATGTGTACTATGAAAAGGGGAATTTAAAAAGAATTACTATCTAAAGCTGCAGAGGAGTTGGAGCAAATTAAGGAAGGTGTTTAAAGAGTAAATGTAAGTAATTGATACAAAGTTAAGATAGCACAGAGGGGTAAGGAACAGAGAGAGGCTGGAGGGAGAAAATCACTTCCAATTGAGAAAAGGAGAATGTGTGCATTTGACTATGTGCTCTCTTCCTTTTTATTTTTCCAGAGATGATAAAATAATAGGAACTGTGAGTACTTTGAAAGTTAATTGGTATTAAGACAGGCCTTTTCAGAGATCAGCACAGGTAATACTGTATTTACTGTGAAGGAAATTAAGGGTTGGTTTCTTTAACAACTAATAAAAATGGATTATTGACAAGAGAGAACAGAAAATCCAGAGAGAATACTGAAGTCTTTTTTCAAAGTACGGTAATGGAAAGCTGCCTTCAATGGCTGTGAGTCCTGAAACCACAAATGGTTTCTCAAAATCTCTGAACAAGCCACACACACAATATAATACAATACAATAAACACACACACACACACACACACACACACACACACACACACACAGCCTCTTTCTCTTTCTCTCTCAAAAGTAATGATTATAAAGGTGAAAATTAGCTATTACTCCAAAGTACCTTTGCAGGCAGGTATTACGTTACCCTCAATTTTGCTTTATTTAAATAATGAATTAAATTTAAATACAGAGTTCTTTAATATTTTTGCTTCTGATGGGTTTTGGTTTTGGCAAAGAAAAATAAGGTGAAAGGGCAAATTTGTGCTCTTTTTTATTCCATTTACTCGGTGTTCTCATAGTGGCAACTTATAGGGGTTATAAATAGAATAAAATTTGTCATTTTACTGTTCCCTATATCAATGTTTCTTTCCGGAGGAAATGAATCCCAAATATGTGTGTATATCCAAAATATTCATTAAAGTGTTATTAAACAGATAATACACCCTAACATGTTTATACTGATTTTCTCTTGATATTGTAATAAATTACCAAAAATGTAGTTGTTTAAAATAATGTGAATGGATTATCTTACAGTGTTTTAGGTTAAAGATTCAATACAGCTCTCACTAGGTTACAACCAAGGTGTCAATAGGACCTCATTACCTTTGCCTCCTTCCACTTTTAAGGATTACATTGGATCCACCTGGATAATCCAAGCATCTCTCCACATCTCAGTGTCAGCTGATTAGCAACCTTAATTCCATCTGCAACTTTAATTCCTCTCTGTTATACGGATTCAGTACTCAGGCTGCCATAACAAAATACCGCAGGCTGGTGGCTTAAACAACAGACACTGATTTTCTCACAATTCCAGAGGCTGGAAGTCCAAGATCAAAGTGCCAGCAGGATTTGTTTCTGATGAGGCCTCTCCTTGGTTTGTAGATGTCTGCATTCTTCCTGTGTCCTCACATGGTTTTTCCTCTCTGCACACGTAGAGATAACGTGAGCTCTGATGCCTCTTCCTCCTCTTATAAGGACACCAGTCCTATTGGATTAGGACACTGATGAGGTTTGGCTGTGTCCACACCCAAATCTCATCTTTTATTCCCACCTGTTGGGGGAGGGACCTGGTAGGAGGTAACTGAATTATGTGGGCAAGTCTTTCTTGTGCTGTTCTTGTGATAGTGAATAAGTCTGATGAGATCTGACACGCTCTCTCTCTTTGCCTGCTGCCATCCACATAAGATGTGACTTGCTCCTGCTTGCCTTCCTCCATGATTGTGAGGCCTCCCCAGCCATGTGGAACTGTAAGTCCTTTAAACCTCTTTTCTTTCCAGTCTCAGGTATGTCTTTATCAGCAGTGTGAAAATGGACTAACACAGTACATTGGCATTGGTAGAGTGGGGCGCTGCTGAAAAGGCGCCCGAAAATGCGGAAATGACTTCGGAACTGAGTAATAGGCAGAGGTTGGAACAGTCTGGAGGGCTTGGAAGAAGACAGAAAAATGTGGGAAAGTTTGGAACTTCCTAGAGACTTGTTGGATGGCTTTATGCTGATAGCAATATGGGCAATAAAGTCCAGGCTGAGGTGGTCTCAGATAGAAATGAGGAACTTGTTGGGAACTGGAGCAAAGGTAACTCTTGTTATGTTTTAGCAAGGGGACTGGTGGCATTTTGCCCCTGCCCTAGAGATTTGTAGAACTTTGAACTTGAGAGAGATGATTTAGGGTATCTGGTGGAAGAAATTTCTAAGCAGCAAAGCATTCAAGATTTGACCTGGGTGCTGTTAAAGGCATTCAGTTTTACAAGCAAGGCAGAGCATAAAAATTCGGAAAATTTGCAGCCTGACAATGCGATAGAAAAGAAAATCCCATTTACAGAGGAGAAATTCAAGCTGGCTGCAGACATTTGCATAAGCAACGAGGAGCCATATATTAATCATCGAGACAATGGGGAAAATGCCTCCAGGGCATGTCAGAGGTCTTCACAGCAGCCCCTCCCATCAAAGGCCCGGAAGCCTAGGAGGAAAAAGTGGTTTCGTGGGCTGGTCCCAGGGTCCCCAAGCTGTGTGCAGCCTAGGGATTTGGTGCCCTGTGTCCCAGCCACTCCAGCTGTGGCCGAAAGGGGCCAATGTAGAGCTCAGGCTGTGGCTTCAGAGGGTGCAAGTCTCAAACCTTTGTGGCTTCCACATGGTGTTCAGCCTGCGAGTACACAAAAGTCAAGAATTGAGGTTTGGGAACCTCTATCTAGATTTCAGAAGATGTATGGAAATGCATGGATGCCCAGGCAGAAGTTTGCTGCAGGGGCAGGGCCCTCATGGAGAACCTCTGCTAGGGCATGTGGAAGCAAGATGTAGGGTGGGAGCCCCCACACAGAGTCTGTACTGTGGCACCGCCTAGTGGAGCTGTGAGAAGAGGGTCACTGTTCTCCAGCCCCCGGAATGGTAGATCCACTGACAGCTTGCACTGTGTGCCTGAAAAAGTCACAGACACTCAATGCCAGACCATGAAGGCAGCCAGGAGGGAGGCTGTACCCTGCAAAGCCACAGGGGCAGAACTGCCCAAGACCATGGGAACCCACCTATTGCCTCAGCATGACCTGGATGTGAGACATGGAGTCAAAGGAGATCATTTTGGAGCTTTAAGATTTGACTTCCCTGCTGGATTTCGAACTTGCATGGGGCCTGTAGCCCCTTTGTTTTGGCCAATTTCTCCCATTTGGAATGGCTCTATTTACCCAATGTCTGTACTCCCATTGTATCTAGGAAGTAACTAACTTGCTTTCAGTTTTACAGGCTCATAGGCAGAAGTGACTTGACTTGTCTCAGATGAGACTTTGGACTGTTGACTTTTGAGTTAATGGTGAAATGAGGTAAGGCTTTGGGTGACTGTTGGGAAGGCATGATTGTTTTGAAATGTGAAGACATGAAATTTGGGAGGGGTCAGGGGTGAGATTATATGGTTTGGCTGTGTCTCCACCCGAATCTCATCTTGAATTCCCATGAGTTGTGGGAGGGACCTGGTGGGAGGTAGTTGAATCATGGGGGCAAGTCTTTCTCATGCTGTTCTCATGATAGTGAATAAGCCTCATGCGATCTGATGGTTTTAAAAAGAGGAGTTCCCCTGCACAAGCTCCCTCTCTCTGCCTGCCACCATCCACATAAGATGTGACTTGCTCCTCCTTGCCTTCCTCCATGATTGTGAAGCCTCCCCAGCCATGTGCATCTGTAAGTCCATTAAACCTCTTTTCTTCCCAGTCTTGGGTATGTCTTTATCAGGAGTGTGAAAATGGACTAATAGAGACAGCATCCTTACAACCTCATTTAACCTTAATTACTTCCCTAAAGGCCCTATCTCTAAATACAGACACATTGGGGGTTAGGCTTCAACATACGAATTCTGGGAAAACACAACGCAGTCAAAACCTCATGCAACCTAACCCGTTCACATGTTCTGAGGATAAGGACATGGACATCTTTGGCCAAGCCATTGTTCTGTCTGCTGTGATGCTGTACTTTGAATTGCACACCCCTGATGGTGATGTGCTCGGGGTCAAATGAGGTGAGTCAGGGCTCAGACTGGGTGAGCCGGAGGAGGAGAAAGACACTGTGTAGGACAGCTGCTCTTTCGCCTTTTTTCCCAAAGTGGTTATAATAGAAGCTTGGGCCACTTCCAAACAGAGAACCAACCTTCCTCTCTGGCACTGGTTCAGGGAATAGCAACATGAGCACTTAGTCAGAGTAAAAGGTGGAAGTGGCCATGGTGTCAGGGCCTCTAAACCATGGGTTTATCAAAATAGCAGCACTGTGGTGGCTCGCAGGTGCCCAGAAGTTAATCTGAGCACTATTAAACAGTGTGTGCTGAACAGATCCTGGACAGGGGCCTGGGGGTCAAGTACTCCATCCTTGGTTTTAAAATTCTCATTTCAAAATAGCAGAATGCATGGATCAGACAAGAAATAAGCACAATGTACTATTTGTTATAAGGGAGCATGTCTTGAAAAAAGTCCAGAGAGAAGCTGATTCCCAGAGTGGGGAAAACCTCTCATCTTTATGTTCCCTTTCTATCATTCATGAAGGTCGCTGGGTTAATCAGCCCATTACTCATCATTTGTGCGTCAGGACACACAAGAATGTAGCCATCTTGATAAAAGGCCTCATTGCTCTCAAAAGGAAATAATTAGCCTAGAGGGTAAAAGACTTGCAGATTCCAAACCTAAAAAGAGATAGGCAGTATCTCAAATAGGAAAACAATTCAACTGCAGCTCCCTTCTACCTTGTCATCTCAGGGAGGTCACCTCTTACTGCTGGCCAGAGGCTTGTTAATGAATGTTTACCCAGAAGTAGCTACCATTCTGATATCACCCAAAAGACCAAGCACTGAAAGTATAAAAGAAAGGAGACTAAGATGATTAATAAATACTTGATGTCCTTTTCCCATCCCATTGAAGGCATACACACATATGGACAAATATTACATTAAAGAACAAATTAGTAAATTATACTACCACCAGGTGCGGTAGCTCATGCTGATAATCCCAGTACTTTGGGAGGCTGAGGCAGGTGGATCACTTGAGGTCAAGAGTTTGAGACCAATCTGGCCAACATGGTGAAACTCCATCTCTACTAAAAATACAAAAATTAGCTGGATATGGTGCCACATGCCTATATTCCAAGCTACCTGGGAGGCTGAGCCAGGAGAATAGCTTAAACTCGGGAGGTGGAGGTTGCAGTGAGCCGAGGTCTTGCCACTGCACTCTAGAATATGTGACAGAGCGAGACTCCATCTCAATAATAATAATAATAATAATATGATATAAAAGCATGTGTGCTCTTCATGTTATATAGGTTTGTAAAGGAAAAACCCAACCACCTATACATTAACTGAGATCTAGTCTCAGCCATATCCTGAACACAATGTCCATGTGTCAAGACAAGAATTGAAGCAATGCACACTGAAGTAGAAGTCTATTATTCAACCACTAAACTGCCCCTTCCTATGCCTATGGAATTTGCTAATTAGTAATAAGACATTGTTAATCAATTATAGCACTGTTTTCTGCTGAACCCTGAGGAAACTGCATAATCCTAAGACAGGGTTCTAGGCAGCCACTACCAAGCATTCAAGGTTAGCACTAGAAATGATACCTATTTGCCTTCCTGGCATGTAACATTCCTAATTTTTCCCTCTCTACCGGCTTCTTCTTTACTTCCTCCAACACACATAAAACTTTATATTCAATAATAAATAGTTGTGGAACGCCTGCTGCACACCAGTGCTGTTTAAGGCAATAGGAAACACAGAGGTAACAAGAACTAGCATAATGTAACTTACACTTAATGAGGGAGACAGACAATAACAATCATTAAACAGATAAACAAGTTTTTTCCAGACACTGATCAGTGTCTTTTTTAAGACACTTTAAAAAAATTAAATCAGGTAACGTGACAAAGAAGGACTAGGGGTAGGGGACATAGGCACTGGTAGAGAGGCCAAGGAATGCTATCTAAGCAGATAGTGTCAGATCGAAGTGATAAACAGTAAGACATCAACCACACAAGGAGAGAGGGCAGAGGGGTTTCAGCAGAGGGAGCAGGAAGTACTAATGTCCTGAGGCAGGAATGAGACAGATATTCAGGAAACACACAGAAAACAGATGTGGCTGGAATGCACTGAGCCGGGGAAGAATGGAACCAAATGACGCTGGAAAGAAGCAGAAGCCCAGTCACAAAGGGCTTTGAAGGACATGTCAAGGAAATTACACATGTTATCCTTAGTGAGATGAGAGGTCAGTGGGGAATTTAAGCAGAAGAAAGTACTAGACGATTACTTTTGCCTACCCGGAAAAAATACTCACCTGCTCCCCTTTGCTCGTCGTCTTTCTCTCCATCTCCCCACATTCACAGCCGACATTCATGAGTGGGCCTGTACCCACCACACCATTTCCTCACCACCAGCCTCCAGGAACTGGGTAATGTGTTCCATTTCCTGCACTGTCTCCAAAACTCCTTCTCAAAGAGTTCTGATGGCTTCCTTTGTGCACATCTCTCTTGAACTCCCCCTCCCCAAGCACTTCACTCACTCACAAACTTTTACTGAAGCCCTGTTTTGTCCCAAACTTTACATCATTCCCTGGGGATCGTCCTTTTGTCAGCAAGAAAGATAGTCCCCGGCCCTCAAGGAACCCAAACTGTGACAATTAAACCAGCCTGACCACTGAATTCTAAGGTCTATGAAAGTAGGCACTGAGATGAACACGGGAGACTGCAGGAGCCTCTCAGTTCATCTGATGAAGGCTGAGTGAGGGGGACAGGCAGGGCAGAGGGAGGAAGCACTGCTACTTGAGACATGGGGACAGCAGGAGTGAGCCAGGCTAAGGAGAGCACCATATTCCAGACGGTGGAAACCAGAAGTGAGAAAGTACCTGGCAAATGTAGGAACTTGAAATGGTTCACATGGTTCAATAGGCCAGGAAGCAAATTTCCTCCCCATTATTAAGGTGCTCTTCCATAGCAGTTTTCTTCTGTTGATTTTATTCATTCCCTTACAAATGCTTTTCTTTATAATAATGTATTGATAATTTTAAAATATGAATGGTCATTGTGAAAGCTGATGAAAAACAGATAAGAAAATTAAAATGAATATCAGCTACCTGTTAATACAATGCTGTATTTCTTCCTAATTCTTTCCCCAATGCCATCTCTGCCTCTGCCTTTGCCTGTTTTGGTAGAGAGGACATTCACTTGTGTGCCTCCCTTTTTTTTTTGTTTAATATTATACTGTAAATATGTTGTTCATAATTCATATACTTATCATTTATTAAGAAATCCTCTGTTAATAGATACAACGTTTTTTTCTAAGTTTGTCCTAGTAGATATGATTATTCTTGTACATAACTCTTTGTTTACATCATAGATTCTGATACCAATTTCTGGAAGTAGAATCAACAAGTAAAAATGAACGAGCATTTCTAAAGCTCTTGGTACAGATTACCAAGTGCCCTCCAGAAAGGCTCTGCTAATTATGCCCCAGCAGCATCAAACGAGTGCTTTATGCTACTCCACACCCTTGCTAGGAAGAAACATGGTTGTTTAATTAATTGTTGATATTTTGTGGGTTAGAAATAAACTCAGAGCTTTAATTTTCATTACTGTGATTTACAATTTAAAATTTTTTGG
Organism: Rhinopithecus roxellana; assembly: GCF_007565055.1. Taxonomy (NCBI): domain Eukaryota; kingdom Metazoa; phylum Chordata; class Mammalia; order Primates; family Cercopithecidae; genus Rhinopithecus; species Rhinopithecus roxellana. The sequence continues at coordinate 43,130,062 of NC_044558.1, forward strand.
TCCATTTATGTTGCTCATGTAAATTTTTTGAAGGTGTTATTGTCTCTTTTTTCCACTGGCAAATTAGCATTTTTGTTACTGATTTTAAATGCCCTTTATAAATTACATTGCATCTGTAATTTTTATATAGTCACACTGTAAAAACACTTTTTTTCAGCCTATGTTATTTCAATTACAAAAATAGCAACACAAATGGTATCCTCAGAACCCTTCGTAGCCTTATCCCCACCTCACCTCACTTCCTAAACCGAACTTCTGGTGGAGGACCATTCTTCTATCAAATGATCTCTCTCAACTCCTCCCAGATGGTTAGAAGTCCTCTGTCTCATGGAGTGGCACCATTTCCATATGGCTTCCCTCCAGTTTTTCTCCATAGGAAACCAGAATGATTTGTGTGTGTGTGTTTTGTTGTTGTTTTTTGTTTTTAATTTATTGTAAATGCATCAATGGCTTCCTGGTGTAATCAGAATAAATTCCCAGCTCCTCCAAATGGTCTTGCGTGGCCTTCTCCAAGGTCCGGCATTGCATTTCTCTCCCTCCTTATCTTGCACGTGCTTTCTCCTGGCTCACGAAACTCCAGACTTGCAAGCCTCCATCCCATGCTCTGGCTTGCTCTTGAGCTCCTTCCTCCTTCAGAACACCACATCCATGCCACTATGCCAGAGCGGCCCTTGCTGACCTCCCAGTCTGTTATTGTTTCTCACAAATCTAGCTGCTTCTCATGCTGGGCACTGCTTACAAACTAAACATTTTATGATTGTCTGGTTAACAAGTACCTCTCTTACTAAAATGCCATCTTCAGACACCACTTGTTTTTTTTCTTTTTTCTTTTTTTTTGATTGTTTGTTTTTGCCAGTGTGTGCCCAGTGGGAAGGATGGAGGGAAACAAGGGAGAGGATTCCACTGCCTTCTCAACTCACTTCTACTCACCTTGCAGTTAGCAGAGAGATTGCCAGTGTCAGCTTTTGATAAGGGTGATCTTGCCCAACCTCAGGTTAAAGAGGACTTTGTAAGGGCAGTGACATCTGGCCCGGGCTGAGTCTCACAGGATGAGGCAGAGATTGGCAAATGCACTCTAGACAGAGACGGCACATGTATCGTGGCTACAACAACATGGCACATTTGAGAAAACCACAGGACAAGGCCTGCCTTCTGAAGAAATTATTCTCCCTTCTTCACCCTGCCATCACCCTGCCACAAACCCAGTCTCTTTGCCCATCCTTTGCATTATGCCAAAAATTATACACATAGGTGCTCAGTAAATACCGGATGACATACGAATGAATGATTCATGACATCCCTCAGTTACAGCAATTTGCTTCTCCTAGAATATCCTTTTTCTCTCTCTCAATCTGAATTCCATCAAGACCTGGCTGGAGACCCACCTTCTTAAAGCTATTATTATCCGAGAGCAACGCAACGCAAATGAGCTGCACTTATTCTGAATTTCATCTTTCAATGTTCTAGACTTGTTTAATATTTTCTGTCTAATCTTGTCTTCCTAATTAAACATAATGTCCTCAGAGGCAGGGATTGATCTCCTCCTTCTCCTCCTCTTTCACGTCTTTTATAATTTTTTGTTTTGTTTTGGTAAACTCAAATATGCCAAATCCATATATACCATCTTACAGAGTAAAAGTTTAAATTCTATGAAAGACAGGGAAGAAGAAAGGGAGGGAGGGGGAGAGAGAGTCTGCCTGGCTTGCTCTTGAGCTCCTTCCTCCTTCAGAACACCACATTCAGCCACTAGGCCAGAGCGGCCTTTGCTGACCTCCTAGTCTGTTATTCTTTCTCACCAATCTAGTTGCCTCCTTCCCTTCTTTCCTTCATTCATTTTAGTCTTAATATAAAAACCTAATATGTAAAATCCCCCCCCACCCCATTTTTACAATCTTTTTAAAATTTAAAATTTCCTGAAACGAATTTGAATTAATAAACAAGATTTTACCCAAAGGCTTCAAATCTTCAGCAAAAGATAGTATACCAGTGCTTCATACTTTGTAACCAAAGGCATTACTTTGCAACCTTTTCTTTTCTTAAACAAATAAGATACTGTGATTCCTTTTGATGCAATGTAGCAAACTAGACACAAATAGCAACAACTACTTTCCAGACACAAAGAGACATTGTTAATTCTACCTTAATGCAGATGGGCCTGGACTTCCGAAAGGGCTACTTCCTGATAAACCCATCACAAACTCAAAAAAATTTTAAGTCGACCTATTGTAAATCAGAGAGCATCTGTTTTTCTGTATCCTAATGAGCCCATTTTCTTTAAATGTCCATCCCCACCCTGTGGGCCAGTCTGCCATCTCTTGCAAACACTTTCAGCTGGACTTCCTTCATCTACTCTTACCCTTCTCAGTACTTTCCTACAAAGGAGCCAGAAAGAGCCAATCTGCTCATGGCATTTCCTCCTTAAAAATCTCTTGGTGGCTGCCTTGCTTATAGAGTAAGGACCAAAATCCTTAATAGCACCTACCTTGGCATGTTCCAGTTCCCAACTACCTCACCAGCTTCGTTTCACACCAAGTTCTCTCATTCTCTGGGCTCTGGCCACATAGCCCTGACTTCAATTGGTCACCTTATTTCCTCTGGCTACTGGGTCTCTTATTCATGCTCTTTGTTCCTCAGCTCAAAAGCTATTTGTTTCCTAGGGAAGCCATCTTTGATCCATACAACATAACATTGCACACACACTCAACACAACATGCTTTTTCTTCATAGCACTTATTACTTTGCAACTATGTATTTGTTCATATAATTATCTATATAATGTTTGCCTTTCCAACCAGTCTAAAAACTCCCTTAAAAAGGCACTGTGTGTTTTGTTCAGCATTATATATCCCTAGTGACTACAAGATTCTGGGCTATAGGAGGCTTATTTAATACATATTTGACAAACAAATGCCATCTGCATTTTTTACATATATATTTAAAGCTACCCTAGCCAAAATTCTGATAAACTGAATTTTACGGACAAGGGAAATTAAGTAGGGTGTTCCTCTTCAGATAAAAAGATGACAAATTAGCCCAAATTTACTCATATGTTTATTTGCTGCAGGTCTACATAAATTGCTTATAATTAGTTACATTTCTCCCAAAACAATTGAAAACAATTCAATGAGATTTACTTAAATGATTTGGGGCTTTTCATGGGCTTTTGCTTTGCAAATAGCATACTTCATTTTTACAAATGAAGAGAGAGCCTTAATATATAAAACTCCTCAAACTTAGGAGGGGAGATAAATTGGGATAAAAAGCAAGGAAAGACACAATATTTTAGTTTGTAAAATTGGTTTATTTACAAATTGGTATTTTAAAATTGTATTTGAAATTTTTCTTTTTATATATTTCCCTGGCAGGCATTCTATATTTCCTTAAATATGGAGGCAAAGGATAGGAAACCTGAGTAAATTTAAGAGATTTACCTGCTGCTACAGTCAGTAAAATTTAACTTTTAATCCCTGAGAAACAATAAAGTGTCAAAAATAGTATTTTCATACTTTCAAATGTAAAAAAAAAATTTAGCAACACAGAAAACCAAGAAGCTACTATAATTAGCCTCTCCACAAGTAACGAGAAGTCACTCTCTTACAAATTAACTGAGGGTGTGTGCACATGCATTAAGTTATGAGGTGCACTTAAGAGACTATGATGCTCTAGTCCTCAACTTTTTAGTTTGTCCCATTTGAAAAACATTCCTGGAAACTGGTATGTAACTTAAATAATAGAAATGTCCATTGCTAGCTCAACTTCCCCCGCTTTCTAAACTTTTGTGTGTTATGTATGGTTATGGATTTTCTCTTACTGTACAAGATCAAAATTATCTGATTACAACTTAAGCCTCAAACTGCAATGTTTCTGTAAAGTCACTTTGGAGCAAGTCACTTCAGTTTCCTCAAATATCAAATGAGGATAATTATAGCTCACAGGGATGTATAAGGGATAAACTGATGTTCATGCAACACCATGAAATCTCCAAGGAGCTTTCTATGTAAGGGGTAATGCTCTCTGGAACATGTGATAAAATCACAATATATTCCTGCTGCTCCTTATTATAGATGACTTAATACTCCTAAAATGTCAGCTTTCTTCAGAAGAGTAAATATTAACTCATTAGTTTCCTCATTAAGCTTCCTTGAGACACATGGGAAAGGCAATTATGCCCCCACCCCTTATATATATGAAATGTACCACAGATATTAAGGATGTGACCATAGCAAAATAGTAAGTCAAAGTCAAACCAAGTAAGGAAACAAACCAAAGACTTTGCAGTACGATGCAATCTTCTCATGTATGTGCAACACACTGGCAGTCATTTTTCATTTTGGACAGTGTTAGCATTACTAATGACAAGTGTTGATTTGCCTAATAACCCAAAGGAAATGAAGTGTACTTCAAACTTAAGAAAAAAAGGAAAGTCACAAATACCTTCCTCAAATCCCTCTTAATGCTCTTTTCAAAACAGAAAGTAGTCAAATTAATTTCCCCTTCTAACAGACCGATACCAATGTCAGCTAGGGACATTTTCTAGAGCTACTTTGAAGGCAACTTTGAAGTTCCAAGAATATTTCTTTGTGTAGCTGTTGATTCCAAAAGGGATAGGATTGTAGAGACTCAAACAGAACAGCACATTGATCAATTTTAAAAAGAGCTTTTGAAAGATGTGCTAAAAGGAAAGGGAATGAGTAGGAATTATAATCTCCTGAGTCAGTCAGTCAGTCAGTCAGTCAGTCAGATCTGGACAAGAAATTTTAAATTTACATTGCCACTTTAGCACCAATTTTCAATTTTGTACACAATGCACATCTCTTAACACTTACATTTCTAAATATATTGGATTTTGGGATTGGTTTGCTGGTTGGATTTTTTGCACTGGGTGTGAACTTTAAGAAGCAAGATTAGCAGTAACGAAAATCTATGGCCCAGGCTGTGACGAGACAATTGGGAACTCTTACAGCATTCCCTTGTTTAAGTATATCCCGGTATTGATGCAGGAAGCCACACTAAGTTAATTCCTTGGCTGTTGGTAACAGAAGGAAAATAAATAAAAATGTGAGGTAGTTCTTTCCACAAGAGGGAAATATTTGACTACACAATATCCCTGCAATGTCTGACAAATTACTAGAGCATCTGCTTGCTGTCATCTGTAAGTAAACTCTTAGCTTGGTATTAACTGAACCTGACAAATCATGAGCTAGTTGCAGTTCCTAGGCCTTATTTTCTGAGCCAACCAAGGCAGGAGACACTACAATACAAAAAAATATGAACCACAGAGACCACCAAGTACAAAATCTGCAAACTCATAAGCATTAAAAAACATTGGGTGGAGCTGGTTAGAACACATTAGAATAATTTACCAGAACTTGTGCACAGAAAAGAACGAAGACTAGTGGGGAATAATTGACAGGCTCTGCTCTCCCAGCTTAACTATCATCGTGAAGTTTAAAAGATATGAAGCTCTAGCATAATAACACAGCAGAGGCTATATATAAAAAAGTTAATATAAAAATCTTAAAGGTAAAGGAATAGAATATCCTAGGAAAAGCAAGAGCTACTCACTAAAACCTTTGTCTTTCCACTTGGAATCTGCATACTTATATTGAACTAATAAAGTACTGCTATGAACAAACTAGTAGAATGAATTATTTTAACTTCTCAAGACACTGATATAGAGCTATCCATTTTGCATTCTAAACCCTCTCCAGGCTAATTGACAAAGGATAATACCAGAAATAGATCAGGAGTTAAATTATAGTTAGAAAGGGGAGAAAAGTAAGGTAGGACATTAAAATTTTATTCTGAAATTATCTCTGGCCACAACAATAAAATTCAACAAATATTCACTAAACAGTCTTACTCCTGTCATCAGCTGTACAATACATACAGTATCATAGAACTGGCCACTAGGATTAAAATCCACTAGAACATATTTAATGTTAAGTGGCGACAGCAGCATCTCACAGAAATTTTTACATACATATATACACAGTCCACATTCAACCATTTTCACATATTTTCAGTACACACAGTTGCAGCATATTACAGTCACATGTCTAAGTTGTTGCTCGATAAAAACCCAAGCCACTGCCTAGACATAACTGTAGCAGTTGAGCTGAGTATAATTACAATTAATTTTATATATGTCCATAGCAGAGAGATGTACAAGCCCCTAAGAAACAGAGTTCACAAATACTTTTTTTTAATGCTATTACAGCATTATGTTGGGCAATATTAAAACCTTTACCGAGACCAGATCAGTTTTTTTAAAAAGTCTTCTGTTTACCAGAAATATTTTTGATGAAAAAAATTACAAAAATGAATGCTCTCCTTAAAATAATTCACACTTTAGGATTCCAATATGGCCCAATGCTACTGATGCCTAAAGTGTTTTCTAACATTCTGATGGAGTCATTTAACACGACCCCAAACCACCCATTAAGTTTAAAAGTGGCTTAAGTGCCTTGCACCCAAATTGTAAAAATCCCTGGCCATCCTTACTAGAGCCAGGCACATATAAAAGGAATGCACTTTGGTTCATACCAAATGCCCTGGGATTAATCACACTATAAAATTAAATGGTTTGAGGTAAATTTTTACAAATACAGTTGATTTTTGTCTAGTGTTAGCATAACAAAAAAAAAAAAATGTAAAAATCAGTCTGATGTTAAGATACAACAAAGACCATCTTTAACCCCTTAAACATAGGAAGTCCCTGTGTAACACTACCTGATGGTTATCTTTTTTCAGTGCCTGAAGATGAGTCATGCCTTATGGTTTTTATTAAGGCCTGTAACTAGATATTTAAGACAGATGTATTTTTGCAGAGATGGGTTCCATCCTTACTGACTAGTATTCAAAGAGTTAAAGAGGCCAAAAAATGCATGCCCTACAATATGGCATTCAGAACAAAAGGCACATTGTTAACACTAAGGGCACAATTTCTCCTCTACTGTTAATCTACAATGTCTTGCACCACTGTTGTTCCACTGCTGGAGCAATATATTTAAGTGGTAATGAACACAGTGGCGGTGCAAGAAACAGAGCCAAATGAGACTGCCAAAGACAAGACAACACTGTGCTATTCCTAAAACTGAAAACAGCGCCGACATCCCTAGACAATGGTAACCTGTGAGACCAAAAACTGTTTCCAAGCCAACTCTTAATAGCCTATCTGAGCCCTTCATTAATTTGTTTTAAAATCACAAAGATGCAATTTTTTTTTGACATGACAATCAAACTAGAATTTTATTAAAGCAGCGCTATCACTAAATACTGAAATGTGGCAGCTCTTGTGAATAAAAAAATTTCACTGTATTTGGAAAAAAAAAAGAAACCCCCACAGTGCTGCATATTATAGTTTGGTATAAAAGTTTCCGGTTTCCATTGAGAAATAAAGATAGTCCCAAATTCATTGTTGGCATCTTAAGAACCAGTTTTGTGCGGTGGGGGAAAGACAAGCAGTATTAGTCCATTTATAAATTTTCACGTGTATCATCATTTTATAGGGAAATTAATAACGGCAGACTCAGGTTTGTATATTTAAACATAAATGTGAAGATAACTGGAAATGGAAGAGGAGCATTAGAAGAGGAAAACAGCATTATGTTTTTATTGATTTAATGTCCTAAAGAAGCTAACCATCATTAAGAGGCTGGAGATCTTACAAAGCCACCAAACCAAGTCTTATACTTCTTATGCCTTTAAGCCAAAACCTAATACACAGATCCTTAAATTCTATACACCGTTGACTGGGAGTATTGTCACGTGAGCATTATTTAAAATGTAACTAACATATTATTGCACTTCCACAGATTACACAGAAATGTGTATAATATGCTGAGAATTTGACTAAGGGAAAAGAAGCTATAATTTCTAAACACAGAAGTACAAATTAATTTATCAGTGACACCTTAAATAGTAAAGCAAATATCTATCACTATTTTAATAAGCTAACCTTATTACTGTTTTTTTGGCAAATATCTGAAATATTTCCTGAGCATTTTTGTCCACCATCAACCAACGAAGCCTAAAGTGTTTTTTTCAAAACTTTTTTTTTTTTTTTTAAGATAAACTGTAGGATTATTACTAAAGAACTTAACCGGAAACTTTCTTGGCCTCACTGGGGACCATGCTTTTAAGTACTTGTAAGTCAATTTACAGGTAATACAATAATCTCTGTGCATATATAAGCTTACTTATCTTAATTTGTACAACCCAAAACCTATCGTCCAAACAGGCAGAAATCTTTCTATATTAAATTGCACATACTAAAAAATTTGTTTCACGTGCCTTGAAATTCATATACATCATTGCTCATACATTAGTGATAAAATACTGAAATTTCCACTGTGAAAATAATTATTATTCAGAGAAGAAAATATTCTTTTACCAAACTCTCAGTTACTTTGCCAGATAAAGTGTCATTCCCACAAAAATAATCAGTGCAATCCAAAAGAAAGTAAAATAAAATAGAGGAATGCTATCTCTGGGGTTCTTCTAATGATATGAAGAATAAGTCAAACCATTTAACTTGAGGTTGAACTTTTCCTCCTCTACACATGTTGTTAACATTGGCCTTACTGAACAGCCAAAGTGACTTCTGTTTGTCAAGAGGATTTTCAACCCTCTTTCTTTTTAAAGAAAAAGTTGATAGTTTCCCAGGCTAAGAGAACCTTACAGTGGCACCTGAAAAGTGTGAACTCACTCTAATCTGCTAAATCTTCTTTGGAACTATGGAAATCCCCACCTTAAGTAGCTAGGCTGCTGTTCTTTTTTTAATTGGAACATGAAACAATGGTCATAATCACAGCTGAAATGTCTCTTTTCTGTATTAACAGTCTGGGATACACAGTTGAAGGAAGAAGACAAACTAAATGCAAGCAACAGATGTGTGGTATTAAAAGAGGAACAGAGAGGAAAAATGCAGAGAAAAGGGAGGAAGAGTTCATGGAATACAATTCTAAATTTAGGTGCAAAAGCAACTCTGTAATATGAGGCTTCTTTACAAAACAGCTTGCCGATCATACTAGAAAATTTGGAGGAACACACACGTTTCCATTTCCATTTATCCACTAAAAGCTGCTTTGCCAGTTTTTAGACTGTCAGAATGCTAACTGGGCAGTTTAAACCTTGGGGATCTTATTTTGTTATTTGTTTCAGCACTAGAGAAAAATCTCTAAGGTACAGTTTTACTTAGGATATCACTTTCATTCTGACCGTTCTCCTCCCACTACCCCACCACCCAAATTTATGAAAAACGGAAGCAGGACATGCTACACCTGTGCATGGACCTGGAGCATGGAGGGAAAAGGAGGGCCTTAAGGGGCTGTCACCCTGGGGAGGATATAACATGAACCATAAAAACATAGTGAATGTCTTTGACACCAATCTGTAAATGCGTGGCAGTCATGAAGTAATCAATGGCCTGCCACTGATGTTATTATTCTGCCACACTAAATACAGTAAGGCTCATTGTACTTTTAGAACACAAAAAGTTTCCGAAAGTATAAAAACTTAAAGCATTGTCCTCATGTATTTTATAAAAACAAAATGAACAACTTTCTTACATTAAAATTAAGTGCTGAAAAGATACAAATGAGTAGAGTTATTGAGCAAATAAAAACAGGTCTGAGCTACCCCTTTTCAACCCAATAAGGCTCAGCAAAGTTGTATCTTTCAGATTACCAGCATCAGGGGACATGAGCTCAGCTAACGAGTTTTGGCAACACTGTCCTCTGCTGAATATTCCCGTTGGCATCTGTCATCTGCGCCAAATTAGTCCTCAGTTTAGAAGCTGAGCTGGAAGGTGGAGGTAACTTGGATATAGATGTGATAGCACCGGTGCTCTCAGTTATCCTTTTCACTGACGTTTTCTCCCCGGTGGGAGGCTTTGGCAATCGCCTCCTCAGCCAGGGGTGCCGCAAAGCCTGGCCTGGGGTCATGCGCACTGCAGGATCCCACTCTAAACACTGTTTTAAGAAGTCAAGGAAAAGGGGATCGTCACACCCCTTCAGCGCGTTCCCCCACTCTCTGCTCTCCGGTGGGCCCCTCAGTTTCCCCCTCCGGGAACGGCCTCCGTTGAGGACCACAGAGCCATCTGAGAGAGTCGTGACAGTGCAGTAACGGGGGTAACCCTTGGAGCTCACAAAATTTTTGGCTCGTTTGGACGCATCCAGCAGTTTCTGCGAGGGCATGCCCAACAGTTCAATCATACAGGCCAGCTGGTCCCCTTCATCCTCCCCAGGCAAGAGGGGGTAACCCGTCAGGAGCTCTGCTAAAATGCAGCCCAGGCTCCACATGTCAATGGGCATGCCATACCTGGCCCCAAGGATCACTTCTGGAGCCCGGTAAAAACGCGACTGGATGTACGTGTAGACACGCTGATGCTCGTAACAACTGGAGCCAAAATCAATCACTTTAATACCGCTTCTACCCTGCTGCTTTAACAAAATGTTCTCGGGCTTAAGGTCACAGTGAATTATTCTGTTTTTGTGCAAAGCATCCAAGCACTGCAGAATCGAGTGGGCAAACTTGCGAACCAAAGGCAGGCTGAAGCCCTGGAATTTATTCTTCTTGATGAGTTCATAGAGGTTCATGCTCAGCAGCTCAAACGTCATGCAGATGTGGTTGCGGAAGGTGAAATTCTCCAGCATATGGATGACATTCATTGTGTTATCCTTGTCCTGCTTCCGCAGGTGTTCCAGGATTCGGATCTCCTCTGCTGCTTGCCTGTGGAAGCGCTTCTCATTCCGCACCATCTTTAGGGCCACGTGCTGGTGGACTTTGTGATCGTAGGCCTTGACCACCTGCCCAAAGCTCCCCTTCCCAATGACCTTGAGGACCTCGTACCTGTAAGCCACATGATCATGGGGCACCTGCACATATGATCCCTGGTCATCATCATAGCCACCATTGTTGGGCCCACCTGTCATGCCCTGGCGCTTCTTAGCATTTAGACCCAAGAAATATATTTCAGGGTAGCTGAAAATCTCATGGTGTTCAAAGGCTGTGAGTTTTTGCATGTATTGCTTCATTGCTTGTTCAGGTGTCATGGGGGTGGCTTTCACCTTCCCCATGCCTTCCATGGACTTCAGAGAGGTGGAGCTCCCCTGCCGTCTATGAATGCTGTCCAGCTGCCGCTCTGGCACCACTGGCAAGCCCGTTTTTCCCACTGTTGTAAGCCCATTTGGTTGTGTCGTGAGCACTGTCCGCTTGTTACTGTTATCCTCAAACAGCTGTTGAACCTGGATCTGTCCGTGAGGGTGGCTGCCAACATGAAGGTGATCATTCATTGTGTGTTTACTGCCGCCAATCTGGAATTCAGATAGGAAAGATAAATAGAAAAGAAGAGGTGTCTGTTCAAATGGGGTATAATTCACCCCCATCAACAACTACCCGCTCCACCCCACCTTTACAAAATCCCATTTGGATTGAGTAAAGGCCACAAAACATGTGATCCTGAAAAATGGACCTCATAAATGCCATGCCTAACAGACAAGATGGTTTGCTGTACATATTCAGGGTTCCCCACGGAGGCAGAGACCATAACTTTATCATTCTATATCTAACACTTAGTGTAGGGCCTGGCACATCATAGATGTTCCACTCAATCCACACTTGATATAAAAATGAAACAGGATACAGAAAAAACATGCACACATAAGACTCTATGTTGGCTCCTCCACCCCCAGATTACAGTACCTTTCATATTTCATCTAGTAGTTTATTAACATGAGGACAGGGACCATGTCTGTCTTGTTCACTACTCTTTCCCTAATACCTAGAGCTCTATCCTGAAAATACTTCATCACCAGTACTTCCCCTTTCCTTGAAAATCTGATGAAACCTAAGCGCACACATGATCCAGTGACAAAAACAAAAACCCTGTGTTTTAGGCTTGAAAGATTCCCATGTAGATATGCACCACAGTGTCTTATAAACCCTGAACCTATTTTTAAAAGTTTCCAGGCTTTACTAACTGTAATAACCATTTAAGGCATTCAGCCCAACAAACCAAGCAATGACCACACTGTTTGGCCTTCCTCCGGAGGGGTCAGGGGCTCAGCTCTCTGAAGATGTCCATTTCTATGAGCTGCTGGGATACTCAGGTTTCCAAATAGGAATCCAAAGCAGCAACCTCTTGTTTCAGGTACGCATGCCATCCCTGAGCATTCCTGTCTACCAATGGTGTGAGCCAAGGGGCCCCAGCCCTCTACTGACAATCTTCTTGGGATTTCCTTTAAGCATTATGACTGCTGAGAGGTAAGGGGTAGGAGAGGACTGGCAGCCAGGATCCTCTCCCAGTTAGGAATTCCTGCCTTGGACAACCCCAAGTCTTAAAGCAGCCTGGGAGGTGATTTTTGTATGAAATCTTACATCAACTTGTCATAGCAATCCACCTCATTCATTCAACCGGTGTTAACTGAAGGCTGGCTGCCAAAGTGACAGAGTCCCTGCCCTCCAGGAGCTTACAATTAACTAGATGAAGTCTGTTGCCATCAGTATGTTTTCTATTATCTCCTTTTAAATCCTACTTTTAGGGATTTACATACTACTGAAAGAGCAGAAGGGCTGTGTATATGTAACACAGTAATTCAAAAAATGATTTGGGAACACCTGGATTATAAAATGAAATTCCAACTCCTTCTTACTAACAGACTAAGATGTTCACATTTTCTTTATTGGATACATAATACTTTATTGGATACATAATAGGCACAATGACTGTGTGGAGAGTGAGCTTCCTCTCTGCCCACTTCTAACTAAAACAAAACAGAAGACAATACTTGGGACCTGTCTGACTGTGACTTCATATAGGCTCAGGGATATCATTTCTCAGACTTATAACTGAGCTTTTTTATTAAACTCATAGATGATACTCCATGCTAGCTGATCTTATATTCAGTAAGAGTAGCTAGAAAGGTTATTTTACCCTTGTTCTATGCCAAAAGCAGGGCAGTCCATAAAAATGAATCAGGCAAGTCTTGGGCGTATATACAAGAGGTACAGACTTGTCCAATGCTTTTCTTCCCCAGCCTCGCTCTCTACACCCTCTCCTGTCCACTGTGGTCTTTCAAACACTAGGGAATAAAGGGGCCTGAATCAAAACATCTCTCTCCTAAAGAACCATTATCTTCAGAGTGGAGTGGTGATATTTCAGAAGAAAAATCCACATTACCTGTATACATGCTGTATAAAAAGCATAAAGCTGCTTCATTAGGACAAAATTAACCTTGGGGCTTTAGAGATTTCTAAAAACACAGCAAAAAGCCTCCAAAATTTACTTTAAGCAATTTTTGTTTCGCATAATTTAATACATGCTCACAAATGTTTTAGTAACTAAAACTAACGAGACTGCCAAGAAACAACCATCCTCTGTATCTCCAAATGCCTTCTCTTGGTCTCCTTTGCAGCATCAACTACTGGTTCACCTAACCTTAGGTGGGTTCAAGAGTTCCCCAGGGTTCAAGCATCGATTCTCTTGACTTCTTACTCCCATAAGCCCCTGCAACTGATCCTGAACACAGCCAGGGCTTCAGCAACTGCCTATGGCCTGAGGTTTGCACATTTGTTCCTTGAGCTCAGACCTGCCAAGGTGCTATCTCCTGAGTGCAAGACACACATATCCAACTATCAATCAGCTCCCTCTCCCATAAGCAACTCAAACTTAACTCATTATTTTTCTACCAAACTGGTTTCCCACTCCCATAATCCTCCATTTTTGATCAACAGAAGGCTTCCCCTCCATGTAGTCACTCAGGCTATCCACCTGCAAATGAATCCTCCGCACTGTGCACCTGGAAAACCTCTCAACACCTCCCTCACCTAAGATGCATCATTACTATCCCATGCCCTTTCCATCAACGCTGCCTCATCTCATTCTCCTGATGTCTTTCACTGGGACAACTGAGGCAGCATCATAACATGCCCCCTTGCTTCTAAGTCTAGAATTCCTCAAATCTCTTCTCCATAGTGCTTCTAGAGTTAACCATTTAAAAGTCTCAACCTCAGACCACTCTTGCTTTTAAGCCCAAGGCCCATGGTTGTAACCTATTTCCATAGCTAATGCAAGAACTTACCAGTAAGAACACAAGGCTCTACAATGTAGAGGCTAAATGATCTGAGTCCTTCCATTCTCATCAACTACTGTCACTCTTCTCTCCAAGAGGAACAAAGCTAGATAGCCCAGGACCCAAAAAACACCACGCACTTTTACACTCCTCTGCTTTTAGTGAGGTCATGTTTCATAATGGTAGATTTTCAGTTAGACACACATTTAATGATCCAGCTCCACCATTTACTAAATGTGTGACCCAGGGCAATTTATTTCATCTCTGTTAACCTCAGTGCCCTTGTCTGCAAAAAGAAGGGAACAAAGTTACCTCATTAGGGCTATTAGGGGGATTAAATAAGGTAGTATGTGTAAAGCGCTTAGTAGTCAGTCAATGAGAGCATTATTATTCCCCTTTCCAGATGTTTCTTGGAATCTCCTTTCTCATACCTAGGTGATTCACCCTTCAATGCATGGTTCAACTCTCACCGCCTGTGTAAACCTTCCCTGACCTACTAAACAGCTACTTCTCTACTCAGAGAGTATTAATCTAACACTTACTTCTCTTTACTGCAATTGTTTTAACATCAGACGTACTCATTTGGCTTTGAGCAATTCCAGGGCTGGGTCCCCTCTTATGTTTCTAAGTCCTCATTAACATAAACCCAGGCATATAGTAAGCCCTCAATAAGTATCTTTGGGATGGAAGAACACATGTCAATAGATCCTCCTTGTTATAACACTCTTGCCTCTCTTGGAGTTGTTCCTGAGAACTACATTGTGTACCTTCATAAGGAAACATGAAGTCAATGCCCAGGGAATTGAGAAATGTCCCTGGTGACCTAAGTCACAAGATGTTAGGCTTGCAGTGCATCAGTACAGACTTGGAGGCAAAGGACCTCCAAGCATAAAGTACCTGTAGCAGACACATCAATCACACCATGTATAAACACTTGTAGCAAACACATCAACCAAACACCTAAAAGCAACACATGCAATCTTAAAAGTTTCCCAGATGTTAGAGATTCATTTCAGAAGCTTTAGCAAAAGAAGACTTTGAATCTCAAATATTGCAGGACTCTAAAATCACAATCAAGCTCGAAAGCACAATTAAATGACTTATACAAAGTGGGGCAGAGAGCAGGGCTGGGGTGCTGAGGGACTACAAACGCCAGAACGTTTCCAGAATAAATGTCAAGACTACATCATAAACTTAAGGATATTAAAAACCTCTCCCTCCAGCTCAGCCTCTTTAAGTCTGAGATCATGACTTATTCCAATATGTCCATGTATTGTACAGTGTGTGTCACATTTAAAAATACATACTGAGGCCAAGTGCAGTGGCTCATACCCGTATCCCAGCACTTTGGGAGGCCGAGGCGGGTGGATCATTTGAGGTCAGGAGTTCATAACCAACCTGGCCAACATGGTGAAACCCCATCTCTACTAAAAACACAAAAATTAGCCGGGCATGGTGGCGGGCGCCTGTAATCCCACCTACTTGGGTGGCTAAGGCAAGAGAATCACTGGAACCCTGGAGGCAGAGGTTGCAGGGAGCCGAGATGGAGCCACTGCACTCCAGCCTGGGCAATAGAGTGAGACTCCGTCTCAAAAAAACAAAACAAAACAAAACAAAAAACAAAAAAACATAATGAAAGCAATTGTTAAAACAGCTACAATTTATGGGTTCAAATCGAGAGACCTGCAAAGGCTTCTTTGATCATGAAGTACTTTGGTATTAAATATTATATAAAAACAATAACCAGTTTGGTAGTTTTCATTTCTTCCAATAAGAAAATGGCAAAGAGCAGATATTTCACTGTGATAATAGTTTTGGGTGTTTAAAAACTTTTCTGAAGTCATCTCAGAAATGCTATATAGTATTATGGTAATAGAACTGAGTCCAAAAAGACTGGAATTTTAGCTCCTCCTCAAACATTCTGACAGTCTGTGTGGCCCTAAGTAAAGTGTCTACTTTTTCTTCAAAATACTGCCATTTTTTAAATGTGTATTTTAATTCAAATTATTTTATAAAACTGATAACTGGAGAGCGTTTTACACAGTAAAAGTTATAAAAGTTACACATATTTTAATATTTTTGAATTTAAAATACTTCTATTAACAACTGCCAATTGACAATAGAAAAATAATAGGAAGTAACAGGCACACTTCTATCTCTCACACAAACAGAAATAAATAACTAAAGTGCAAAACAACTTATGCAGGAGATATAAAACAAGAGGGCAACGGACTAGATAAATTCCAAAGCTTATAATCTTTATAATCATATATTTGACCTGCCTACTATATCACCTGTAAGAGAAAATGTGGGCAAGCTCCTATGACAAGATCATTTTTATCTCCTTAATGCCCTCCCCACCCCCCATTCATTCTAGAAGTTCTTCCTAGGTGTAATTACTCTGGAAATAGTAACTAAAAATTTATAAAAATCTGACAGACATACGAGAATATGGATCTACAAAGGTTCTTGCATTTACAATGAGGCTAGTACAATTTCCTAGAATTAGCAGTCTCCATCAGTATATTAAAACTAGATGCAGGAGGGTGTAGGCTTTCACTCTGGCCTTGATATGAACTGGCTGGGGAATCGTGATGAAACCGGTTACCTTGTCTGAGTCTGTTTCCTCATCTATAAATTGGAAGAGTAGAACCAGATAAACTCTGTGCTCCTTTTAACCCTTCCTGTACTATGAAATCTGCGATGTTATAGAAATAAAATCAGAACTAAACCACCATCGAAACCCTAATTCACACCTTCAAACTCAAGCATCTAATAATTAACAGCATACCGAAGTTTACACACACGTTAAAAACAAGTAAATCTGGCACATGCCACAGCAAAATACAGGCCTCCATTATGAGGAGTACTGAGAAGCACATTCACATCCTTCCTTTTCTGGTGCACCACAGGCTCTCCCTCCAGTGGAGACTTGTCGTTTTATCTACTTTCATTACATGTATTTCAATGGCAAAGAGGCTTTGATCAAGCAAAGCCCATCCTTACAAAATTGGAATCCACATGCAAACCAAATAGCTCTTTTTCCAGCTCACACCATGTCATGTGATTACATCAACACATAGAAAAAAAAACTGGATATTACATTTTCCAAATTGTCAGATGATCCCAAACAAAAAAATCTAAACCCCTAAAATCAATGGCAGTTCCTTAACTAAAATATCACTGCAACAAGAACACTTAACAGTAATATACAGCATCATCCATCCTGCTACCATCCACAGTCCAACACAGATGAGTTAACTCCTGTGCAATGAATTCCCAGCCCCTGGGACCAGATATGTCAGGACAGAGAGACAGACAGAGGGAGGGGGAAGATAGTAACAGCAACAAAACATTTTCCTACGAAACTTGCACACATCTTTCCAGGTCTAACAGGTGCAACTACAGTCTAGACATCCCCTCACAGTTCTCTGACAAACAAGTTTCCCCATATGTCCCCAGAGCTACTCCGCTGTAGGCCGGGGGACGGCCTTTTTTTCAAGAACTCAACTTTCACTTGGCAAATAAAACCAATTCCTGGCAAGCATCCCTCACACAGAACCATCTTAGGCTGTTCCTGTGGAAAATCCAATTGGGAAAAAAAGACCTCCAAACCATCACCTCCTCCAAGTGCAGATCTCCTCCAGGCTGGCCATTACCATCCAAGGGTGATCCCTGGGAGCTGAGAAAAGGTACACGCTTAAGTCGAATCCAGCTTGCCAGTCTCCACAGCCACGAGCAACCAGTACCACACTGGCCTCTCCCCTCCCTCTGGGCCCTGAGAGACCACAGCACCTGTTAGGTGCTTTTTCCTTCCCACCTCCAAAGCAACGCTTGTCCTTTCCTTTTGAATAACGTCCAACTGCAGAATCCTACAGGGGTGGCTTGTTTTGACTGCTGCGGCGGCTCTTATTTTTGTTAATGTTAATTACAATTTCTGCTGTGCTCAAACCTGTAGCACTCATAAAACATGCTTACACACGCGGGGGACAATTGGCGATGCTCCCTGCTGGCTGGAGCCAGGCCTGGGAGGCTCTTTAGGGGATCGATTTTCCAGGCAGGCCGGTCTGGCTGTCCCCTAACACATATCTGTTTCTATAAATACCCACTACCCACGGGGAGGTGGGGGAAGGACAGAGATGTTTACCGGGTCAGGGAAAGGGAGCTCTGGGATGCAAGGACGAAAAATGAGTAAAGAAAGAAAGCAGCAAGGAGGAAGTTCCTAGGAAGAGAAGCTCATGGGTGGGCGGGCTCCGGAGGGGAAGTAAGGGGCCCACGCCACGAATCTTCCTTTGTGGCTGCAGCTTTGGGCTCGCCCAAGTTAACGAGGGCGGCGTCGAGGAGAGGCCACCGGCCCGGGGCGTGGGGCTTCTTGTATCTCGACCCCTCTTCTCCCGGGGTCAGAACCCTCCAAGTCCGGGTGCTTCTGCCTGGGGCCCCTCCCGCCCCCACCGCCCGGGCCGCCCGCGGGCTGGGTCTCACCGTGAGGGCTGCGGCGGCAGCGTTGCTGGCCCGGAGAGGCGGCAGGGCGATGGGGGAGGGCGGGCCGGTCCCCACTCCGCTCCGGGTGGCCCCCGCACCGAGCCCCGGGGAAGCCTGAAGCTGGCGAACGGCGCTGTCCCCACCTCGGCCTGGAAGCCACGTGCGGGAGGAGACAAAAGAGGGTCAGGGGGGAGAAAGTCACCCAGACCACCCCCCACCCCACTGGGCAGCGACACCCCTCTCCCAGGGAAAGACAGAGGAAGACACCAGGGCAGTACAAACGGGCGTTCGGGTCACGGCTCCCCAGCGCACACCCACGGGCGGGGCGCGGGCAGCTGCAAAGTTAAGTCGGGCTCTGGCGCGCGAGTTCGCGACCCGGCGGGGAAGCCGGACCACGCCGCGGCTTGGCGGCCCACGTTGCAGACGGCCAGCGGCCGAGAGGTGGATTTGGACAGCTGAGCAGGGCGCCACGGCCACGCCAAGCCCCGGGCAGAGCAGGGCGGGGCGGCAGGCCTGGACGGTCCCCGCCCGGGCCCCTGGCAGGCAGAAGCCTCTTCGGGCGGAGGGCTCCCCTCGGAGGGGCCTTCGGGGCCGCGCGCAACCCTGCGCGGAGCCGGGGCGCGCCGTCCGCCCAGGGGCTCCCCCGCGCCGCGCCGCCGACTTTGTTCGAGGTCCCGCAGGCAGCGGCCGCCTGCGCCACGGGGGCTCCCGTGGGTCAGCGGGGTTCCGGGGGGGGGGGCGGCGCGGGAGCACGGCCTCCTTACCGGTCGGGAAGGCGGCGGGAGCGGCGGCCGAAGGTTTCCTGGTTAACATGGCCGCTGGAGAGGAAAATGCATTTCAGGGCTGCCGTCGCCGCCGCCGGTCCTGCTGCTACTTCTGGCGGCCGCCGCCGCCGCCGCCTCCCGGCCGCCCCTCGCGCGGGTCCCCGGCGCCTCGTCGCCGCCTCGCGTCTGCTACAGCCAGACACACACAGTCCACTGCATCCCCTCGGCCCGGGCCCGCGGCCGCGAGCCCCCCGCTCTCCTCCTCGCCGCCGTCCTCCTCTTCCTCGGGCGGCTGCAGCACCCTCCGGCCCGTGTACATGCCTCGCCCTCCCCTGCGCGCCGCGGGCCTCCCCGTCTCCCTCACATAGGGGCGCGGGGAGCTAGAAGCGCCGCGAGGACCGAGAAACGCCTAGCTCGGGAGGCTCTCCCGGGCCCGCGCGCGCGCGCGGCCCCGCGCACTCACACACAGGCGCCGGCGCGCGGCCCCGCCCCCGCCGCCCTCCACCGCCCTCCGCCGCCGCCGCAGGCCCCGCCCCCGGCTCCCCCGGACCTGGCCACACACACCCCACCCGCACCCAGCCTCCCACCTGGCCCTTCTCCTCTCCCCGGGTCGCGCGCAGCCGCCCGTCCGTTCCCCGGAAAACTCGGCGGGCCCCGCTCGCCCTCCTCCGCCCCCTCTGGCCATCTGCACTGCTCCCCTCGGCTCCACTCCGGCGACCCTTTCCCCTCCCCGGCATCTCCGGCCCCCGCGGAGCCCCTCCTCTGCCTTAACAGCTCAACCTACTGCTGCTGCCCTCCGGCCGAAAGCGCCGCAGAGACCCCTCCCCTGCCATGCGCACCCCTAAACATAAATGCATTTTCAGCTCTTCGAACTGCATGGCTGCTCACAGACAGTACTGCGTCCTCGTCCCCCCATTCTCAGTCGCAGCGACTTAGCCACTCCCCTCTCCCCAATTCCTCATGTAGATAACTTAGTTGTGCGAGGGTCACCTCGGAGAGTCAAGTCCCGGGAGGGGCCGCCGCTGAGCTCTTTGACCCTGAGCAGGGGCGAGAGAGGGGGCTGCCCTCCCACCTCCACTACACACACCCTCCCCGGTTTACTGACACCAAGTGACCGCTCGCCAGTCGCTAGGACAAGGGGAGGCAGAGAGGCGCGTGTGGACGGCAGCTGGGGAAGCAGTTGGCTGTGGGTTGCTAGGCAAAAATAAACATCAGAGACACCTCCTATTTCCTTACAACTCCGAGCCTTTCCCTGGCGCGGCCACTGGGAGAGACACACCTTCCTTTGAGCTCTGCGGTGAGGGAGCGACACCTCGAATTCCTCTCACCCCAACCCGACGCATCTCTTATAAACCCCTTACTTTACAAACTTGGAGAATTTCCCTGCCTTTTTTATTCGCCATCTACAACCTCTCTTTTCCTTGAAGACCAAAAAAAAAAAAAAAAAAAATTGCTTTCCCGTTTCACACCCACGCCTCGTCGTGCGTGGCACACGGTGCGCCTCTATCCAAAGGTGACAGGTTTTGCCACTTCAGCCGTGAGAGGAGGTGGGGTGGAAAAGCCCGACAAATTCCGGATGACGGGGCAGAGTTATGCCATGCACTTCCTTCTTGAGAGGTGCCTAGTTGCTGAAGTTCTCTTGGGGTCAGGGGTCCATTATGCTCTGCCCCGCCCGAGTATCTCTGGCCCCTGGCTGGACCTACTGTGCAGGCCCGAACTAGTGCAGACTCCAGTCGGAAGGGAGCCACCTCCTGCGGAGTTTCATCGCCTCTACTGTTTGCAAATTGTCATAGCAACCTCCCACAGAGCGCACCCGCAGCTTTATACAAACGCCAAAAACTGTATTTCAAGGTACAGTGTGACCTCTCAGAGTCTCTGGGACTCCTAAAGAGGCCTCCAAGTTAGGGACACTGGGAGAGGGAAACTGTGACAAAAAGAATTTTGCCTAGTATCACGTCCCTCCAAAAAAACAAAACAAAACAAAACCCTTTGGGGCCTTCTCCTAATAAAGTAGACCACAGTAAAATAATCCAATAATATGCCTTTAGATGAATCATGACCTGAACTGACCCTAGCAAGAAATATCCCCCTATGCTTGTCACTAGCGACTATCACATTTAAATCTACATGCGGAAGCATATTTAATGTTTAGAATCGACTAAAAGGCAAGGGCTACTCAGTAGCAGAGATGACACTAGAACTGGTTTTCTGACTCCCAGTCTGATTTCACTGATTTCCCTCACACTACTTTCCTTACACTTTCAAGAAAGCTGACACCTCTTTTCTTCTCCTTTCAAAACACTTATTTTCATACCATTTTCCTTTTTAAAATGAGTATGCAACTGATGTTCAAATAAAAAAAAAGAAGCAAAAAAATCAATTTTAGTATAATCCGACAGCCCTTTTTGCTTAAGTTATTCGTACAGTACTTCAGTAGAAGCTAAATATGCCACTGTTTTCTCATGAATAAAATAAATGCTAGTTACTGGAAGCCATAGTTTACAATTTCCGAATTAGTAATATTAATTTACTCATTTAACATGAGGAAAAGGAGCGCTGATCCTCTTTTTTTTCTTTTTTTTCTTTTTTTCTTTTTTTTGACAAAGGAACACAATCATTAACTTTAGGAAAATAAAACACATTAGGGAACTTTTTGTAGTTTATTATTTTATATCATGACAAATATAATTTCAACTTTATATATTTTTTTGTGGCTTAACATAAGGAAATACTGCAGTTAACCTACCCCATGGCTATTTTGGTTATAAATGGTACATCTTTGAAAATTACATTAAATTTTACTGACCTGTAAATGACTATTAACCATTGCTTAGATTTTCCTTATTCTATTAAATATGGACATCTCCCTGAGTGAATGTTAAATGAAAAGCTGTACAAACACACTCCTGGGGCTTTGGGGAAAGTAAAGTGGGTAAATTTAGGGAGTTGTTTCCCTCAAATTTTATTATTATAATGTATCATTATCAGTTATCTCATATAATTACACATATTTTTATCTCTTTATAAAACACTTTCACAAATATTACCATGTTTAGTCTTCATAACTCCACTAGAGCGGATTTCATTTTAAATAGGAACCTCCTTAAAAGCTTCATTCAGTTAGCAAGAGACTGCTCTTTGGTTTTTACCCATTGTAAAAACTCTATCTGTTCCACATGTATATAAAATCCAGATTCAGATAACAAGGAGGTAGGCAGGATCTAGCAGGAGTAGAGAGAAAGAAACAGGAGAACTCAGAATACAGCCTTGAGAAAGAAAGTTGGTTTTTCACTGGGCAAAGTACTGATCACAAGGAACATTGGAAATGAATGTAAACATTGCTGGTTTCAAACACATTTACTCATTTAATCCCCTTATCCCAGATACATTTACAAAGAATTTAGTATGTGCTAGGCCTAGGAGACATGATGAATCATCAAATGCAGTAGACTATACTTCAGTCTGGCAATCTATTAGGAACTCATTCTTTTTTTGTTTTGTTTTTGTTTTTTTAAGACAGTTTCACTGTGTCGCCCAGGCTGGAGTGCAGTGGCGCAGTCTCAGCTCACCGCAATCTCTAACTCACAGTTCAGGTGGTTCTCCTGCCTTAGCCTCCCGAGTAGCTAGGACTACAGGCGCCCACCACCACGCCCAGCTAATTTTTGTATTTTTTGTAGAGACGGGGTTTCACCAGGTTGGCCAGGCTGGTCTCGAACTCCTGACCTCAAGTGATCCGCCTGCCTCGGCCTCCCAAAGTGCTAGGATTATAGGCGTGAGCCACCACACCTGGCCAGGAACTAATTGTTTTATTCAATTAAGCAATAAGCAATAAGAACCTGACATATTTTTGGCACTGTTGGTGGAATGTTATGGTCTGAATGTTTGTGTATGCCCCAAATTTATACTTTGAAATCCTAACCCACAATGTGATGGTATTAGGAGGTGGTTAGATCACGAGGGCTCTGCCCTCATGACTGGGATTGGTGCCCTTATAAAAGTGACTGCAGAGAGTTAGTAGCCTTTTCTACCATGTGAGGACACAGAAAGCAGGCACCATTTATGAACCAGGAAACAGGTCCTCACCAGACACTAAATCTGCCAGCACCATGCTCTTGAACTTTCCAGCCTCCAGAACTGTGAGAAATAAATTTCTGTTCATTATAGTTTCCGGATTATAGTATTTTCGTATAGTAGCCCTAACAAACTAAGACATGGGGCTACACAGTTCAGTAATCCCTGGTCACTGCTACTTGGAAGTTCACAGTTCAGTACGGGAGACCAGACAGTTAATGAAGTGAAAAGAGTGGTAAAGAAGGCATATAGGAGGCACAGAGATAGCACACAGGAGGGAGGGATGAGCTCCACTTAAGTGATGTCTGGCAGGGGCTGTGCTTCAGTGGAGGTTTTAAAGATGCGTGAGAATTTGCAAGTCAGACAAGACAGGTTAGGACATTCCAGGCAGAAGAAATAGGGTGTTCAGAGGCATCAAGGTGTAAGAAAGCATGATGTGTCCTGGGGGAAGGGTAAGCAATTCAGAATAGAGGAAGCTTGGGGTGCCAGGCAGAGGGGTGGTACTGCTATCCTCCTAGGGTTAGGTTTATGGATAGATCGAGTCAGGTTAAGAATTATCCTGGCCGGGCGCGGTGGCTCAAGCCTGTAATCCCAGCACTTTGGGAGGCCGAGACGGGCGGATCACGAGGTCAGGAGATCGAGACCATCCTGGCTAACCCGGTGAAACCCCGTCTCTACTAAAAATACAAAAAACTAGCCGGGCGAGGTGGCGGGCGCCTGTAGTCCCAGCTACTCCGGAGGCTGAGGCAGGAGAATGGTGTGAACCCGGGAGGCGGAGCTTGCAGTGAGCTGAGATCTGGCCACTGCACTCCAGCCTGGGTGACAGAGCAAGAGTCCATCTGAAAAAAAAACAAACAAAAAAGAGAACACCACTAACTGGTGGTACCTTCTATGTCTCCCACCACCAAGGTCCAGAACTACGTAGAAAAGAACATGAAGACCTTATGACCTAAAGTCTACTAATGTAAACTTTTCAGAAGTAGGAGGCATGGCTGTCATAACCATATGGCCACAAGGCATCTGCTTTTGCCTCTGGAGGGTGAGTCTGCGGCCACTGCTGGTGTGGAAATCAAGAAGAGATTTCTGTAGCACTGGAAAGTTGGTGATATGAAGTGTCTGGGCAGGTTGGTTATATGTTAGGGCACTTGCAGAGCCAGTTTCCTCCATTCTAGATTGGGGGATACATTTGCTTCCTAAGGCAATCTAGGTATTTGGAAAGGCTGCAGAGTTAATTCAGCAATTTCTTGGGAACAATACATCTGATTTTTCTGCATCCTAAGGACAGAGTTAATGTTTAAAACCAGTAAACAGGGAAAAGAGAAAGCTATATCCTGAAGATTGGAGTGCTTTAATAAAACGCTCATAGACAAAGCTCAGTGGGACCTCTGCTCAAGCTCTTCCTTTGATCCATCAGGACAAATGCCAGAGGACTGATGTCCAGTGTATCCAGGAGCTTCAAGGGGACAGGAGTGCCATGACTAGGTAGGATCCCAGCAGCTGACTTCCAGACCAGTCTTCTCAGGCTAGTGGCCGCGCAGTTGACACAGCTTATAAAGTAGGTGCCAGGGGAGTCAGCCTCCAGGAGATACCTATGGGGCTGCAGGGGGAGCAACCAGCAAAGAACAGGCTGATTCCTGGGTCCTGGGGATCATGCTGGACCTTGCACCTCGTGAGGAATGAACATGTAAAAGGGGTAACAGAAACTCCGAATTTCTCTACTAGGAAGTCTGTTATGAGAGAAGCCATGGTATAGTTTTGCAAACCAGAGAAGATTAAAGGGAAAAAGTTCTGTGGTGTTCCAGGTCATGGGGTCTTTGGTGCCACTCTAACCAAAAGTGATGCCATCCCCTAGCTAAGAAGTGGTGAGTGAGAGGAGAAGTATGTGCCATGAGCACTGTGAGAGCCACACTGGACACTGCTGCTGATCTGCCTTAGCACAGGTTCAATAAAACCTTACTGAATGGAACTGAACTTATTTTCACTAAGGATGTGCTAAGAGCAATCACCTACAACATTCAAACTGTTAACTCTGCTCATACACAGTGAAAATGGACCCAACTTGACTGATGGCTTAATGCATTAGTTCTATATGTATTGATTATCAAGCTCCTATTATGTTACGTGTCAGGCACTAATCTAGGTATTTAGAACAAAGCTGATCAAGTCCTTGCTCTGAGGATCTTCTATTCTAGCACAAGGAGAATAACAATTAACAAACAGTGACCATATCACACATCAGATGGGGATAAAAGTACTAGGTGAAGATGAAGGGATGTAAGAAGATAGAGAGATGCCGGAGAGGGCACTATTTTACTTAGACTTATTTACTGTGAAGGCCTTTCTGATGAGGTGACATCTCAGCAGATTTGAAAGAAGTGAGAAGCTTATGGGAATCTCTGGGCAGAGGGCCCAAGAGATGCAAAGAACCAGCAGATGCAAAGGCCCTGAGGTAGTCACATGTTTGGGGCATGGGAAAGAGGGCAAGTGGCTGGAGCAGTGAAGTCAGCAAGAGGGAAAGTCATAGAGATAAGGCCAGAGACATAGCCAGGTACCAGGTCACATGAACAAATTTGCATTTTATTTTGAGTGATTTGGGAAATTGAGATTTAAATATTTGAAGAGACATCAGACCAGGTGTGGTGTCTTCCACCTGTAATCCTAGCACTTTGGGAGGCTGGGGCGGGAGAATCGCTTGAGCCCAGGAGTTTGAGATCAGCCTGGAAAACATAGGGAGACTCTGTCTCTACAAAACAAACAACAAACAAAAATTAGGCAAGTGTGGTGACATGCGCCTGTAGT
Organism: Rhinopithecus roxellana; assembly: GCF_007565055.1. Lineage (NCBI taxonomy): Eukaryota > Metazoa > Chordata > Mammalia > Primates > Cercopithecidae > Rhinopithecus > Rhinopithecus roxellana. Next base: position 43,156,253 of record NC_044558.1, read on the forward strand.
CCTGGCTACTTGGAAGGCTGAAGTGGGAGGATCACTTGAGCCCAGGAGTTCAAGGCCGCAGTGAACTGTTATTGTTCCATTGAACTCCAGCCTGGGAGACAGAGCAAGACACTGTCTCAAAAAAGAAAAAAAAAAAAAAAAAAAAAAAAAAAAAAACAGAAAGAAAGAGATTATAGGCACCCACATGCCTATAATCCCAGCACTTTGGGAGGTTGAGGCAAGCAGGTCACCTGAGGTTAGGAGTTCAAGACCTGCCTGGTCAATATGGTGAAACCCCATCTTTACTAAAAATGCAAAAATTAGCTGGGCGTGATGACGGGTGCCTGTAATCCCAGCTACTCAGGAGGCTGAGGCAGGAGAATCACTTGAACCCGGGAGGTGGAAGTTGCAGTGAGCCAAGATAGCGCCATTGCACTCCAGCCTGGGTGACAAGAGTGAGACTGTCTCAAAAAAAAAAGAGAGAGAGAGGTAGCAAACCCAAGGTGAGAAATTACAACTGACTCTTAAAAAAAATCCTCAATGTCTATGTATTTTTACACCCTTTCGAAGTCACATTGAACTCAGCATGGTGGAAGATAAAAACCAAATGCAGGCTACGGTCTGTATTCTCAGGGAGCTTTCAGTCTAGCTCAGGAGGAAAGCCACACCTCAGGAAACATTTCAACAGCACAGTAAACAGCATGTGCTGCATATTTTCCTTTTTCTCATCAGATTCACTATCTACTCTTTTCCACCCTGCTCTGTGCCACAGGAGGCTTTTTAAACAGTGTCACTGAGCTCCCTTGCCCACTGACTTCCAGTAGGATTTGACTGGTGGGAGACAGAAGCCAGCGAGGACAGGCTATTTATCTCCCTGGTTCCCTCCATGATGGTTTGCCAAAGATTGGCTATGCCCCTTGACAGAAAACCTGAGTTCCTATCAGGAGGCCCTCTCCTCCAGCTGTAGCCATTCCCTTGGCCTTTTGAAAACCATCCAGTCCGTTGCCCCTTCAAGCCTAGAGGTAGTAAGGATTTCCTGCTGCTGCTAGCTCCAGGGCGCTTCATTTTCTCTTGTCAATTTCCCTTCACCCTATCCATACTTTAGTACTCAGTCTTTAAATTAAATTCTGATTGTGTCTCCTGTTTGTTCTGCCAGATCTTGATGGTACCGAGGACAACATATATCTAAGTACCACGTGATGTAGATGATGGGATCTCCTGAAGGCTAGGAGAATCTGGGTTTGTTGGAGGAGTCCGAGAAGAATTCCTGGAGAAAGTGGAATTGATCTGGGCCTCAGAAAATGAGCAGGCTTCTCTTAAGCATAAGAAAGTCACTCCACACTAAAGGAACAACAGAAATGAAGGCAGAGACGTGGGAATAAGCACTGCAGAAGGTCAGGTAGTCCTTACATAGAGAATAGGAACTGAGGACTGGAAAATACGATGTCGAGGAGCACAGTGAGGTGAACCCAGGATGAGAATTGCTTGACTACAAGGACTACAAGGAAAAGCCAGAGAGAGGTTCACACGTGAGGTAGATGGACACAAGAGGCCACTGGAGATTTCTGAGCAGTGAGGTGGCCTGAGGAAAGTGCTAAGTAGGGAAGATGCGTCATTTTGGCTGCACAGTGTTAGAGAAGTTGGAGTGAAGAGACCAGTTTGGAGATCATTTTTAGGAGCACCTGAGGGTGGTCCCAGAGCAAGGCAGAGGCAGATACTATTTATTTAGATGCTTCCCCTAGAGCCCAAGAGAGGAGACTACGTTTTGAAGTAGAGAAAGGCCAGAAGGGCCAGATGGTTTTCTTGCTACCTTTGGGTTTGAGAAGCATACACAATTCTTAAACCTGCTTATCAAGGCATTTTGTAACAAAGCTTATTAAAATGATCAGCTAAAGTGAGATATAATTAAGAGATAACGGGTCAGGAAATCTGGAATCCAAAAAGATTCCCTCCTCACATCCTTTCCCAGTGGCGTGTAGACAGAATTTATCAATCACTCAGGAAGAAAATGAGGTATTATAAATAAGGAGTAAATAGTGTGTTCTGGAGCCCACTTTAATAACTGGTGTCTCATCTATGGAGAGAATTCATGCATTGGCTGCTTGCTGATGTTGGATGCCAATGTTTAAATTTAAGCTAAAGCATGCATGTCATTAAAAGAAAATGCAAAAATCTAAAGACCTCTATTTCCTTTGTTATCTTCCTTTTAAAGAGGTATTGTAAAGAGATGAAGGAGAGAGACACTCAAGCTCAGCGACAGGATCCAGAATGACCTATTGCCCTGGTTTACTGGCAGTCCTGGGCACTGGGGTCCCATACACCTTGGGGAGATGAGCCAACCTTGCTTATTTGGCTCCTGTAACTCCAAGACTCCATGGGCCAAGTCCAGGGATGCAGACTTTCATTCTCCCTTCAGATGTAGGTCTGTTACAGGGAAAGTTTAGAAGTGTCAGGTTCAGGATAGCCCTGCTCACCAGGGAAACCCTATGACCCTAAACTATCTCTGGGGCTTCCTAGACCTGGGTTGGGTGGAAAGAATGCAGAAGAGTCTCAGGCTAAGGGACCCTTTCAGTAAGTAATAGTATCCTTCCATCTTGGCTGCCTGAGCACCCTCAAAATAATAGCCAATACTTATAGAATGCATTTATTATGTCAGTTAGTGTTCTGAGAGCTTTATCCATGTGGACAAATAAAGTTCTCACAATCATCTTGTGTGGTAGGTCTTTTAGTCCTTTTTTAGAGATTGGGAAACTGAAGCACAGAGAGGTTAACTAACTTGCCCAAGGTCACACAGCAAATCAAGTGCCAAGGCAAGTAGTTTGGCGCCACAGTCTATGCAGTTGTTGCTTTCAGCATTAGGTAAAGATTTGACTAGATCACCACCACGACCACGTCAATCTTGTTATTACCATCAGTAACAGTTCATTTCACTAAATGAGCTGTTCATTGAAGCCCCTCATGTTGATATGGTCAGGCCACTCTCTGGCTCTCCCTACTAGCCTGTTACTCAGGACAAGCTTACTTCATAGATGGAAACAGTGAAATAAAAATATCTCAAAGACGTGCCCAGAGACATTAGCAGGGGTAGAGAAGTCATTAGGTTTAGAATCCAAATTTATTGACTACTAACAAATTTCTCCTTTTTTTTTCCCCCAAACCCAATTATTACCAGATTTCTTCCATTTTAGACATGAGGGGTAGGTACTCCCAAAAGCACATGCCATATAATGGGCAAGTTTTGATGCATTACGACTGCGGGGGAAAATCTTACTGTCGCCCCAAGAGTGATTTGAGTCTGATGTTTCAGAATAAACTTTATCAGAGTCACAAAAAGTCCAAACATAAGTTAATTATTTTTTCTTTATCTTATTGTAACAAATCCACCCCTCTGCTTCGAGTGAATGAAAAAGAGAGGCCCATGGCAGTAGAAATAGATCCTGTCTACCCATATTGCCGTTCCACAGAGGAATCTAGGCCACCCAAGGGCCTTGGGAAATTGCTTTTAATTAAATCATACGTTTATGCACATTTGCACTCTTACTTAAGTTAAAATCTGGGGTGGCAATGTGCTGGCAAATTTCAATAGTATAAACAGTCAGTGGGCAATCTAAGGCCCAAACCCACGTTCGTCTTTAATTTGCTAAGCGAAGGCAAGAGAAATCATTTTCGGTGATTGAATAATTTAAGCAATTGTTCTCAAATAGTCCTGGAAAATGTTTTAACACTTTTACATTCCAAAATTTCTTTGATTGAAGAAGAGCTGCTTTAAGTATCATTTTAGACAATACATTGTGCTTGTTATTTATCTCTCATAAGTGATATTGGACATATCCATTGTTCACACAGCACTCTTCTCTAATGAAGGTTTTGAAATACAGAAACTCTAAAGACCTGTAAGCAAATATTTGTATTTAGCACGTGTGCAGGTGACTGGCCATTGATCAGCATTTCCAACTAGCACGAATAATACAAACTAGCCAAGAAATAATAAATTATTGGTAGGCAGATAATAACAGATATGAAAAAAGAGATTACAAGGGATTTTGTTAATTGGGCAGGAAAAAGAGGTTTGCTTATTGGAAAAAGAAGAAAAACAGCTTTCTTGTGACCTGGAAGGGACAAAATAATTTCTTTGTCCAGGGACAAAGAAATAGAGAGATCAATGCTTTTAAAGAGCAGCAAAAGATAAATAAATCATAGTGGAGGTACTAGAAAGGATGAAAAGCAAGAAAATAGGTGTGGGATTTGACTCAGCAATCCCATTACTAGGTATATACCCAAAGGAATAGAAATCATACTATCATAAAGACACATGCATATGTGTGTTTGTTGCAGCACTATTCACAATAGCAAAGATATGGAATCAACCAAATCCCCAGCAATAGTAGGCTGGATAAAGAAAACATGATACATGTACACGGTTGAAGACTATGCAACTATAAAAAAGAACGAGATCATGTCCTTTGCAGGAACATGAATGGAGTTGGAGGCCATTATCCTTGGCAAATTAATGCAAGAACAGCAAACCAAATACTGCATGTTCTCCCTTATAATTGGGAGCTAAATGATGAAAACACATGGATACATGGAGGGTAATGACAGACACTTGGGCCTACCAGAGGGTGAGGGGTAGGAGGAGGGAGAAGAGCAGGAAAAATAACTAATGGGCACTAGGCTTAATACCTGGGTGACTAAAAAAATCTGTAAACAAACCCCTGTGACACGAGTTTACCTATATAACAAGACTGCACATGTACCCCTGAACTTAAAAGTAAATATAAGTACAAGAAAATGAATGTGGAGAGACAGCAAGAATGAGGAAGGAGGAGATAGGACAAACTCCATAGACATTTTTACAAGGAAGAGGAGGGACAGGATGAAATGTATGAGATGAGGTCAAGCATGAGATTGAAAGCTTTAGGTAAAACAGCAAAAAATATGACTAGAATATTAGAATCAAATAATTTTTTTTTTTTTTTTTTGAGATGGAGTCTCGCTCTGTCGCCCGGGCTGGAGTGCAGTGGCCGGATCTCAGCTCACTGCAAGCTCCACCTCCCGGGTTTACGCCATTCTCCTGCCTCAGCCTCCCGAGTAGCTGGGACTACAGGCGCCCGCCACCTCGCCCGGCTAGCTTTTTGTATTTTTTAGTAGAGATGGGGTTTCACCGTGTTAGCCAAGATGGTCTCAAACTCCTGACCTCGTGATCCGCCCATCTCGGCCTCTCAAAGTGCTGGGATTACAGGCTTGAGCCACCGCTCCAGGCCATCAAATTACTTTTTTATAGTATACATTGTTAACTCTTTTCATTTGGAGCTACAGTCTTGTTCTGTGTATTTGGTCAACAATGGACAACATATATGATGATACTCTCATAAATTCTAATAGAACTGAAAAATCCCTGTTGCCTAAGTGATGTAGCCATTAGAAAGTTGTCACACAACATATTATTCATGTGTTTAAGATGCTGTTGCTGTAAACAAACCTACTGTGCCGCCAGTCCTATAAAAGTATAGCAGTACAATTATGTACAGTATATAATATTTGATAATGATAATAAACAACTATGTTGCTGGTTTATGTAGCTACCATGCTAAACTTTTATTCTTCAAGTGTACTCTTACTACTTATTTTAAAAATCAACTTTAAAACAGTACAGGCAGTTCCTTCAGGAGGTATTTCAGAAGAATGCATTGCTATCCTAGGAGATGACAGCTTCACATACGTGTGTTATTGCCCCTGAAGACCTTCCAGTGGGACAAGACATGGAGGTGGAAGACAGAGATATGGATGATCCTGACTTTGTAAGCCTAGGCTAATCTGTCCTTGTGTCTTAATTTTTAATTTAAAAAATTTTAAATAAGAAAATTTAAGGCCGGGAGTAGTAGCTCATGCCTGTAATCCCAGCACATTGGGAGGCCAAGGTGGGTGGATCACCTGATGTCAGGAGTTCAAAGACCAGCCTGGCCAACACGGTGAAACCCCATCTCTACTGAAAATATAAACATTAGCCAGGCATGGTGGCACTTGCCTATCCCAGCTACTAGGGAGGCTGAGGCACGAGAATTGCTTGAACCCAGGAGGTGGAGGTTGCAGTGAACCGAGATCACACCACTGCACTCCAGCCTGGGTGACAGAGCAAGGCTCTGTCTCAAAAAACAAAAAACGAAAAACAAAAAAACAAAAAAAAAAAAAAGAAAAAAACTTATAGAATAAGAACATACAAGAAGAAAATAATTTTGTACTGTTGTACAGTGTGTTTCCAGGTTTGTTGTTGTTGTTTCTCAAGATGGGGGTCTCACTATGTTGCCCAGGTGGGTCTCAAACTCCTAAGCTCAATGGGTCCTCCTTTCCTAGCATCCAGAGTAGCAAGGCCTATAGGCACCCACCACAGCTATGTGTTATTACAAGAGTCAAAACATTTCTAAAACTTAAAAGTTTATAAAGTAAAAATGTTACAGTAGGCTGAGGTTAATTTATTGTTGAAGAAAGAAAACTTTTTAAATAAATTGAGCATAGCGTCAGTGTACAATGTTTATAAAGTCTGCAGTAGTGTACAGTAATGTCCTAGGCTTTCACATTCACTCACCACTCACTCACTGACTCACCCAGAGCAACTTCCAGTTCTGCAAGCTCCATTCATGGTAAGTGCCCTAAACAGGTGTACCTTTTTACAATTTTTTTCTACTTTATTTTTACTGTAGCTTTTGTATGTTTAGACATGTTTAAACACACAAATATTTACCACTGTATTACACCTGCCTACAGTATTCATTACAGTACCATGGTACACAGGTTTGTAGTCTAAGTGCAATAGGCTATACCATATACCCTAGGTTGTAGTAGGCTGTACCACCTAGGTTTGTGTAAGTGCACTCTGTGATGCTTATACAGTGATGAAATTGCATAAAGAGGCATTTCTCAGAGTGTATCCCTGTCATTAAGTGACACATGACTATATTTCAGTTCTCTTTCTCACTGGGGTTGTTCCATTTCGGGCACCTGTTTTCCTTCTTTCTCCTCTCATACCAATGCTCTATTATCCTTTCCTCCTTGCCTAATTTACAATGAGTGAAGAACCTGACAAATGTTTCGTATGCTTTACAGGAAGAAAAAAATCCTTGATTGCTTTATTCCTGAGCCATGTGTCAGGCTGTGTGCGAAGTGTTTTGCCTGAACTATCTCCTTGACTCCTCACTACAACCCAACGAGGCAGGTATATTATCCTGATTTCAGAGACAAGGAAATGGAGGCTTCGAATGGTTAAGTAACTTGTTAGTAACTGGCAGTGAATGGATTTGGAGTCAGGGAATCTGATGCCAGAGCTCACTTACCCACTCAGAACTTTGCACATATGCTGTCGGGGGGCATGGAGGGTGGGGACGCCGCTGTCTTCCACTACCTGCCCACACATTTTCATCTGACCTACCGGTGGCACCTTCAGCTTCCCTGTTAGTACTTCTGCACCCCCTCTCCCACTCCCAAAGGCTGGGGAATCCCATTCAATAGAAATCCTGACATCAGCACACCCAACCCAAGCAGATTTGAGATCTCTTCCTTTTTTACTGTAGGCCTGTTTCCATGCTGCTGTTTCCTGGCTCGGTCCTTATTTTGTCTTCCCTTATGTGCTGTTTCTTAAACAGAATTGCTTCCTCTCACTACAGAGCTATTAAGACAGCATTTGGGAAAAAAGAAAGTTAAAACCAAGAGAATTTATGCAAAGAAATGCTCTGTCAAATATGAGAACTTGACTGGAATTATACATTTCTGATGTAATTCAGTCAAGCACAGTCATATTGGTATGTGGGAATGTTGACAAATAATCTAACTTGGTAGAGAGAGATGATCCAAGACTGAGAAATTACTGTACATTTCAGATCTTTGAAACAAACAAAAAAGTGTCTACACTATGGTGTTGATGAATTTTTCCTCTTTGAGAAATGAAAAGTCAACAAAATAATATAAATACGGTCAACAAAAAAGTAATAAGATGACCCTCCAAAGAGAAATAATGTTCTCTAACCTGGTAAAGCAACAGAAAAGAGAAAGACATTCCCTCTTTTTTTTTTTTAAATTGTTTCACATGCAGCTAATTGGCAGCAAAAGGTGTCTAAAGGGACCATTTATGAAGAGTAAGTCAGGGGGAAAACACTAATATCCTGAAATCCTGCAAGATCTTGCAAAGTGCCAAAGAAATCACTGAGCAAACACATGGCTAGCTGGCAGCTGCCCTGGAGCACGTGGCAGTGTAAGAACTTCCTTCTTTTTTGGAGAAGGACCACATTTTCAACAGCAGCTTCTGACCCCAGGCTTACCACTTCTAATCTTTATGTCAGCAAATCTCCTCAAAGTTCACAAAGTAAGTCCTGCTGAAGTTCGGGTAAATGACCAACCTTCATTCAGCAGTTTCCTGTTGAGCCAAGCTTTTTCAACCTCACTTTTTCCTCCATAGCCCTCCCCATGCATATTTTCCCCTAGTTGTTAAAAGTTTTCCTGAAATGATTTGGGATTTGTATAAAATTGTGGCGAGAGTGAAGTTTACTAAAATTGTCCTTAATCTCTCTAAATTCTAAGTCATATTCTATTTTCATTTCAAGCACTGAGGACTTTTTAAATTCCCTGAAGAATCTGAGGAAATTTTGATTTATCACTGATGGGACCAAACAAGAACCCTACTCACTTTTAAAAACTGATCTTGAGAAAAGACTAAGCCAGAAAATATAAATGCCTTCCCTACATTTAAAATACCATAACTCTGACTTTTTCAGAGGTCATCCAAATGTTAACATCAATGATCTAGAACACAGCTGAAGAACAGAAGGGACTGTTTAAAGACTTGTAGACAAACGCAATTGGTGTCACGAAATCCACGCATTGCAATTCACAAATTTTATTAATGAAAGAATCATCCTTTCTTTTACTCAATAACAATCCATAACATGGTACAGTGGTCAGATGGCCTGAATACAAATTGTGTCTCCCCTACTTACTAATTATATGACCTTGGCAAGTTTCTCAAGCTCTCTGTGTCTCAGTTCTCTCATCTGTAAAATAGTACTTTCATTGTAGGGTTCATATGAGGATTAAATCAGATTACCTATTTAAAATTCACAGATCAGAGCCTAGCACACAGAAAATGCACAAGTATGAGCTATTATTCTTTGATACACCTTCCTATTAAACTTAGAAATCTAGTTTCTCAGGCCATTGCATATTAGAATTAGCAAATCAAGAAAGGTGGGCGGGTGATAGTAAAAGATCCACTGACTATTCTCAGTAAGGAAAGAGACAGAAAAATTGTCAAACGCAAGCAAAGGATCTAAAAACCATAGCTGCTTGAAGCCATAGAGCATTGAAGTAAGATGCTATAGACCAACAATAATCCTAAAGTGTGAACGCAACAGATGTGATGAATGATCTTTTGCAGTGATAAAGAAATAGTTCAATTTTGCTCTTTATACTTAACTCTAATTTGTAAAGCAAGAAAGAGTGCAGTAATTTTATAAGTATCTTCATTAAAATGCTTAAAACTATTTGATTGCTTCTAAGGAGCATGTTTTAGTTATATTGAAAGTCTTCTTCTTGGCATTTAACCTGCAGACTTAATGTACCTGAATTAGGTAAGAAACCATGTAGAGATCTGTTTAATAACTTCAACAATACGTGCATGTGTGAGCCTTTTAATATGACAGAATATAAATGATTTTGAAATGTCAAATGATAATATATACAATAGTCTGACACTAGAATCACAAATCCATCTGAAGATGTTGCACTCATTTAAATTTGTATTTATTGTATCTAAGATGTATGCCTAACCCTGCACCAGGTATTGCAAAGAAGCACAAAAGATGTTTAAAATAAACTCCCTCTCCTCAACGAGCCCATCAGCCCATCCAGGCAATGAACACTGAACTCCATAGTGCTTTGTTTCCCTGGCTGCCTCCTGTGTTTATCCAAAGTGATTTGAAGGCTGTCTGAACTCTGGCTCTAGACAGAATTGAGTGACACCCTGACACTTCCAGTTCATACTGTTTCCAGACTTCTGGATCTTCTGCCATTACTTTATCATCTTGCCCTGTTGGCTCCCTGCTCCTGCTGGGGGAATAAAAAGTCATTTTCCCATCTTAACCGTTAGCTGGTAAGGGTTTTAAGATATTAACCCCCCCCCCCAGGAATGTCTATTCTCTCAATTAATTTAGAGGAGAAAAATGAAGACCCTCTCTCCTCCAAATCTATAGGTGTAGGTGGAAATAAAGCCACCACAGGGCAAAAGATTCTTAGGAAATTTCCCTGGAAGATAGAATATTTCTCAGATTCCTCTCAAATCAGTGCCTGAAGCATGGTCCAGAGGTCTGCTTAGGCTATGAGAATAAATCGAGTTTAAGCATTCCTTCAAATCTATCCAATTGTCTGGTGTTCTTGCTTTTCAATGAAGATTTCCAGATAGAATGATGGAGAAAATGAATTACTGGGAAAGACTATGAAATAGCCTTAGTCATAATGAAAATCTCTCCTTCCACTTGTTTTTTCAGTCAGAACCAGTGGTTTTCCATCAGCTTATATGATTTCTGAAACCCAACATCCTTCAGAGAAATATTCCAGAAGAATCTTACAAAATGTCAACCTATTTTAGAAGCAACAGAGCGTCACTCTACCTTATTCCACATCATATTTAGTTTAATGCTGACTTAACTTTGAGAAGATTTATGCAAAAATAGTAATAAAAGTTGATAACTTTCATTTTTAAAAATTCTGAAAAGGAAAGGAATTATTTTTATTCTATTATTTTGTTTTACTCTTCTAGTATTTGAATAACATGATTTCATATTGCAACAGAAGCTTCAGGTCATTAAAAAAATGGTTTCTTCTGTGTATGGGAAATCATTGTCATAACTATGTAGGGATTTAATGGCTCAGTTTAGTCAATAATTAAAACTGTTTGTATGTAAATGGCAAAGTTAGAAGTTGCAAAGTTAGAAATTACAGATCAAAAGCAGCCTGCAGATATGTTTTGTTTGGCTTCCACAGTGTTTTTTGAAAATGTGAACTAAATGCCAACATTTAAAAATCAGGAGATTTCATGTAAATATCCAGATTTCTGGCTTTTCTGGAAATAAGGCAAAATCTGTCTGCATTGTGCTTCCTCCTAGTCCTGCTTGGCAACGGAGAACATCCCCCACCTTTTGTAGCTTCAGCCCTCCCCACTCCCAACCCGTACCCTGCAGGTCACCACAGTCCCCACCACTTCCTGTTATTGTGTATGTGCTAGGTTGGCTTTACCCATTGACATTACCTACCTTTCTCCAGCAAGCATTTAGATTTTTCATTTTACTATGAGTTTTGTATTTCCTGAAATTTTCTCATCGCCATTTCTCTGTTGCTACAAATGTATCCTGACATTTCTTTCATTTCTTATGCTGCATTTCTTGGTGCTACTGCCGAGACTAACAGAGGTCAATTGTAATTTGGGCATTCATGCTGAGGCCTTTCAAACTAGTTTTGTGCATAAATACATACCTAGCACAAGAAACATTGTTTTCTCTTGCGCTTGAAAATCAAACCAATTTACACTTAGCACCAAAGGGTGCGAACACCCTAAAACCACTGCCTGCATAATAGCTCACTGCAGTAAAATCTTTGGTTTTACCCTTTGGTAACCTCTTGCAGCTTTTGTAGACAGAGTTAGCTCTATTTTGGGACTCTTTTTCTACATCAGAAGCACACAACTGATATCTTACTGTTACTAGTTTGCTTTTCCTGAAAGCAGTGTTGAGGTTCTGAACTTCTTGTAGAAGTTCATAAACATGGTTTGTAGCAAGAAACAATTCAAATGCCTCACTACTATAGAAACACTCAGTTATAAGTAATATATTCAGAACAAAGATGACGCTTAAAGCAAACTCTTTCTTTGATACGCTTTAAATATTTGTACCCTCTAAATGTTATATTATAATTTGGTCCCCAGTGTTGGAGGTGGGGCCTGGAGGCAGGTATTTGGGACATTCAGGATCCTTCACAAACATTTGTCTTTCCTTAATGAGTTAGTTCTCCCTCTGTTGGTTCCTGGGAGATCTGATTGTTAAAAAAGAGCCTTGTACCTGCCCCTCTCTGTGTCTCTTGCTTCCCTCCTCTTGCCATGTGATGCCAGCTCCCCTTCCCCTTCTGCCACCATTGGAAGCTTCCTGAGGTCCTCACCAGAAGCAGATGCTGGTGCCATGCTTCTTGTACAGTCTGCAGAACTGTCAGCCAAATAAACCTCTTTTCTTTATAAGTTATTCAGCCTCAGGTAGTTATTTATATCAACACAAAGTGAACTAAGACATTATTCAACATTGCTGTTTAGATACCTGATAAATAAGGATATCGAACTTAACATAGCCAGTATGGAATGTGTGATTTCTTCCTCTCCACCTCTGTTTTTCCCAATACGTGTTTCTTATATCAGCAAACGGCAAGTCTAGACTTTCCATTACTTAAGCCAAACACATGGGTGTCATTCTTGATTCTTCTCTTGCTCTTACACATCACATCACATCCATCTGCAAATCCTGTTGATTTTACACTAAAAAATATCCAGGATCCACCTACTTCTCACTACTGCCACAAATATCACCATGCTCAAAGGCACCATTACCTCTCCTCTGGATTACAGATGTAGCCTCTTAACAGCAGGCATACTGATCTCTTTACAATGTAAAATCATGGCACTTCTCTTCTCAAAACTCCCTGACAGTTTCCCATTAGACAGAGCAAAAGCCAAAGTCTCTGGAGTAGCTAGACGCTTCTGTGTAATTTATGTGCTCCTTTTTTTTTTTTTTTTTTTCTTTGAGACGGAGTCTCGCTCTGTGGCCCAAGCTGGAGTGCACTGGCGCCATCTCGGCTCACCACAACTTCCGCCTCCCGGGTTCACGCCATTCTCCTGTCTCAGCCTCCTGAGTAGCTGGGACTACAGGCGCCCACCACCACGCCCAGCTCATTTGTTTTATTGTGTTTTTTTGTTTGTTTGTTTTTTGTATGTGTGTGTGTTGTATTTTTAGTAGAGACGGGGTTTCACCGTGTTAGCCAAGATTGTCTTGATTTCCTGACCTCGTGATCCTCCCGCCTCGACCTCCCAAAGTGCTGGGATTACAGGCGTGAGCCACCGTGCCCAGCCTATGTGCTCCTTTTTTGCCTCTCTGATGGTTTGCCTTGTTTTACCCTGTCTTGCTCACTTTGCTTCAACCACACTGGCCTTGTTGCTGTTCCTCACACACACCGCACATGCCCCACCACACATGCTTTACCTGTTGCTCCTGTTGGTTCCTTTGCCTAGAATAATCTTCCCCAAGAATGTCCTCCTTGCCTTCAAGTCTTTGCTAAATGTTGCCTTCTTTGTTTTATTTATTTATTTATTTGTTTATTTGTTTGTTTAAGATATGATCTTGCTCTGTGTCCCAGGCTGCAGTGCGGTGGCGTGATCGTAGCTCATGAAGCCTCTAACCACCTCAAGGTGACCTCCCACCTCAGCCTTCCGAAGTGCTGGCATTATAGCCATCCCAGCCTAAACATTGCCATCTTGGCCAGGCCTATTTAAAGGTGCACTCTATTTAAAGCTGCATTCTGTTTAAAATTGCAATGCTGCCTCTCAGACCCTAGCTTTATTTTCTTCTTCATACTTACCACCATATGACATGTTACTTGTACTCGCTTGTTTTCTCTTGGCTCCCTACATTAGAATGTATACTTTCTGAGGGTGGGGACTTTTGTCACTTTTTTTTTTTTAACTGCTGCTTTTCAGTACCCAGAACAGTGCCTAATATATGAGTTCCTTGATAAATATTTGATGAATAAATTAAGTAGAATGCCATAAATGTATACTTTTCTATTTTCAGAATTGAAATCTATAAAGAAGAATGCGTGCTTCCAATCATGAGCATATTTATATGATCTTCAGAAGGATAGAGTCAACACAGAAAGATTTATTTTCTACATTCTCTGAACATGACCCATGATCCCTGGTTTATCAAAGTTAAGCCCTGTTGTTGAATTCCAAACATGTGAAACCTCTAAATATGAACAAAGGAAAATTCACTATTTCAAATTCTGCCCCGCTAAGGGGTAGAGGATTCACTTTAATATGATGGCGACTGTGCTCTCTCTTGCCAATTGATCTAGGATTCCCATGCATCTTAAATAAGGCCCTTTGGAGAGGTACATTTAGGCCCTTGTGGCTCTTGGGCATGTTTCTGGGTCCAAGTTCTATTAGGTTGGTGCAAAAGTAATTATGGTTTTTGCCCTTTAAGTGATGGCGAAAACCGCAATTACTTTTGCACCAACTACTTGATTAATTCAGTGGCATCACTGATGGCTACATTTGTTTTAACATCTTACCATGGGTTAAGATGTTACAACTCTTAGGCCTACATTACTTAAATGCAGCATGCTCCCTCTGAACCTGAAAAAAAAGACCAAAAAAAAAAATCCCACAATATAAAAGTCTGCTACTTTAGTAGAAACAATTATAAAACAAAGCAAAATGGATAATATACTGGCCACATTAATGTTTCAATTAGCTGTTGATTTCTTAGCACTAATTTAGATGTGGGTATAGTCACTGTTCATTGTATGCGCCATCAAAGTTGTGTTAAAATGCGATGCGATCAATTGTCTAATATTAATTCTGGAGTTGGCATTTACCCATTTCAGGGAATTTTTTTCATTCTGACTTTCCTTCAAAGCACTTTACAAAGTACACAATTTACAAAATGCAATGTTGGACAGTATCATACAGGCAGTATTCTAAGGGCTTTACGTATCATAGCTCACTGCAATGCTATGAAAGTGGAGAATTGTTTTCTCCATTAATAGAAGAAAAATACTAAGGCAAAAAGAGGTTTAAAAATTCGCCTAAGATTACAGACTTAGTTTCAGTGCCTGGTTTGGACCCAGCTAGAGTTCATGTTCTTAATAACTGCAATAAAAAAAGAGAGAATAATACCAAAACAGAACTCAAATAATTGTGGTATTTATACAGTTTTATTCATAGGTAGTAAGAACATTCTACAGGAGATACAAGATAAAGAAAATCTATCTCTTGCAGAGTCAAAGCACTATTGTGAATTTGATCTTTGAACAGAGAGAACCAATCAAGAATGTAAAAATCTGAACCCAAGTAGTATAATAAACTCTTACGAAAATGCCTTTTCTGTTCCCACAGTTCTCAACTCTGATAGGAAATCCCAGAAGTGACTAGATATTGAGCAACATCAGAAAAAGGGTATAAGGGCAGAGCAGGCTAGTCTGTCCTGAAGATTGTTTTACTGAAGCCAGTACAAAGACTCTAATGACATCACTGGGCACATGGAACAGTGGAGCATGGAGCTGCTCCCCACACCTGCACTGCAGTGATGACAACATATGACCCCCACAAGAGGGTGACTGTCCTTCCCAGGCAGGAAAGGCCTAGAGCTCATAAAGAACATAGCTTTGCCTCTTCATAAATTCTAGTCACATGCGTCAAACATGCTTTCAGAATACATATGAACTTGCTTCTGCTGCACATTTATGAAGCAACCACCAAGTCTCCCAACCTTATAAGTTGCAAATGTATTCCTTTTCATTCTCAGTAAGCTTTTAAAATGTTTTTTTCCCTTGGTGTCCAATATAAACATATTGCAATTAACTTTGGGAAAAAAACAAGATTATTTAAATATATTGTATTCATATGCTTAAAATGTAGTTACCAATATAGTTTTAATTTTTTATAGGTATGTCTATGAAAAATTTTTATGTTCTAATTTTCCCCAAAGCACAAAGAAGGGATGCTTTGCTTGTAATAAGGGCTCATTTCGTGCTTGTTAAATTGAACACACACCTTGAGATTCAGGGCACAAAGTGCTCTTTCTAGGTTGTAAATCTGGTATGCCACGCCTCTATTTAAATAGTTATATGGTCCCTACCGCTCTAAAAATAAAGGCTAAATTCCTTAACACAGATTTCAGGGTAAGCAGGAGCCACATCCTACCACATGGTACCTCCTTCACCTGGAATGCCTTCTACCTCTCCCCAACATACCCTCTCCCCAAGACATCATCTCACCTCTCAGTCTTTCCTGACCACCCCCTAGTAAGTCCAGGTTGAATGCTGTATTAGTCAGAGTTTTCCAAAGAAACAGAATCAATAGGATATTTAAATAGATATAGGGAGATTTATTATGAGAAATTCGCTCATGGAATTATGGAAGATGAGAAGTCTCATGATCTGCCATCTGCAAGCTGCAGGTCCAGAAAGACAGTGGTGTAGTTGCAGTTCAAACTTAAAGGCCCAAAAACTGGGGGCTGATGGTATAATTCCTGATCCAAGTCTGAAGGCCTGAGAGCCAGCAGTGCTGATGGTGCTGATGTCTGAGGGCAAGAGAAAATGAATGTCCCAGCTCAAGTAGAAAGAGCAAATTTGCCCTTCCTCCTCCTTTTTGTTCTCTTTGAGCCCTCAACTGATTAGATGATTCCACACTGGGAGGGCAATCTTCTTTACTCAGTCTACAAATTCAAATGCTAATCCCTTCCAGAAACACCCTCACAAACACACCCCAAAATGATGTTTTACCCACTGCATGCATCCCTTAGCTCATCAAGTTGACACATAAAATTAACCATCACAAGTCCATCCCTTTTCAACCTGTTACTTATAAACATCTCTTTAAACCATACTTGATCTCCAAATAAAGACAACAAGGTCATAATTTCATTTAATCTGATACAACTATCCAACATACAACAAAAATGTACAAATTCCTTTCTTAAAATAGGAGGTAAAGTCTTTAACTGATATATTTACTCTTCCCTGATATCCTGTGACTTAAATACTATGATGTAAAATTAATAATACTAAAATACTGTTGTAAAATTAATACATCTTATACTACATGATAAGTGGATAAGAGAGGAATAAAAGAGGAAAGAAAACAAATATGTTTGTAACAAAATAAGGATAAAATACTTATGACAATAAAGTCTTCATTTTTGTAACTGGTCACATGGTCATAGCTGGTATTGATAACTGCCTTGTTCTACTACCCATTCTGTATTCCCTTTGCCTTTAACAAGCACCTCAGCTGATTATGGTTCTTTATTCATAGGGGTGACTCAGATCTTTATTCCTGAAGAGTCTGGGCCATTCATAGTCCTGCCTTCATTGGATTGTTAGTTTCCCACTGACCTTAATCAAAGGGCATGGCAATAATAAAAGATGCCCTAAGGCATAGCCTGTATTCCAGACGTACTCTTCCTTATGTCCACTGTGGAACAGTAGTCCACTTTCCTCTTGGTATTTAGTATCAGTTACCTCAGCTAGCACTGTAACTCCCTCCTTGGTCTGTTGATTCAGAGGAATGAGGAGACCAAAGAGACTGGGTGGGTCTTAACTTCCACTTCAACGAAATCATTGTTATGTCTCCTAGTAGAAGCATTCCTCTCTCTCTAGAACTATGACCTCTAGGTCAGCAGAGCATAAAGTCGTGGGAACAGGAAGCAAAAATTTTATTAGTCCCTATGGGTAACAGTAAGTGGTGCCAATTCCATTTTCACCCCTTGATACCTAGACCTGTGAATCCTGACTATTAGAAAAACAGCAGCATATATTGGATGCTGATTCAAATCATATTCTGAAGATCCTTGCCCCAGCCCTGCTAGTACTGCCACCTAGTTGATGCTAGCTGAGTCTTTGAAAGGCAATTCTACCATTCTATCAAGATAGCTGCTGCAGGATGGTGGGTAAGACCAGGGAATTTCATGAGCATGGGCCCATTGCTGCACTTCTTTTGCTGTGAGGGTAATTTCTTGATCAGAAGCAATGCTGTTTGAAATAATATAATAGTGGATAAGGCATTCTGTAAGTCCACAGGTGGTATCTTTGTCAGAAGCTTTACACGCGGCAAAGGCAAATCCATATCCAAAGTGTTTATACCAGTAAGGACAAAATGCTACACCTTCCATGATGGAAGTGGTCCAGTGTAATCAACCTGCCACCAGGTGGCTGGCTGACTCTGGGGAATGAAGCTATGTCAGGGGCTCAATGTTGGTCTCTGCTGTTAGCAGATTCGGCACTCAGTGGTGCCTTGCCAAGTTGGCCTTGGTGAATGGAGATCTATGTTACTGAGCCCACATATAACCTCCATTCCTGCCACCACGGTTATTTTGTTCATGAGGTCATTGGGTGATGACAGGGGTGGCTGGAGAAATAGACTAACAGGTGCCAATAGAATCCTATTGACTTGGTTCTTACAGTCCTCCTCTTCTGAGGTCACCCTTTTGTGGGCATTTCCATGGGACACAAATATCTCCCTCTGCCTTCAGAGAGGTCTATTTATATATCTCTTCCCTAGATTTCTTTGTCACAATTTCCCTGTCATGTTCCTTTCAAGTCCCTGACCATCCAGCCAAATCATTGGCTACAGTCCATGAATTAGTACATAATTGCATACTTGGCCACTTCTTCCAAGCAAAGGGCACAACCTGGTGCACTTCTCCAAGTGGCGCCCACGGGGAGGATTTCCCTTTACCACTGTCCTTTAGAGATGTTCCAGCTATCCATTTTTGAATAGTACCTGCATATCATGCAGAACCATCTGCCAGCTAAGCCTGTGTCTTCCCCTTCTTTGTCAATTTATTGTGGAGAACTCCTCATTAGGCTGTAGGTACAGGCTGGGAGAGATAAGGCAGTGTAGCAGCAATGAGGGCCATTCGCATTTGGGCTAATTGTGTATACAATTTACTTATGCCTTCAGGGCCCATTTGGTCCTGATCACATATAAACCACTTCCATTTGATGATGGATTGTTGCTATACATGCCCAACTTTATGGCTGGATGTCAGATAAAACCCAGTTTATGATTGGCAGTCCAGATCACATGATAACTTGGTGGCCCATCAGTCTCTACTAAGGCTCAGCAGCAGCCCAAAGCTGTTTCTTAAAAGGAGAGTAGTTATCTGATGTCAAGGCCTTGCTCCAAAATCCTAAAGGCCAGCTCTGCAATTTACCTACAGGTGCTTGCAAAAGGCTCCAAACAGCATCCCTATCTCCGTTGACACTTTAAACACCATTGGATCTGCTGGACCATATGGCCCAAGTGGCAAAGCAGCTTGCACAGCAGCCTGAACCTGTTGCTGAGCCTTCTCTCGTTCTGAGCCCCACTCAAAACTAGCAGCTTTTTAGGTCACTTGGTAAAAAGACCAGAATAGCACACCCAAATGACAAATATGTTGTCTCCAAAATTCAAAGGCGCCTATAATACAGTGTGTCTCTTTCTGAGTTGTAGGAGAGGGCAGATGCAGCAACTTATCCACTAGACCTCTAGAAATTTCATTACAGCAGAAGGCACTTGAATTTTAGATGGATTTATTTCCCAATCGCTGAGACACAAGTGCCTTACCAATAAGTGGAGAGTAGTGACTACTTCTTACTGATTCAGTCCAATCAGCATAGGGTCATCAATGTAATGGACTAGTGTGATATCTTGTGGAAGGGAAAGGCAATCAAGTTTCCTGTGAACTAAATTATGACATAGGGCTAGAGAGTTGCTATACCCCTGAGGTAGGACATTGAAGGTATATGTCCTGGCCTTGCCTGCCAAAAGCAAACTGTTTCTGGTGGGCCAGTGGACAGGTATGGATAAAAAGACATTTTCTAGATCAACAGCTGCATACCAAGTATCAGAGGATATATTAATTTGCTCAAGCAATAAAACCACATCTGGCACAGCAGCTGCAATTGGAGTCACCCCCTGGTAAGTTTATGATAATCCAATGTCATTCTTCAAGATCCATCTGTCTTCCGCATGAGGCCAAATAGGAGAGTTGAATAGGGTCTTTGTGGGAATCACCACTCCTGCATCTTTCAAGTTTTTGATGGTGGCACTAATCTATGCAACCCTTCCAGAAAAGTAGAATTACTTTTCATTTACTATTTTCCTAGGAAGGGGCAGTTCTAATGGCTTCCACTCAACACCTCTACAATAATAGCCCCCACTCCACAGGTCAAGGAACCAATGTAGGAATTCTGACAAGGGTTAAGTTTGTCTATTTCTAATTATGCATTTCGAAGTCAGGGAAATCACCACAGGATGGGTTTGAGAACCTCTGTGAGATGCACCTGAGCTAAAATTCCGTTGATCACCTGACCTTTATAAATTTCTACTCTGACTAGAGGGCCACAGTGATGTTTTGGGTCTCTTGGAATTGACTGAGAGGATGTGACTCTCTGTTTTTGTGATTCAAGTTAATCTTTTATTCACTTGACCTAAAACTTTCCTGCTTATACAGATCAAATAAGATTTTAATAGACTTCCTATCTATTACACTTCTAGGTACACAACGATTAACTAGCCAATGCCATAGGTCTGTTCAAGTCAGACTATTCTGAATGCTGCTTTGACTCTGCTGCCTGTTACAGTAACCACATTCACTTTGTCTTTGGCAGTTGAGTGCCCTGGGATCTAATTACTCCCATTGCATTTAAGTTTTCCATTTCAGTGACTATAGTTCCTACTGTGAGGTTTGACTATAGAGAAGAGTGATCACAGAGCTCTTTAATATTCAGGGTGCCCACACACATTTATATCTTTCAGTAAATGTGAAAGGCCTGCCTCCTGGACCCTCCCAGTGTAGGTGAGCAGGTCTTAAATGACAGTCCACTCTCACATTCCAATCTCCCCAAGCCTTTGAATCCCTTCTTTTACATTTAACAAAGCCTTGTCCAGCATTTCCAGTTCACTCACAATGGGCCATCTTTGGGTCAGTGTTTCAGCTAACCAAGCAAACAAACTGTTAAAGCCTTTTATAACTCCCTCAGCTGCAACAATAAATGCAGAACTTCTGTTTAGTGTAGGCCCTTATCAGTAAATTCAGTTTTATCCTACTTTATATTCCTTCTGCCATTATTCCACACCTTTAGTATGCACTTCCACATGTTATTTCTGCTTGTATAAATTAGAAAACTCAAGTAGTTCTTTTGCAGTGTAGTATCTCCTTATGGGTCACACTTTCTACCTTATCTTTAGGGGTCTCCTGGGACTTGAGTCTAGCTATAGGTCTAGAAGCAAAGAGGAGTGGTGGTACTGGGTCCTGGGGACATTATTTTGCATGACAACAGCCTCACAGGCATGAGCCAAGTCACCCAGTCCCTTAAAGACATTTTTAACTCATTTCACAAATACTTCTTGAATATCCACTATTTGCCAGGCACTGTTTTAGGCTGTTGAGACACACGTTGGTAAACAACAATTGAAACATTCCTGCCCTACTGTAACTTGTATTCTAAAAAGGTGACTGATAATAAACATAATAAATAAGTCTTTCCATATGATTGGTGATCATTGTTATAGGGAGAAAAGCACAGCAAGGTAAGGGGGCTGAGAACTGACAGTCTGATATTGTGATAAAATAAGAAATAAATATTTGGTCTCTGCCCCTGGTTTCTGGCACAGAGCTTCTAAAACTTTATAATTTCCTGAGCAATCGGGATGCTAGAAGAATCTTTTGTTCTAATATTTGGTCGTTGGTCACATTCCTGACAGAATCTGAATCTCTTGGAATTTCTTGGGTGATAGGAATGTCTTTTGTTCTAATGAGGTAACTTTTGATGGGCTCTTGGATGGGGACTCTTCACCAGAAAGACCAAGCCTTGATCAGAAGCTTGGAACTTTCAGTACTTCCTTTATCCTTTGGGAAGAGGAGAGAGCCTGGAGATTGAGGTAATAATCAATTACACCTTCATAAAAATCCCTGAACTCTGAGCTCCAGGGAGCTTCTGTGTTGTTGAATGTGTGGAGGTGCGAGGAAGGTGGCATAACGGGAGAGGATCTGAAAGTTTCGTGCCCCTTCCCACATATTTCACCTCATGTGCCTCTTCCTGTGGTTATTCATCTGTACCCTTAGTAATATGCTTTATAGTAAATGGGTAAACATAAGCAAAGTGTTTCCCTTATTTTTGGGCTCACATACAAAAAATGTGCTGTTCTAGCAAATTATTGAGCCCCACAGGGGATTGTGGGAACCTCCGATATGTAGCTAGTTGGTCAGAAGTATAGAACAGAACCAGAGACTTGGGATTGACATCTGAAGTAGAGGGCAGTCTCATGGGATAAGCTCTTAACCTGTGGGGTCTACGGTAACTCCAGTTAGTGTCAGAATTGAATTAAATTATAGGACACCCAGTTGATGTCTGCTGGTGAATTGCTTGGCATGGGGAAAAATTCCACACATCTTGGTGATCAGAAGTGATCTATGTTGAAAGGATAGCAGGAGAAAATAGTCATTTGTTTCTTCCTTACTGTTCTTGTAAAAGAGGGTATAGGTTGCAATTGTAAATAAAAGTGTCAGATAGGCATCACTGAGAGGGTGACATTTCAGTAAGTATTTGAAGGAGTAAGCAGGTTTGCCCCGTGAATGTCTTGGGGAAGAACACCCAGGCAGAGAGGACAGCTAATGTAAAGGCCAGATAGTTTACTTATTCCAGGAATGCCACAGAGGCCAGGGTGGCTGGAGCAGAGAGAATGAAGGGGATAGAGAAGGTGAAGGCAGGGAGGAAATGGCAGAGATGAGCATGCTGGGGAAAGGCTGTGTAGGGCCTAATTTCTATTCCAAGTAAAACAGTGAGCCGGTACAGCATCCTGGGCAGAGAAGTAGCATGATTTGGCTTACATTTTGAATAGATAAGCCTATTTGGGGAACAAGCTCTATTTTAGTAAATAAGAAGATGATCTTTTTAAATTGGTAGTTTCCTCATTTATATCCCTTGAATACTTTCTTGTGCAGCCAATTCTGTGCCAAATGAAAAGTCTCATCCTATATGTATGTCTGAATCTTATCCAGGATTTCTCAGCCAACTTATCTTGGCACACAGGAACATTATGACCTGTGGCTAGGAATTTCTCGAAATTCACAGCCAAGCTGATATTAGGATACTGTCCTAAGATGGAATAAAGAAAAAAATATAACTTAAATTCTGATTTTAAATATTACTTTAAATGAGCTCTTATAACAAGGAACACAAGATTCAGGATGTGATATAAGAATGTGTAATTATAGCTACATAATGGTCCTACAAAATGTTACTGCCTCTTTGAATCAAATGTTCTATGTGGACCTTTGGAATAATATTAACATTCAAGAGATCATCACTTCTGGATTCTTGTCAATTTTTACCAA
This sequence comes from Rhinopithecus roxellana, assembly GCF_007565055.1. Lineage (NCBI taxonomy): Eukaryota > Metazoa > Chordata > Mammalia > Primates > Cercopithecidae > Rhinopithecus > Rhinopithecus roxellana. The sequence goes on from NC_044558.1 coordinate 43,179,415, forward strand.
ATCAAAAGGCAATGAGTAAATTTATTGGAATTGGTCCTAGAAATGTTTTGACACCAGCCAGAAGGAAAAGTCACATAGAGGCTATTTCAAAAGCAAACTGTAGAAAACATTTTATCTAATAAGACCATAAATGGCTAATAAATCTGATAAAAATGTTTTAGCTGCCCTGGTAACCAAAGAAACTTAAAGCAGTAATGAGATACTTAAAGTGAACTTAAAAGAGGAGAAAAAAAGGAAAAGGAAAAATAGAATATTTAGGTGAAAATATAGGCATTTAGTGAGACACAGTATCAAACTGCTTGGGAGTGGGAATAGGGAAATTCTCACATTGCTGATATTTTCAGTGGATCAGAAAAGCAATGTGACAGTATGGATTATAAACATAAAAAAGGATTGCATATTCCTGTACTTTTTACTTCTGGAAAAGTTTCTTTAGAAAATAATGCAAAAAAAAAAAAAAAGTTGAATTGCAGCATTGTTTTAAATACAGAAAAATTATATACCTTGCAAAAGCAGGAAAGTTAAACAAATATTTTAAAATGCATATTGAGAAATGTTATATAACATTAAACATTCTATGAAAAAATTAATGATGTGGGGAAAATACAACATAATGAGACATTTGATGCAAACAAGGTTCAGACACGTGGTCTCGGCCATGTACAAATAATATGTGATAGAAATGAAAACTAAGTGGGAATATATTAAACTGGGAACAGTGATTATCTTTGAATGGTGAGGTCCTAGAGGGGTTTTTTTTTTTAATTACACTTTAATACATAGCATTTATAATAAATAACTCTAATATTTCTAATGCCTATTTTAATAAAAATTATGTATTTTAATACAAATTATGTATTTTAATATATAAATCTATGTAATATTTTCTGTATGTAAACTTTCAACATTATTTTTAAATAATACAGAAATATATTCAGAGTATAGCTAAGCAGTTAAAAAATAGCGAAATCTTTTGACCTAGCCGATGGTATAAAATAAATATAGGGATACAGTATAGACTAAATACCTTAATTAAAGACAATGACCAATTTTCTAGATGCCAAATCAATGCCATCAGTTTGCTGTTATTCTGAGTAAAATAAGTTAGTAAGTCTATTTGTTGTTAACTACAGAATATTTTAACATTTACCAAATTATTAATGAGACTGGCTTTATAGCAACCCTTAAGATGGACTAAATCTTAAAAGCACTGTCATTAAATAATAGATTCACGGGACAAATATTTTAACTAAAAGTCAACAAGAAAAAGAAAATGTACGTGTAAGCATCTAAATTTTATATACCTCCAAGTGTCCTTACAAGGAAGTGTGGAAGAGAACAGATGCTAATTTATGACTCCAGATCCATTTGCTCAAACCTGCACACAGGCATTACAGGCAGAAGCACACCATTTTTTCCCTCCCATTTGTTATATACCATTCCTCTGGTTATGTTGTTTAATGATATCCTGCCTCAGTGTCAGGCTTAATAAAAATAAATAAACAAACAATAATCTCTATTTTTTTTTAACAAAGGAAACTTTTTAACCATTTGAAGATAAGCAGTCTGTTCTTACTAGAAAAAAATGAGCATTGGTTATTTTAAAAACACGTGCATTTTTTTCTAATTAAGTCTTTGCTTTTGAAACCTTGGAAAACAAGTGTTTTCAGAGCTCCATTTCATTATGAGACAGTTGTGTTCAATGAGTTCAAAGCATCCCCAGTAGGTCTTCCTTCTCTTGGGAGTTCTCATTCCACAGCTGGCTTAGTTTTCTACACCTTGGTGGCCCATATACAAAATTAAAGCCCTAAATTGTCCAAACCTCCCTCAAAAGCAAGCTGAGTATGTGGGAATTCAAATCACTGTTTAGATAGAGTGTGTTTCAAAGTCTTCTGATTACAGTGGTGGGAATTCTGAGTAGTCTCTAGAAATAAAACCACACTAACGCTTCCGGGACCTATGCTGAGTTCTCTAGAAAGGTAGTTTCCTAAAAGTGCTCACTTAGTTCCCTCGGGTGAGCAGTTCTTTCCCCCAAGGATTGTTTCTTATTCTCCATACCCTTTTATACTTTTAAGTAATTTGTCCAGTGCCCTCTTCTCCCAGGAACTGGAACACTCGATACAAATTTTCTAGTTTATTTCACGGTCTGCACTTTTATGGGGCCAGACATTAGAGTTTCCTTCTAATTGTCCCACAGACACGTAGCCTCTTTCATTCAAGCAATGAAGGCCATAGTGTGAACTCCACACCCATTCCAGCAAGACACTTCACCCTTCAGAGCACTCCCAAGTCAAAGGGTACAATACTATCACAAGTGTAATACTGGATGGTGGAGGGGCAGGTAGGAGCACCACTTTTCTGTTAAATTAAACTCCTTACTTTGTCTGGAAATCACTTACCTTCCTAGATATCTTTTAGGTGATTGGTCCATTATGAACCTGGAATATGAGCCAGCTGTCATGTAAGCAGATTTTTCAGCCTCAGATGACCACAGCCCCCACTGACACCAGGATTACAGCTGAGTAGTTACATGCTTACATTCTAAACTGCCTTTCAGAATTGCCAGGTCTGGATTCAAGGGACAACTTCATATCACTGCAGCCACCTTGACATCTTCCAGAGAGCAGCTGACTATGGGAAACCATGACAGAAATATTCAAGAAAAACTTAATCTCCTCATTTATCCACAGGGAAGACATGGAGGAGAGGATTTTAGCTTTAAGCCTTAAATGTTCAGGACTGAAGGAGATAGCCTCAAAATTACTTATAAATTTCATCAAATATTGAGTGTCTGCTGTGTGCCAGGAAAACGTCTACTGTTTGGCTGATCTCCTTGCATGTCCCTTTTGATGACTTCCTGTTTTTGTCCCTTTTTCTTCTTTTGGTGAGGAATCAAGATTCTCAGTGTAATCAAGTTACTTAGCCTACCAAAATCATTTTGATTTCTATTCACAGGTGTTTTGCCTGTGTTTACCTGATGTTCCCTCCAGCTAATCCAGAGATTCTGTATTTTTAATTGTTGATATAAAGTGGCAGACACACTTTTGAGATCTTAATAGTGAGAATGTAAGCATTTCTTTTCTTTTTTTAATCTTAGGATTTATGGCAATTTCATAGAAATCTGACAGAGTTGGATAAGAAACTGTAATAGTGTATACGAGATACAGAAGATATTTGAGGTGGCGAGTGGTGGGGGCTGTCCTTGAGCAAAACTGAAATAGGCCAAGAGTTTCTTCTAGGCTCAGTTTTCACAACGCACAATCTGCTCCCCAATTCTCTGGCCTCTTCCCTGGGGTACCTGTCATGAATCATTATCCCAAACGAACTATATGAGCTAATTTATCTGAAGGTAGGTAAGATATGTTATGAATATCCCCTTTTTATAGATGAGGAAACTGAGGCTTAAATTAAGCCTGGCTTAGAGTTGCACAACTTGTTACTGGCAAGCACAGGGCTTGAAAACAGGTTTTCTGCTTTAAATTCAGTACTTTTCCATATGCCAGTGACGCCCAAACTAGCATCGGTTTTATTTTTGTCTATAAAATGATATGTACATAGGAAAAATTGGCTTTTGCATCTTTTTAAAATCGGAGATGTCGATGGCTACTATTAATAATATCTGCATAGAGGGTCTAATAACCTCTCTTTTGGGGCCCTTGTGATGATGGAATTCGATGAGATCTATGAAGCCCCCAGCCTGGTGTCTGAGCAGTATGTGCCCACCGCGTGTGCAGCCCCTTCCTTTCTGAGCTTTCCTGCTTGAGCTGGATGCCCAGTGTTCTTCCCCTGGGATTCCAGGAAAATATTTCATTACACTGTTATTTCAATGTAAAGCTAGACAATAACTAAAGGCTTTTGTTAAAAGTGTGAAGCCCTTTGCCAGTGAACATATAATTTTGGTTTTAATATCGAAACTAGCTTAGTAATCACTTTCTTCTCATTTACAAATTTCCTAGCTGCCTTATCCCTGTACCTTAGCAATCCACACCCCAGGCTGCGAACCCATCCAGTATATCATTCCTTTTTTAGCATCTTAGAACACCCAGCCCCTTCTGAGAAGGGAAAGAGTATGTGATTATAAAAACCATGGTCTTCATTAATAGGTCACCCCTTTCGTGGGTGTATTTTCCTTTTAAAAAGAGAAACCAAGAAAAGCAATATTTAACTCAAACAACTGAATATACAATGGCAGAATGTCCAATACTGTGTATGTGTATAGCAGTTTCATAGATTGAGGGAAACGTGAATATTTTAGACCAGAAGAGGGTATCCCTTAAATCAGTGCTCCCCAACCTTTTTGGCACCGAGGACCAGTTTCATTGAAGACAGTCTTTCCATGGATGGAGGGGGATGGTTTCAAGATAAAACTGTTCCACCTCAGATCATCAGGCATTAGATTCTCACAAGGAGCATGCAACCAGATCCCCCACATGTGCAGTTCACAATAGGGTTCCTGCTCCATGAGAATATAATGCCACCACAGATTTGACAGAAGGTGGAGCTCAGGTGGTAATGCTTGCTCGCTGCCATTCACCTTCTGTTGTGCGGCCACTTCCTAACAGGCCACTGACCAGTACCGGTCCTCGGCCAGGGGGTTGGGGACCCCTGCCTTAAATTATGCCAAGAGGGGCTCACTTCTTTGCTTTGTTCAGAGAGTCTCTATTGAGGGAATGGAACAAGAACCTCACCTATTCTCCTCTGCTTATATTGTGGACACGGAGTGTGAAGGTCAAACTAAAAAACAATGAAAGCATCATGTTGTGAAGTTGGGGCTCTAGGATCAGACAGATCCAGATTCAAATCCTTAGCCACACACTAGCTGCATGCCCTTAGGCATATTCCAAACTGGGTGTCAGTTTTTTCCTCTGGAAATAGAGGCAGCTCCTTGGCGGAGTGGTTACAGGGTCATGTGAATCAGGACAGGTAAAGCATCAACCTCCACACTTGCGTTCTCTAAATGACTGCTATGATGCTATTATGCTTCAAGTGCGCTCAGCACAGATACCTTTCTTTCTCCTCTCCAGATTGGTTTCTTGGATTTATTTCTTAAAACCTGGGAATTTCTAGGAATTGGCAGCAGTTAGAAACACAGGGAATGATTTAAAAGCTCCCCTGAGAAGTTGAGGAAAGCAATTTTGGAGCAGAGATTTTCTTCTTCCTCTTCTCAAAACTTTATTTACCATCTAAAAGACTCCACAAGTTAAAAGAGAGAGAGAGAGAGAGAAAAAAAATTAAGTAGATTCAAATCCCTACTCTCCTTTTCCACGATCTAAATTAAAAGTCATCACAAAATACCTGTGTGCTTCACGAGCTGCCAAAATTTGAAATTCACAACCCCCTTGACTTTATGTTTCAGGAAATTTGATTTTGAGATCTAATTTTAGAATAACAAATAGCCTTGCACAAAGAGTCCCAAATGTTCCTGGTTCCCAAGGAGTTGTAATTTCAACACTTCTCTATGAAAACCTAAATACACAATTTTTTATTCCTACATTTTGATAAGTCACAACATACAAATTCTGTGAGAATTAACATTAAAATATCATGCAGATCCATCATTTAATTCTCTAATAAGGCAAAGTTTACCATAAGTACTCTCTAAGGTCTCGACAATTTTTTATAAATTTCAAAACGCATCTGTCAAACATGTATGCACAGAAACATGTTATTTTAAACTAGTCAGAAACAAAACTGTTTTCCTTATTTAAACTCTCTACAGAGACCACACTATATTCTTAAGACCAGTAACTACCTAAATGATCATTTCATTGACAACTCAATGCTTGGCACTGTTCTCTGCCCAAAAGACAGCATCCAGCCCAACTCTGGGCACAACATAGCTCTTAAAGCATGCTTTTAGATTGCTTCATCTTTTCCTTGCTTTCAGTTCAAGAATGAACTCTTACTACATGGTTTTGGCATCATATCTTATGTTTTGGAGTTAAAAAAAAATCCAGGCTGAACAGAATGTGACAATCTATGCCTCAAAGTCAGTCAAAAATCCATATATTTTTGCTGACAGAACTCCTGACATTCTGATACTGAAAAACTTTCAGATTTATTGATAGAATTTTTATTCCATTTTACTCAGGCTTCTGCTAGAATTTAACATTTTCTGCGCCATGGACTTAAGTTCTCTATTTAAGTTCTCTACTTAACATTTTCTGTGCCATGGACTTAAGTTTTCTGGTGTTGCTCACTTACTTCACAAGTAGTCCTCTTGCCTCTGCAACAAGATTTAAACTTTTGGGGGAGGAATTCAACATGTCTTAAAGCAGGGGACGTCCAATCTTGTGGCTTCCCTGGACCACAGTGGGACAAGAAGAATTGTCTTAGGCTACACATGAAATACACTTACACGAATGATAGCTGATGAGCTAAAAAAAAAAAAAAAAATCACACAAAAATTCAGGATGTTTTAAGAAAGTTTATGAATTTGTGTTGGGCTGCATTCAAAGTCATCCTGGGCTATATGTGGCCTGCTGCAGGTTGCACAAGCTTGTCTTAAGGTGTTCTAGAACCCCCCACACACACTCGGTTGAACACTGAGTTTGATGATTAACAGGTTGCCAGTAAATACTAGATGAATTAAACACCTGTTATTTGGAGATGTCAGATATCTTTCTCTGGTTGATTAAGTCAGAGACTCAGTTGAAGCAAATACGTTTTTTAAAACTTTATTATCATGGAAGATTTAGAGAGGAGAAGTATAATGAATCCCCATGTCCCTATCATCAGCTTCAACAATTATCAACTCATGAACAAACCTGCTTTGTATAAATAGCTTTTGAAAAATTAATAGTTTTTTTTTTTTTGAGCAGTTTTAGGTTCACAGAAAAAGTAAGTGGAAAGTCCAGAGTCCCCAAATACTCCCTTCCTCTTCCCCCAGCTTTCACTGTTATTAACATTCTGCAATAGTGTGGCACATTTGTCACAAATGATGATTCGATATTGTTACATTATTATTAACTAAATCCACAGTTCACACTAGGGTTCCCTCTTTGTGTTGCACATTCTGTGGCTTTTAACAAATATATAATGACATGTATCCAGCATTACCATATCCTACAGAATCATTTTATCAAATAGTGTTAACTAACAAAATAGCAATAACTCCTGATTACCTCAGGGTGAGTTATATTCACCCCCTAAAAGATGTTTCTATTTAAATTCAATTCACATTTTGTGCTTTTTATGATGATTTCATGTACACTGTGCCATTCAACTCACATAGTCATCTTCTTCAGTAAGCATTTTTACTCCCATTTTCTAAGATATTAAAGCTCAGAAAGGTTAAATAACTTTTCCAAAGGTCAAATAGCTAGTCAGGGACAGAGCAAGGATACCAACCTAGATTAAATGGGATTAATTCATGCTGCAGAATTTGTGACTTGCTAAATGACAGAAATGCTAAAATTAGTCCTTTCTACCATTTATGGAGCAATTAAGCATGTGGTTGAAAGTAGAGCCAGATGGCATAAGCCTTCCCAGAAGCAGGATTTCTTATACTATGGGAGAGAAGTGATAATCCTGAAATGGCGCTGGTGGGGGGTAGGGGGGATACTTGGTACCCAACCCACCTCCTCAGGGGTACATGCTGTGTGTATGTGTGTGAGAATGAACAACTGCAAGAGAAGTGCTGGGTGTATTGTAGGGAGAGCCAGGGTTCAATCAGGCCATGGAGCTGGAGGTAGGGAATGCATTTGCCATGGTGTAGAGTTTCCATATGCTTCAGAGGAAAAATTGATGAGGGAACAAGGAGCAGCAGCGGGAGGTTGTATAGGAGAGAGGAAGCACAGAGCAGCTTGGGGGATGAGCACAGACGTTAGAGAGGCTTATATCTAGCCAGTCATTAGGATAAAAATAAAGTGAGGCATGATGGGTTTAACTGACTATGAGGTTTTCCAAAGGATCCCCATTCAAGCTCTTAGTAAATGTTGGAGTCAGCAGTTCCCACTCTGTGTCCTTAAAGTCTGGAATCAACAGCTTGCCCTCTAGTTTCTCAGAACCATGCTGCCCCGGAGGGAGTCTGAAGCCCTGCAGTGTGGACTACTGCTGGAAGGGTGGCCCTACGTTTCTGGTGCTGATAATGGTATGGCTTGACACACAGGGAGGCAATTCCCTAAGTTTGGGCTGTGGGTTGGTTTTGATGGGGTGATTACTGGAGAACCTAAGGCTCATGACAGTGAAAATATGTTTTGACAAATATTCTGCCCGTTCTGAGTGGGGAGTGGGACCAGTTCTATGAAAAGTGTGGCAGGGAAGTGTACTCTTGAGTGTCCACACTACCCCCACTCTTCTCCTTTGGTGGTTTCTTCCCTACTCTCCATTGTGGCCACTCATGCTGCCATGGCTCGCCACTCTCATCTCTCCCCAGAGCACACACATTTTCAAGCAAACTTTTTGTTTCCTCATACTCTATAAGAATGCACCTGTTTTATGTCTAACTCTATGTGAATGCACCTTGCTGACCTTCTAATCATAGAATGGCTGTGTTGTAAATCTACTCCAATTACTCATCTGAATCATATCAAAGTCATCCCACCAAAACCAACCCACAGCCCAAACTTTAGGAAACTGCCTCCTTGTGTGTCAACCCGTGCCATTCTTGGCACCCAGAAACCACACCTGGCAGGACTACTCTTTGAGCCATGGTCTAGCTGGCTGGACAGAAAACTCATTGCCTTAAAATGTTGCCCATCGTTAGATAATACTGAGTGATGGACAGCTTTATTGAGTTAAATTCCCTGCATGGCCCTCAGGCTCCTATAGAACACTCACAATTCCTTTTCTTCAGGCCATTCCTCCAAATATCAGCCCCCAGGTTTGTCTTACTAAGGCTGTCAAGTCCTATGTCCCTCAGACACTGAATACCAATGTAGAAGGGTGAGATCACAGTTCCCAAATAAAAAATCTGCCTTTTCTTGTTTTAAAAAGAAAACATATTAAGCACTTACTCTGTGCCAGACTGTGCTAATTGGAAGATTAATTTAATTTGATTAAACTTCCCAACACCACCAAGAGGGAAGGATTGTTTTCTTTTTTCCAATGACTAAACAAGGGCTAAGTGGAAAACATGATTTGCCTTAAGGTCATGCTGCATTTCTAGGGGTAGAGACAGAACTGAAGCCCAGGTCTACCAATTTCAAGGCCTGTTCTCTTGCTACCACACAACTGAGAGTGACCCTTTCCAGACAACAGCCCATCCCCTGGAGCAATCAGATGCTGCAAGTCCTGACAGAATTATAAGTCTGAAGGCTGAGGAAAAATTTGAAGCCAATTTTTTTTTTTTTTTTGCATTTCCAAAAAGTGTAATATATAAGTGTATTATTATTTTTATTACTCTCAAAACCAAGGTTAGTGTGACGAGATGGTATCTTAGTGTTGGTAAGAAACACTAGCTGCCATGACAGAAAACCCTAGAATCTCAGTGGCTTAACACAAAGTGTCTTTTGCAAAGTGTAATGCATGTGCCTTTCTTTGGCAAGTGGCCTTCTATGTGGCCTGTTACTGGTTGAAAATTTTCATATGTTGAAGTCCTAAGCTCCAGTTCGTCAGGCCATGACCTTATTTGGAAATAGGACTGTTATAGATGTAATTAGTTAAGATGAGCCCATACAGAAGTAGATTGAGCCCTAGTCCAACAGAATTGGTTTTCCTATGAAACTGGACACAGTCACACCTACAGGGAATACATCACGTGAACATGAAGACAGCCATCTACAAGTCAGGAGAGAGGCTTAGAACAGATCCTTCCCTCTCAGCCCTCAGAAGGAACCCACTTTACCATCATCTTGACCTCAGATTTCTAGTCCCTAGAACTGAGGCAATAGATTTTTGTTGTTGAAGACACCCAGTTTGTGGTGCTCTGTTATGGCAGCCGTAGCAAACAACACACAGTCCTGCAGGGCATCTTTCCATCTGTAGCTCTGCCATCTTCTAGAGCCTCAGAGTTCTTTCCTGGAGCCTCTGTGTTTGGCTAGGAGATGAAGGAGGCGAGCACATATAGGGTTTATGGGGCAGGCATGAAGGGACATGCATGTTTTCTGCCTGCAGTTCATTGGCAAGAAGTCAGTCACATGACCTCCTTAACTGCAGGAAGGACTGGGAAATGTAGGCTAGCTGTGTGTCCATGAACAGGAGAAAACAGATATCAGTAAACACAGGACATTCCTTGCCACGGATAATTTAAAATAGAAAGATACCGGAGGAAAGAGGCCACTGCTAGGAGGCTATGACAGGAGTCATTCATCCAACATCCATTCACTCCCTCATCCATTCTGTAAGTATTTATTGAGTGCCTACTCTTTGCCAGCACTGAAATTGGTATGGTGACATAGGGGTACAGCAGGAAACAAAAAGGGACAGATTCCTGCCTTTAAAGAACTTGCACTGTGGAAACCTATGATAGAAAATTGCAAGTTGTCTTTGGAGGCTCTTTAAATGCAGTCCTAGTGTAGGTGGTCAGAGAACGTTCTCAGATGAGAAGACACTGAAAGAGAAATAAGAGGGAGCTAATGGTCTGCACTCCCTCCTCTGCAATTCCAAAATCCAATAAGCTCTGAAAACCAAGTTTTTTGGGGAAAGTTTTTGGTAATAAAACCTGACCTAGTCTTGACACATATGGTTGAAAAGCCTGATCCCAGTGGACACAAGGGTACTTATACACTTTATCTATTGTACTAGGTATCAGTACTTGAATACTTATACTAATTGCTAAAAAGATGTTCATATGTTTGTTTCCAAAATAGATCAAGACATAGTATTGCTAACATGCCAGACAGAGTCAGCAGATAATTAAAATGAAGGGTGAAGTTTGGTGAGAACAAAGGATACCACAAATCTTTTTCAGTATACATCCTAGTCACCCAAATTGATGGATATCTTCAATATTCACTCTTTCAGTGGTTCTGTAATTGAATAATTTCCAAATCTCTGAAATCAAAGAGGAATTACCAATGGTTTGGTCAATATCTAGAGCCATAGAAATAGGCGGTGGGCAATGTTAGGAGCAGCAGTGAGGGTAGTGCCTTTAGTAGTGACTACTGAGCTGGATCTGTAAGCCAGGTTGACACAGAAGGAGTGGACTTAGAATCTAGGGTTTCTTCTAGCAGAGGATTTGGAGACAATGGTAACTACTCACGTCATTGTGACGTAAGACTCAATAGCTATGGCAAAAGGGAAATAATGGTAGTGTTGGTGCTTCCAGAGATGCTCTACCTGCTCTACCTGCTTACCTTTCCATAGATAACACCTGGACTCTACCATGAAAACAAGCATTAGCTCTAGTCACTCAATTACAACACTCATAAACACAGAGGAGCAATGAGGTCTGAGCCACCTTGAACCTTTTTCTTCAAATTAAGACATCTGGAAGTGACTGTTGTGAAACAGCCGTTGTCCAACTGAGCTCTCTGTGATCATGGAAATGTGCTGTGATCTGTGTCCCCAGTACAGTAGCCAGGAACCCTGTGTGCTATGGAGTGCCATCCACTGAAATGAGTATGGTGTGATGGAGGAACTGAATATCTAATTTGATTTAATGTTAAGAAATTTAAATTTAAATTTAGATGGCCATATGTGGCTAGTGGCTGCCATATTGGAAAGCTCGAGTATAAAGAGTTACTTTTTGTCATGCAAAAATTACACTATGACTGAAAGACAGGGCTAGGAATCCTATTTTCTAGCTTTTATTTCCTTGTAAATCAAATATACATGCCAACTGTGGCTAGTACCAGTTGTGGCACGTTTTTGAAGGCACGTTAACATTTTCACTTCTGTAAGCTTCATCGCTTCTGGAAGAGTGTTCTAACCTGGAGCCTACTAGTGAGTTGGAGAAAGTCATTAAAGTTTTTGCTTTCAATTACTTACCTCTACAATGTTAGTCTTCTTTCTCCTCTTAGCCAGGTAGGAAGAGAGAAACAAAATTATAAAGCAATACCAGTACAGTGGCAGGTAGTAATCCTTGTGTTTGACATTTCTTTGGCTCAAATGTAGTCATTCCACTTCTCTTGGTGGGATGAGTTTACTTCAGACTATAGCTTTTCTCCTGGTGACCAACAAGGATGTTCTCCTTAAGGGCAAGGATACATTAAAGTTCTCCTTGTGTGGCAGAGTGCCTGGTATTTAGGAGGCATTTGATACATGTATGATGGATCAAATAGCTTATCACTATCAAACAATGTTTAAGTTTACTTAGTAAATGCTAAGTACTATAGCTCTTCAAATACTTTGCAAACTTTCCCCAATGCAACCTAATTTAAGCCAGAGAGTAAGTCCAAATTTATGGCAACACAGATTAAACATTTCCACTAAATTACGTAAAGCGCAGCTTCAAGACAGAGATGTAATGTGCATGTTACACAGGTATAAAAGGATGATATGGGATCTTTCAGTCTATAGATGCTTAAGGAATGACAGCATCAGTGACAATCTGACCCAAATGTTTTACACTTTAACTTAGAAAAAAGGAATAAAAAAGGAATTTCAGAGTCTTTTCTAGCCATGAGTTCATAGGTGTGAACCCAAATAGCTTTAACCTGATAAATCCCCTAAATCCTTTCCCACAAAAAAAGACCACATTTGAAAGACTTTCTCAAAAAACTCTTCAATAATTAGATCAATGTGGAATTTTTCTATTGGAGATTTGCTGCCCTGAAAATTTGTAGTATTTTTTCCACGAGCCATAAGCAGTTCTGATTTTTCAATCAAAATCCACATGTGTGGAATATGTACCTAAATAAAAAACTAGAAAGAGCCTTACAGAAATGTTTGTGCCAGTAGGGTGACTATAGTTAACAGTAATGTACTGTATATTTCAAAATAGCTAGAAGAAAGAATTTTGAATGTTCTCACTGCAAAGAAACAATAAATGTATGAGATTATGGATGTGCTAATTACCCTGATTTGATAATTACACAACATGTACATGTACTGAAATACTGTTTCTTATAATATGTACATTCATTGTATGTCAATTAAAAATAAAATAAACATAAAAAAAGAAATATTTGTGCCAAATGGTAGATATAATAGTTATGGCAGAAAAGTGGAGAATTCTAGTTTCATCTTCTTTATTATGTGAATCCTTGAGTGGTAGATTTTTTTCCTCAGTTAACATAGATTTAATGGTAATAATTTGCAGAGATGCATTTAGAAGAACTATTGGATGTTTCTGCTAACATACTTTGGAAGTTGATTTCCCCAACTAGGATCAAAACTCTAGCTTTGTAAATCCTGCTTTTGTTATTCACTACTAAATTCGCATTTTTTAGAAAGGAGAAGGAAGCCGTGAGAGTTTTCTGGTATCCCTGGAAATTCCGTCATTCAATGCTCAAATTTGCAGTTTTCTATCCCTGGTTTGTTGTAGAGTAATTTGATGGGACATAGAGTGTCAACACTTCTTTTGTAAGCCCTCTGGATAAGTCTTATATCATCTGTTCATACTTCCAGAAAACATTCATAAAAATGTCCCTATAATAGACCAGGTATGATATCCTATAATAGACAAGGATGGTCTATACAACTTTGATCTTGTGCAAAGTAAGAGAATTTCAAAAATAGGTAAATGGCATCATGTAATGGATAATTTTCTTTTTCTTTTTTGAGATAGAGTCTCGCTCTGTCACCCAGGCTGGAGTGCAGCCTGGGTGCACTCGCCATCTTGGCTCACTGCAACCTCTGCCTCCTGGGTTCAAGCAGTTCTTCCGCTTCAGCCCCCTGAGTAGCTGGGACTATAGGCATGTGCCACCACGCCTGGCCAATTTTTGTATTTTTAGTAGAGATGGCAGTTCACCATATTGGGCTGGCTGGTCTCGAACTCCTGACCTTGTGATCCTCCCACCTTGGTCTCCCAAAGTGCTGGGATTACAGGCGTGAGCCAACGTGCCTGGCCGGATAATTTTTTGAATAGTTAATTATTATTAACTAAAGAGTCATAAATGCTGGAGATAATGTCAAGGTTTATATCTCAATAAAAGAAGAAAGTTAGGTTTTGTGAAATTCCCTATGCCACCTTGACCATTTACAATTTACCACTGTTGGTAGCCTCAGATAATCAAAAGACGGTGGGAATTTTATGTCTCTGCTTTCCTACAACTTTCCTATTAGCAAATTTCAGACCAGATTTTGACATATAAAACATAGTCCTAAAACCAGTTCTTGTAAACTTGGTGACATCATGGTTCTCTCTTTCTGGGTGTTCTGACAAGCACTTTGCATGAAAGTAGCTCTCCTGGGCAAATACAACATGTATTCTATTGGCAGGATCAGCTAGGCGGATTAGCCAACAAAATCCTCCATAAAGTGGGGGGCATGACCAATTAGAGTCTTAGACCTAGGCAATCTATAAAAGGTGTTCAGCTACAGGGCTACTCGGATCCCCATTTCTTATACAAGGAAGGGAGTTTTCTATACAAATCTTTCCATGTAACCATGTATCATAAACACAGCTTATTTCACCATAGTAAAGCACTTTCTAGTATCCTTATGTTGCATCATCAACCTTCGGAGGGCATATTTGGATAGTGGTATTTAAAATATTTACTACTAGAGTGTAGAAAATACTACACTTCCTTGTTGAGATCCTTCCAATTTTAACTAATCATCTTCAAAGTATGGATTTCTGATTGGAGCACTTCAGATCTTATTCTACTGCATCTAGGGAGTATACTGTGTACCAAATGTGGATATAGAGGTATTTCAAGTAAATTACAGGCCATATAAGAGAATGGGTGGGGGTATGAAGCCTGGGGCTGAGCAATCAACCACTTTCAAAGATCTGGCTTCAAGATTTAAGAAAATGAACTCTATTATCTACCTCAGCGTCCTTTTAGGACCATCCTCACCTCTGTTCTCTCACCCCAGTTAATTCATGTAAAGTACTAGTCATGAAAGTGAAAGCAAAGTCTCTAAAATCAGGCTGCCTTGGTTTGAAGCCTGAGGCTGCCACTTACCTGTCAAAGTCTATGTTTTCTATGCCTTCACTTCCTCACCTAAAAACATGACGACAATAATATGCCTAAGCTATTAGGTTATTCTGAGGATATGAGGTAACTCAAATAGAAACCTTGGCAGCTTCCCTCACACCTAGCAAGTATTCAATGAATGTTTACAGAAAAACGAATGCATGCAAACAACAAGGGGATTGTGTTAGAAGTATATAAGATAAAGCCACAATTCCCAGTCTCAAGGAGCTTATAGCCCAGTGGGAGAGACAGGCAAAGATGCAACAAAAACATAGTTGATCAGTTCCGGCCAGGTGTGGTGGCTTACTCCTGTAATCCCAGCACTTTGGGAGGCTGAGTCAGGCAGATCACCTGAGGTCAGGAGTTCGAGACCAGCCTGACCAACATGGCAAAACCCTGTCTCTACTGAAAAAGCGCAAAAAATTAGCCAGGCATGGTGGTGAACACCTGTAGTCCTGCTACTTGGGAGGCTGAGGCAGGAGAATTGCATGAATCCAGGAGGCAGAGGTTGCAGTGAGCCGAGATCACACCACTGTACTCCAGTAGGAGGGACAGAGTTAGACTCCATCTCAAAAAACAAAACAAAACATAATCAATCAGTTCTATGTAAAATGTATGTAAATTGCAATGCCTGCCAACCATTATTAAACATACATATATATAAAGATACAATGAAAGCCACTAGAAATTTCCAACATGTAAGAGGAGGATTAAGATACCCTATCATCAACAGTGATACACGTTGTCAATGCCAGCATAGAAAATACTTTAAAACAATTGATATATTGGAAAATGATGTTTTATTTTAAATGCTCTACATTAACAATTTGTCTTTTTGGATTCTGAAAACATTTTCCAGGGGCCTTTTCCAGTTAGAAATGAGACTGCTATAAACAGTCCAACAACTAATGACATACAGTTGGCTTTTCTGAGCTAAACAGTTACTAAGCCCAAATTTATAAATGTAAAACACTTCACCAGCCACAAAACAAGGCTGAATCATATTAAGAAAACATGGATTTCAAAAAGAGAAGAAACTTTTTTTCACTCTCTCTTTTTTTTTTTTTTTTTTTTTTATCTTTTTGCTTATTCCTTATTTTAACAGGTCATCTACCTTTTAACAGCACAGCCCAATGTTGCCGTTTTCCTTGTCAACTACAGATATGATCTGAGATTTCAATGTGTGAATATGAACTAATTTACAAGAAAAGACAAACTAGCCAATTTAATAAATCTTAGACAAGAGCTAAAGTTTGTGTTTGAATAGAGGTGGCAGATTGAGAACTATTAACCTGTTAATCTGCAGATGCATTAAATGTCTGTGGATAGTCAAGGCCACAACAGTTTTGACAACTTAAAAAAATACTCTGTCATGGCAAGATAAGTTACCCATAACCTTCACATTTGCATAACAGAATAAATTGCTTCAACTCTTCAGGGTGCAAGAATATTTCCTACACATCAAAAAGTCAACCAATAACTCACCATTTTATTTTCCTATTATTCAAATATGATTAAGGTTTTTGTTTTGTTTTGTTTTACATAATACATGATGGGTTTAAAACCTAGGGAAAGAAGATTGATTTTGGAGGTTTAAGAAATGTGTACTTTTTGGTCTTACAAGATTCTTCATATTATAATTAGTACAATTTATATACTCTCTTTTAATCAGATCTTTAAGAATATTACCAGAATACTAATGCTAATGAGTTCACCAGAAAAGCTTTTTTTTTCCCCCAAGAGACAGGATCTCATTCTGTTGCCCAGGTTGGAGTGCAGTGGTGCAATCATAGCTCATAGCTCACTGCAGCCTCAACCTCCTGGGCTCAAGCAACCCTGCCTCAGTCTATCAAGTACCTGGTACCACAGGCACATGCCACCATGCCCAGCTACATGTTTTTTTTTAACGTTTATTTATTTGTAGAGATAAGGTCTCACTTTGTTGCCCAAGCTAGTCTGGAACACCTGGCCTCAAGTATGAAAAGCTTTTTTAAATAAATTTTTGGGAGATGGGGTGGGATTTTGGTGCGGAGTGGAAGGAAAGTGAAGAGATGCCAAGATAAAAAGCTTGTATTAGTCCGTTTTCGCAGTGCTATAAAGAACTGCCCAAGACTAGGTAATTCATAAAGAAAAGAGGTTTAATTGACTCAAAAGTCTGCATAACTAGGAAGAGGCCTCGGGAAGCTTACAAGCATGGCAGAAGGGGAAGCAGACACCTTCTTCACAAAGCGACAGGAGAGAGAAGAGAAAGCCAAGTGGGAAGAGCCCCTGACAGATCCATTAGATCTCTTGAGACCTCACTCACTATCACTAGAACAGCATGGGGGAAACCACCCCCATTGATCCAATCACCTCCTTACCTCAACACGTGGGGATTACAGGTCCCTCTCTAGACACGTGGGGATTACAACTTGAGATGAGATTTGAGTGGGGACACAGAGCCAAACCATATGAGAGCTTAAGAGAACTTGTGGCTGACACCAGTCTCTTTTTCATTCGAAATTATTGTAGAATCTGGAAGTGTTGTTGTGTTCATAAAGGTAAGAAAAAATTTAATTCTAGCTCAAAACATTTAATAGTAGCTGTGGTCTGAATGTGTCCCCTCAAAATCCATGTATTAAAACTGAATCATCAATGTAATAGTATTAAGAGTTGGGGCCCTTAGGGGATAATTAAGTCATGGCGGTGGAGCTCTAATGAATAGGATTAGTGACTTTATAAAAGAGGTGGAAGGGAGCTATTTGTCCCCTTCTGCCATATGAGGATGCAGCAAGAAGGTGCCATCTTTGAAACAGAGCAGCCCTCGCCAGACACCAAATCTGTTGGTACCTTGATCTTGGCCTTCCAAGTTCCAGAACTGTGAGAAACAAATTGCTGTTGTTTTTAATACTTCACCTAAGGTATTTTGTTATAGAAGCATGAAAGGAATAAGACAACACCAGAAAGCATAATTGATTTTCACCTTAAAACACTTAATTGGGTACATTAATATGGTTCATTAGAATCCAGATTTTATACCTGATCTGTTCATCAGGATATTACTCTGACTATATTTGTTCTCACCAGATATTCCATTTTCATAGAGATTAACAAATGGTGAATAAAATTATAACTCTATTCTTTTGCAGAGTTAGATCTTACTTGTTTTTCCTATTTATCCAGGAAGGTAGCTTGAGAGAGGAATTAAGAGAATATTGCTAAAAAGATCAAATACAGAAATGAGTTTCTCATTTTCAGTCTCACTTAGTTTTAATATTCAATAGCATCTTAACCATTTGGGAAATAAATTTCCCTTTTTTTCTTTTTTGAGACAGGGTCTTGCTCTGTCATTCAGGCTGGAGTGCAGTGGTGCGATCATAGCTCATAGCTCATAACTCACTGCAGTCTCTCAGCCTTGGCCAGGAAAGAAATTCATTCATTCATTTGAAAAGAAACACACGGACCATGATCCCTTTCTGATCATGGTCCTTTAAATCTTTCAAGGGCACTTACTGACAAGTAATATGCACACCCTGCTACAGTTATGCCTATAGTTAATCAAATTTGTCAACTGCAGAGATATACACATTTCTTTTCTATTCTAAATTAAACTCAAAAATCAACTTGAATACCCACATGCCAGATTATCAAGTTCAGTCTCTTACTCTTGAGACTACCCTTTGTCTTTCAATATCAAAGAACCCTAAAGGCAAACACAGATTAAGCCACTCAATCTGTGGGGTTTTGTTAATAGAGGACTTTGCCTAACTTCCACACCTAAGCAGAAATCAGACATTTGTTGCCATAACTTCTTGCCAACATGTGGTATCACTGAAGAAAACTTGTTCCATAAGATCTAAAGGACACTGAGGAATATTTCTGGCCCAGGTCCTTGGGGGTGGATGGAAATGAGGAACCATGTCTTTCAGGAAGCTGGTTCTGCCATTTGGGATTTTTTGAACAAGGCTTTTTTTTTTTTTTTTTTTTTTTTGCTCAAATACAAGCTTAGGCAAGGAGCTCCAGGTTCACTGGAATTTACTTTCAAACTATCCTTCAATGCACCAGTTGTCTCAAGAGTGCCATGTCACAAGTGGTTTAGTAGCCTACCATTTGAAGACTCCCAACCAGCATCCCTCTTTTCTTCCTGGGTATGTAAATATCAAGAGTGAGGCTAGGAAGCTACTGACTTTGAGGTCCTAATCCGCAGCAGGCTTTGACTGGATTTTTGGGTCCCAGACACTCACAGAAGTAAAGGCCTCCTGACCTTTCCCTGTCTTTCCTTAATATTAGGACTTGATTACTCCCAGAGGGTCTACATGTTCACCCTTTTTTGGGGGATGAAGCCATGTTCCTTTCAGTAGTGATTTACCCTCCCAAGACTGACCCAGGAGCAAAAACAAAACAAAACAAAAACAAATACACACAAAAGCATAGTCAAAATTTTAGGCAGGACATCCCCTACATTTAGGTTCAATGATAAGTTATCATTCCTTCCTAGTCATAGTGTGTATGTCCATCTTCCCTTTCGTAAACAGATTAATTTGCTCAAGCCACTGTAACAAAACACCATAGACTGTGTGGCTTAAACAACAGAAATTTATTTTCTCATGGTTCTGGAGCCTAGAAGTCCAAGATCAAGTTGCCAGCATGGTTTGTTTCTGGTGAGGGCTCTCTTCATGGCTTATAGATGGCTGCCTTCTTGCTGTGTCCTTATGTGGTGGAGAGAGAGAGCAAACTCATTAGTGTTTCTTCTTCTAGGGGCACTAATATCATGGGATTAGGGCTGTACTCTCAGGACCTCATCTAAACCGAATTATCTTCCAAAGGCTCCATCACACTGGGGGTTAGGGCTTCAACAGATTAATTTTGGGAGGATACAAACAGTCTTTAACGGTAGATAAGCCTCATTGTTTTTGGTTTTTTTTTTTCTCCCCTGGCTAAGATTTAGAAGATGCTCCTTATTTAAGATTTCTTTTATTTCTAAGATGCATTACTTCAACCAGAGTAAAACTGACCAATAGCAAAATTTGTTTTGTTTTAGGTCATTAATATTTTGAAATCTTAAATAGAAAACAATCTATTTTTTTATCTAATTTAACTCAAATATAGCTTTTATCTTTTCCATCTTACTGCTAATTGTCATATATGGCTTTTTAGAGAAAGATCAGAAAATACCCCAACATGGAAAAAAATATACATATACATACATAACTGTAATGTTTATCTTACTGCAGTTAGAAACAGAATATACAAAAAAAGTTTAAAATGCTGAGATTTTCCAGTCATTTCTGTAGTCAAATAAATCAGAACATTTTTATATTCAAGAATTCTGAGGGGCTGAGTGTGGTGGCTTATGCCTGTAATCATAGCACTTTGTAAAACAAATATAATGGCTTACTCCTGGTATAAGAGAGATAGTGATGATGGGTGGAAGTTTACCATATAACATCTTAGCCGTGTTAAAAACCATGATTTTAAATCTTTTGAAACCTTCTTGTGTTCCCTGTTCCGCGTGCTGTCCACAGAAGCAACAAGGCAGAGGAAGCTGAGGAGGCAAATCTATGAGGCCACAAATCTAAGAGTACAACGAATCTACAAGATGTACATTTTACAGATAAAAAACTGAGACTTAACACCCGACATCACACACTAACACAACTGGAATTTGAACTTGAATCTGCTTGAATGGAA